>NC_134703.1:221755316-222088441 GCF_043290135.1 Rhipicephalus microplus
TAGGCAGGCTTTATACATTGTAAAATTGCCTCGCAGTGATATTGTGATAGAAGCAGATCTTAGTTTCTACATGTCAGCGCGAAGCGACGAAAAAAAAATACGTTAAGTGGCAGGCGCGCAGGGGGGAGATTGAACCCCCCCCCCCCCTATTGGCTACGCCACTGTTAAGGATTACTGAAACGGCAACTTTGCTGCAATCAATAATGACTTGCTGGTTTCATGACAGACTACATGCCGAGTTTTTAGTCACACCGTTCATGAAAATTGGCTTATGTGCGAAGAAAAGGTTGCTTCTTCGATGGGGTGCTATATTCCTTAAAAAAAAATAGATTGTTTCTTCTTCCAAGGCCCCTTGGTTTAACACCCGTCTGAAGCGCTTAATAAACAAGAAGAAAAAAATTTTTCGCCACGCAAAAGTGGCGATGACGTCTGAACGTTAAGACACCTACTTCCTCGCTGAAACTACAAAGATGCAATTGCGCAGGCTAAAAACTTATTCTACAACTCAACGCTCCCCGCCCTACTGAAAGATATTCCTCAAAAGTTTTGAAGTGGAGGTCACGGTAGCAGATCTACAACGCTTTACTTAACTGCTAGCAGTGGTGATCCTGTTTCTACTCATGATTGCTACAATGTGGTTGATGCTGTTTTTGTTTCTTGTTTTTCTGGCGCAACGATCTCTTTTATAGCTGCTGTCAGAAACTTTTTTGCGATAGCAATTATATGGACACTCTCGGCTAGATTTTGCCACCGGCGTCGGCGTTGATGTTATGCACCGTATATGTATACGTATCGATATATAAGAAAACGCAAAAAAGAAAAATATCCAGGAAAAACACTCCGGTGTGCGGAATCGAACATGGCACCTCTGCGCCATGAAAGCGAGGCGTTAACCAATGAGCCACCCCTTCAACCCTGTGCCACCCCTGAGCGTTAACCACTAAGTCACATTTCAAACGGCAAGCTATTTATATTTACCATTTGTCACTGCTGTGTTTTCGGCATTATCAGAAAGATGGCGCAATGAGCGCACGTCACCACATTGCACAGCGGCACCCGCTCCGATCTCCTACGCGTACTTTGCCCGGCTTATGTCAAATTCCATGGTAAGAACAGGAGTAGAGGTTCAGGGCCCTCAGGAAGGAGGGGGGGGGGGCAGAGCACTGAGAGCAGGGCCACCCAACCTGCCACCGGAATGCGCCGCGCTTCTTGAGGGCAGGTGAGAAGGTGACGAGCAGGGAGACCATGCGACTGGAACATTCCAAGTCCCGGCATATTCTTTGTGGGGCAGCAGCCAAATACGCGTGAAATCGGTCAGCCACATATTCTTCATTATCCTAATACCTAGTATGCCTGGGAAATGACTCATTCGGCAAAAGTCCAGCTCTCATCGTAGCCATCTGTACAAAAAAGCTCCACAGAACACCTGTACACTACCATTTGACAGCGGTAGGGTCGCTAACAGCGGTGTAGAACTACACATGGTACCATTGCCGCCGCGCTCGCCGGCTGAAGAAAACTTTGGAGACTGTGACCTTCAAGGACCACGTGACTTGTCATCTTGCACCTACTCCGCTTTTCAGGCTAAACTTCTCCTGGCTGCTCTCGGCGCAACAAATGTACTCTCACTAGACCAATAGATGACAGCGCTCCTGCACCTGTTCGACCACTGAAACACGCTGGCTCTGAAGAGAGCATGCTGGCTCTGAAGAGAGCGTGCTTTTGAGTGCTCCTGCTCTCCCAATGGAATTCGTCATTAAAGAACAAGAGCTCTGCTCTCCGCGTGCCCTTATAACCCGGTGGAGAGGAGCGAAGGTTCATACGCCTTGGCTGGCCTGGGGCTTTACATGGAACGATTCTGCTGTAGTTACCGGGCACACAAAGGTCACTGCAATTATTGCACTCTCCGCTCGCGAACTCTTCATTTCAGACTCAGCGAAGTAACAAATCAGACGCTTATTCGTGTGCACCCGCACCAGGGAGTACGTATCGTGCGTAATTTGTGCGCGAGAAACGCGGGGCACGTTTCCATCTGCTTTCCATTCTGCGCGTAACCTTTCAAACTGTTGCTATCGCGTTCATTGCTTCGCCTTCGCGGTAAAGCTGTGACTTTTTTGTAGTTTTGCCTGATGAACTTCATCTCCGTTGATTCGTCTGGGGCGTGCACTCAAATAGAAAAGTTGAAATTGTCTAGCTCTGCAGGCAACGACAACATCAAATCAAAGTTGCTTGAAAATACAAAGCTTTATTCTACCATTTTGCTCGTTGAACTTTTTTAGGATTCTTTGCAGTCTTCCACTTTGCCAGATGATTGGAAGGTGGGTAAGGTTGTTTCACTTCACGTATCAAGTAAAACCCATCCCCCCTCCCTAAATTACTGGCTAATATATTTAAAGAGTGTACCCTACAAACTTCTCGAGCATATCACTCATTCGAACTTAACATTTTTTTCTTGAATCCAACTCGTTTTTTCCCTTGGCCAACATGTTTGCCAGAAGCACTTCTCTTGTGAAAAGCAGTAGCTTTTTTTCACAGGCAATCTTTTCTATGCTTCAACGATAGTATCATAACCAACTGCATATTTTTCGAGTACGCTAAAGCCTTTGAGACTGTTTCGCATACTCTCATTCTCCTTAAAATGAGCAAGGTCAATATCAGTCCTATCATCCTAAAATGAATTCAATTTTTTTTAACCAACCGACTTTAGTACGTTCATTCTAAGAAATACAACTCTCCTACCAATGCTGTTACATCAGGTGTACCACAGATTTGGTTTAAGGCCCTTCACTTTTTATTTGTACTAATGAATTATGTGTGGGTATAACCTCAAGAATTAGGCTCTTCGCCGACGATTGCGTACTCTATCGTGTCATTCATAACCCGCAAGGCGTTTATGCCTTGCAATCTGACATTGACACTGTTTCAAACTGGTGCGTCAAGTGGATCATGAAATTAAACATTACCAAGTGTAAAGTTATGAGAGTGATGCATCCCAATAAAATTAGCGACGACTTTTCTTATACCCTTAACAGCTCCACTTTAAACCTTGTTAGTAGAGACCGCTATCTTGTCGTGTATATAACCCGCAACCTTTCGTGGAATATGCACGTAGAACAAGTGGTTAATAACGCGAACCACACGCTTGGTTTGCTTCACCGTAATTTTTCGTCTGCTCCATCAGTCTATTAACTTACACTCTACACAACGCTCATTAGACCCAAATTGTAATACTCTTGTTCTATTTGGGACCCATTTAGCTCTGCAATATGTGCAGCTCTTGAATCCATTCAGAACCGTGCGTTCCTTTTGTGCTTTGCGATTACTCCCTCTATGCCAGCGAATCTTCATATAAAGCTGGTGTACCAACACCTAAGTCACGTCGTCAGCACTTCCGCTAAAATTTTTTTCATAAAATGTTTACCATAACCCAACATTCAAAAATGATTGTTTCGTCTCCCGGACTACGTATCTCCACGATTGGATCATAGCCTTAAAATCAAAGTCCCCTAATGCGGCACTAACACAGTGACAAACAAGCAGTGACTGGAACCACCTTCCCGCCTCCATTGCTGCGATCAAAGAACCTGCCGCCTTCAAAGCTTTAATTTTTACCATATTGTTCACCCACTTCTCTTCGAAATGCCTTCAGGCCCTGAGAGTATGAAAATAATAAATAAATAAATACATGTAGGTTAATGAGGCCTTTTATATTGTTTATATTGTCCCTGTGAATACCATTGTGCATCAGATGTCCCTAAAGATGCCCATTTTCGAAATTGGATGGTTTAAGAGTAATACTAAACCTCCTATTTTGCTTTAGAGTACACTTTGATATTTCCATTCGGATTACAGGACAGGATTAATCTTCGCAACTCTATTCGTATATTTCAGAACTATAATGGGTACATTTCTGGGTAAACTTCAGAAAGGCTATAGGTAGCAGCAGCGGACATTAAACAGCTATTGTTCAAGAGGACACTAAGCAGCTATTGTTCGGCCCTGGTGCCTTAGAAGTGAAAGATTAGAATCAAAGAAATTTCTCTCAACTACATATATTCAAGCAATATGTTCAGATACGCCCCGACAGCACTCATCTGCTGATATAGGACTCTCTTTCCCTGCCTCGCTCTCTGTGTAGTAGGTTTCTTTGCCTTTTTTTCTGTCTGTCTCTCTGTTCTTGCTCTTTCAACCTCATTTTCCTACTCATTTCACCTCTACTTCTTTGAAGGAGCGCTCATCGTCGAATTGTGAGAGTTCGAATAGCGTCTCTGCCAAAAGACTCGTACCAAGAACATCTATTTCCCTTTATTTTTCCCTAGCCTAGGAACTCGTTCAACGGATAAATTGGCTCACGTCTTCTGGTAGCAAAGCGCAAGGCAAGTAAGAAGAGGACGAAGCATGCTAGTTCATGATAATGGTCGTTCTATATCTACGGCAGATGACCGCGCTCGAGCCGAGCAGGTCTACTGTAAAATAGCCCCTGTAAAACTTCTACTGCAAGCAGAATCGCGTGTTTGGCCCGTTTGTGGATATTCATTGTAAAATGACTCACATCGCAACTGGGTTAGATACAGAGAGAAAGAAAAAAACACAGCGCTGGACGCATAACTAAATTTATTTTTGAAAAAAAGGAAATAAAAAATATACATAGTAGTTGGTTACCAAAGCAGTAGAATGGAAAGGTGGGCTAGTTGGTAATTCATGATGGTTCAGCAAACTGCGATGGAAAGGTGGGCTAGTTGGTAATTCATGATGATTCAGCGAATCCATTCACGCTGTGTGCTTCTTCTTTGTTTTGTGTCTGTGTTTACCCCCGCGCTCCCAGTTCGCTGAACTATCATGTTAACAAAGCAGTACACACAAAATGAGTCATGCCTTGTCAAAGACATAACTGTATTTTTTCTCAGAAAGAGTGATTGATGGATGAATTATGCACTTGTTGAATCTAATGAAAACTGATTCGTCTATTGCACGGTTGCGCTCATCAACGTGTCTTTATTTGATGACGATGAGTTGACGCTTTCAGGCACTGCTGTCGCGTCTCATTTGGCAGCCCATTGCAGATCATGTGGTTGTAAGCCCCACCTGCAGAAAACCAACGTAAAATATAGACATCTTTATCAGCGCACGCGTGATTTGGACGAAACCTCTTTTGTTAAATAAAACAAGTTCATACGTCATCCATCGATCACTCTTATCAATGAAGAGCGCAGTTATCTGTTAGAAAGACATTATTCATGTTGCGTTGACACAGGTTTACACAGGTTTGAGGACTCATTGATATTTTCTTCCTTTTTCAATATAAATGTAGTTTTGAGTTGAGTCTGTCCGTATCTAACACTGTCAGTGATTCTACCACGGTCGGAACAACGTGAAAGAGACGAACAAGAGACACACACGAGCTCAGTTCACGCTCGTGCTGTTGTTACCATCATCATTCACAAAGCATGCTTCTCAATGAACTTCTACTGAAAATCATGCACGATTGAAACGTTAAAACGACTGCCACCTTATAGTAGGCTGCAAGCACAAGAAAGACTTGCAATCAACTGGAACGCCCAGATCCATGCCTCCTCTGAGTGGGCAAATTTAAGAGGACAAATCAATCTCTCTGTATGAAAACTGGCGCCTTCTGTAAACGCTCCATGTATTGCATGAAACATGTCAGCAACACTTTCAGCAACACATTCAACAAGTCGGCAACACTTTTGGTGATTGCTGACATGCTACTTTTGACTTTCAGAGGTGAAATTCTGGAGTGATCATCAAAAGAGAAAATTATCTCTTTAGTCTTCGTTAAAGGTGAATTAGCCTAAACAACGACACTGAAAGTAAATTTAGTGACATTTTTGTAATCTCGGGAATTTCGAGGGGCAAATTTGAGAATAAAGCGTCTCTTTGGTCGCAGCCACTACGAGTAGATGATGGTGGATGCGGATTCTGCCCTTCAACACACACTACCATTGCGGTGCTCGCACAGCGATGCCTGTCAGGGCCTTTGCATGAATCGAGCGTCGTGTGCCAGCCCTGATTTTTAACATCGACGCAAAACAGCGTCCGTGGCAGCGGTCTTTAATACATGTTTTCATGTAGTGCCCAGTAATACGTGCAGCCAGTGTAAAGTAGCAAACCAGAGCCAACTGTTCCTCACGCCGAACTCTATGCATTTCTGCAAATGAGTTCTCTCTCTCTCTCTTCTTTATGGTCTCACGTGCATGTGCGACATCCGTTTGTACACACAAAAAAGACAACACACCAGACCTGCGCGTAAACCACAGTATTGTCACCATGAAAGCTGGGAGAACAGCGTTTCCACAGATTGTTGTAGAGACAGGTAGCATAAGTACGCATGAAAATTACGCATGACGTCATACATCGTTTTTTTTCAATTGTTGGCAAGCACTTACTACACCATTAGTTGTCATTCCGCGAAGAAGCGAGGCACACCTTACACATCTGCAAGGCATTGTGCACGCTTCATTGATGCGGTGGCTGACGACGATGAAAAACTCTGGCTGAGCACTCCGTAATTCACGGTATGTGACGCTTGGTAGATATTTAATATTCTAGAGAGATAGAACTTAAATTCCCAGAAAACTGGTCATGGAGGTTTCATATGGGCTTCCTTTGCACCTAAAACCACATTTGCCAGGTGTTCTCACTACGTTATAAATCACACGTACGCGCACACACACCACACACACACACACACACACACACACATACATATATATATATACATATAGGTATACATATACACACACATATATCTATATATATATATATATATATATATATATATATATATATATATATATATATATATATATATATATATATATATATATATATATATATATATATATATATATATATATATATATAACGCTATGAATGACAGGCGTGTCCTGGCTCATACCCTATGTTTATTCTGTTCTCTCACTTCTTCCTTCTCTGCCTCTACCAACCATCACTTCATACGTCACATGATTCCCCCTCCCGCCGAAAGATGGTACTGGTTACAAACTATAACAAATTAAAGAAGTGAATGTACAAAACAATGCCCAAATTCACAGTTTCACGTCCAGACGGAGTTCCACAATCTCACGAAATCTTCAAGGCCGATTGAGCAGTCCGATGAATTTTATGACAACTCTGGTGTGGGCGAGGTCGACTGTTGCGTTCTGGCCAGCTGAAGCACGCCTTAACGTAGAAATTACTGATGACACAGCGATTCTCGTCATGAATGAACAAGAGTCGAAGTACTTGTAGCATTTGAGAGTCGGATGTCGTAGGCACGAAGTTCTCCGTCGTATAGACGCTGCTTTCTGTGTCGTGGCTAAGACAAAACGAGTGCTTGCAGCCTGCATGTGCGAGAACCGAAGCTGATGGTATGATGCCTTTGTTCCTTCATTGTACACGTGGTAGCTGCACATCTCTTTCGTAGCTTTCTGTGGTCTTTTCTAAGTTTGTTGAATCGTAGACACGGCGTTGAGAACAGGTGCAGGAAACTTTGTCGACGTTGCTTTCTGCGAAGATGGCTTAGGCATCGACTTCGTCTTTGCTTCTTTGATTGATGTTGTCTCTGATGATCTTTCAGCCACAAGTGTACTCGTGAGGAGGTTTCACTTGATCGTTGTTCTTGTTCGAGTAGCCGTTGCAGTTTTTGGAGTTCGTGGAGTTGCATTTGTTGAAATTGCTCGTCTTCTTGTGAAAGTTCGTCAGATGGGCCTCTTTCAGGAACATAAGTCTGCTTTTTTTTAGATGGTGATGTGATCAGTAGATTGTCGGTAGTCGACACCGTACTGCTAGATTTGTCCTGCGATGAAAGCAGCGTGACAGGCTTATGAGAACGCTCCCAAGATGGTTGTGAGTCATCCTTGATTGTAAATGCTTTTTTCAGTTGAAAATGCGCCGGCATTGGTGGATTCGAAATTCCTGCAGTGCTTTGACTCACATGCGTGTTGTCACTTGACGATGAGAGCACAGCAGACATGGTTTCAGGTGGTTCTGATGGCGTATGTTTGTTTTTTTTTTTCGCAGCGTAGTTAGGCTGACAATGTCTGTCGAACGACCCTGGTCCGGAACGTCAGGGTAGGGGCTGGTATTGTTAGGATTCACTAGCTCGTCACGCGTGAATTCCGTCGCACGCTCAAAACCGTCTGGGCCTTTTGTGTGACAAGAAGCATAAAGTAATTCGGGTGGTTCAGTAAAATGTGAAGTGTTGTGGTGCAATGAACACGTTGAAAATGCCGATTTCATTGTTCTTGGGGAAGCCGGCTTTAGGTTTAGTCTTTTGCCGAAATGGTCTAAATTCCTTTCGGTATACGAAGGCTTTATCTTGTCTGTTGCGACGTGCAAGTTACCAGTCGGTGTTCGAATGCGTGACGTTTTTTCGGAAGAGTCATATGATGGTACAATGGTGGTATATTTTCTCTGAGGTCTCGTTTGGAAAATAGGCTTACTGCGGGAAGACTTCGCGTAACTCTGATGGGCGAGTTGAAAAGCTTTCCGCTGATGAAGTATGGACAGGTCATCATCGTATTCCTTGAAACGACTGATCATTTCTTCTTTGTTCTTTTTCCAAGACTCATCGTTCTGCAAGATGTGGGTGAGATGAAACTTGAATGCCTCACCTGAGATGTAGTCAGTAAAATTTATGATCACCTCCCGTTCCGACCATGATGCAGCGGCGGCGTGGACCTCGAATAGGTTGAACCAGTCCTGTACGGGTCCGTCGTCCGCTGATCCGGTGTACTTGTGGATGTCGAGGTCAGCCGATTGTTCTGTCATGGTGCCGGTCGTTGTCCTTCTATACTCTTAAAAAAATGGAGTGACGTACTCTCCATTTAGGGAGGAACGGCGATGTCCCCAACGTTCGTCTTTAAATAGAGAAACGTTGCTCCCTCACCCACGGAGAAACACGTTCCTCCTTATGAAAATCAACATGGCTGCCCCCCGGCGAAGCGAGTAGGCTTATCAAATGCAACGATTCTCGACTGGTAAGGAGTACACGGCACTGAAAGTTACAGAAAACGGTCCCGCTGAGCTTGATATTGAACGAAATGATTATAAAAACAAGCAGACGAACCTGTGGCGGTGAACACATCGCGAAAGAGAACGACGGGGCAAGTACGTTTCGTTCGGTCAGCGAAGCCACGTTCACTCCGAAAGACACGGGTTCTGCAGAGCCCTCACCTGAAGAGCACATGCTAGGCTTGCTGTATTTATTTCTCGCAGATTCACATAGTGTAGCGACGTTATCCATGCGTTTACGGGTCCGCAGGTCACGAGATGTGCCTCCAAACCGTACACTCGATCGCAGCGAAACCATGCCGAATCCGTAGTGCAGCATTGATAGATAGATGTTCAACGTTATATAAATGACTGGAGGTGTGAGAGCGTCATAGCAATGAAGTAGGTGATAGGTGGCGCCATCTGGAGGCACTTAACAAAACTAAAAAAAGTTGACTGCCGCGACGTACGTTGTTCTTACCCACTATCACGGCTCCCTTGCGGATTGTTTACGCATCAACCCATTCAGGACTACATACGGACACTGAAAGCCTAATTAATATGTGCTGATGCAATCCATATAGCTACACATGCACACATGGTCACATAGTACACATATAGTGCGCAACAAGTACACTATCGTATACGCTAACAAGTACGCAACAAGAGCACAATCAACCATTCACACCAACGGCCCACACTTCGACGTGTTTACTCACACCCAGCTATGAAAGCGCATCAGCTTATATAGCAATGAATTTCGACTGACCTGAGCGGCACAAGTTACAAGTACGTTTTCTTACACTTTTTTTACGTTTTGTATCAATACCACAACATGCGCACACGTAAATATATTGTATCTGATGGTTAGGCAAACCTTAGTTAATCAATGATTGCACAATAATAAATGGAATAATTACTAGAGCTTATCAGGTTTTCACGAAAACAAATACCCCCAAGCCCACGGCATTTCAAACGCTGCGCCATCTGTCGACCACTGCCACAGTTACTTTTTTTTCATGAAGCCTCTGAGAGTGCAAACACTTGCCGCGCGTTAGCCATTTCGGAGGTCACGTTTTTTTTTTCTTCTTGTTACTTGGAGAGGGCGCAGCATGCAGACCAAACTTTGTCTCCGTCGTGGTAGGTGTTCTGTGGTCACGTCGACCTCGTTTAGTTGTTTCGTCTTAACGTTTGCTTATATTCTTTTTACGTGCGTACCACAAGTGTGACCGTTAGCCATGGATATAGTACACCACTAGCCCTTCAACGACAATGTTTTTGATGCGGTAACGATCGTCCTAGCAGTGTATACGCACGTTACAACGCGGGTCTTGCGTGAGAAATAAGCGATGACCTCGCATCCGACAGTATTTTTTCGTGAGCTATGACAGTGGCTGTTGACGTCGTGGCAGCTCTCATCCTTGAGTGGAGGAACTATCGCTGCAGTGCGCAAGTTTACTATAACTTTATAGAATGTTGTGCCTGCATACTTTTCTGCTTCAGATGCCTCTCGCGATTCGCCTCGCGTGTCAACTTGCAATCATAGTGCGTGCCACAATTGTTGTTAGCGCTGTGGCTGTGGTGGTTATTACTCTGGATTCGGAATCAGTGATGCCAACTTAGCGGATTCCCCGCTAAGTCTGGCGGATTTTATTTTATATTGACGGGGAAAAATCAGTCTAGCGGCTAGCGGATTTTCTGACGGGCCATTTTTGTACATAGCGGGTTTCTGGTGGATACCTCACGCAGTGGACCAATTCAAAATCGCCCTGCAAAAAACCATTTCCGTGTTCTCTAAAAATGCAGAAATTTTTTAACTTCAGAGGCTCCTGTTCACTTGCTCCGCCTATCTCAGACAAACAAATCCGTGAGGTTTCAAAGCGGCGATCGCTTTCTAAGAAATAAATAACAGACGAGCTGCTATGCTTCAATCTGTGGACTCTGCGGGCCCTCTGGTGTGAAGTTCACTCCTATAAGGACACCTGCAGCGAAAACCCATTCGTTGAGCTGGCCGGATTTGCCATGGCGATGCTCGTGTTGCCGCATTCAAATGCCGAAGTAGAGAGGACATTTATTCAGCTTAACATAGTAAAATTCAAGCTGGGGAACAAGCTGAAGCCGGAAACAACAAATGCCATCCTCGTCGTAAGAGCGGGATTGAAGCGACACCAGAAAAGTTGTTTTGATTACGAACTTCCCGCGGCAGTTGTTAGTGCAATCGGGACATCTACAACGTATGTGCAATCAAGTCCCCTGTCTGGTCCCTCAACAAGTACCAGCGGTTCTGTAGAGATGGTACCAGACGACAACAGCGGCGACAAAGACCTCGATGTGTTTTTCGTTGACCTGTGAGTTGTTTTTTTTCATCAGTGCGAACATAAATAACGTTTAGCCTCATCTGTGATGAGGTTCACCAATGACGACCACCGCAGCACTGAAGCCTCAAGTGTTCTAGTTAGACTCCTTGAAAGACTATTTTATATGTTATTTCAGCTCTCGTAGTTTCGGGCAGCTTTTAGGAATGATAAAGGTATTTATCATACGAAATGGCAGTGTTTTTCAATAAAATAGGCCCTAGTGGGAAATTTAGCGGATATGTTTTAGAATCTAGCGGGATCTGGCGGATTTCTCATTGCTTTTTAGCGGATGTCTGACGCTCAGCGATGGCAACAGTGTTCGGAATACTCTTTTCACAAAGGTGAGTGAGCGTTAGTACTTACTTGCTGTGCACAGCTGCTACTAGAAGTGCATTTTGTGTTGAGTTTCTCGCGACAAAGGAGAATCATGGACGAGAAAGGCATACTGCTCGCGTGCATAATTCCTTCCTACTTCTCAGTGCTGTCATGGACAATTCAAAACCAATGCGATTGAGAATTTGGTTTAACCTACAGAAGTCATTGGTTCACTTTTCACAAAAGTTTAGTTATGATGATGTTTAAAATGTTTCTGATGATTGTAATCTAGTCTGGCGAATAAACGCTCGGTGAAACTGCGCAGCCTGTTTCCCTTTGTGCTTTCACCTGCTGTGGTAGCATAGCCTTATTGGGTGTCGTGTGACTATGCTGGAGGACGCAGGTTCGACTTCCGGCCACGGCGGCCGTATTCGAATTGGGGTAAACTGCAAAGAGCATCCATATGGCGGTAGTGGCACGTATAACTCTATCAATTGTATATAATCGTACTTTCACGCATGGACTGTAGAGTGGTATCAGGTTTCCTACAATGTTGAAAAAATAAGTGTGATGCTTTTTTACGCGCCTCGTTGAATTCATGAGTGCTGTTGGTGCCGTGCGAAACTAAAAATGCGTGGACTTACCAAGTAGGTCGACACCGGAAAAATTCATTATTTTTTTTACACTCTAAGGTAATCAATAAAGCAAGACTGCTTGGGAAGCTGAGCTCCTTGTATTCGTGACAAATTGGTAGTATGAAACAACACGAGACACACATGGAAGTGTGCGGAGCATCGTGCGAGTGCCTGACGATAAAAAAAGAGAGGCTTTTACTTTACACTAATAAAACAAAAGAAAACGTCACTCCTGCATTGCTTACAACAATTTTAGGTAAAAGCAATTGCTCGCGACTGGCCGCGGCCGGCTATAGGCTTGGCGTGCACATGCGCACGAGCAAGACCCCCGTGATTGAGGAGAAACTTGAACGCTGAAAAAGAAACGTTGCTCCTTTGGTCCTTGCCGCGAGAGGGCGCGACGGGTAAAGCGCCTGAAAGGGAGGAAGTCGCTGCGCCGAAGGAGAAACAGAGCCCGTTTCTCCATTCTCGCTCCCTTTTTTTTTAGAGTGATAGGCGATGATTCGGTAGTCAATGTATGGTCAGGGTGTTTTCTGGGGAACTGCGTCAATGATGAGTGACTGATGAAGGGGCAGGCAGGTCTCCATCCTGTCGACTCGTGTGATGCTATGATGAATGAGAGACGTGTCCTGGCTCATACCCCATGTTTATTCTGTTCTCTCACTTCTTCCTTCTCTGCCTCTACCAACCATCGCTTCATACGTCACACACACACACACACACACACACACACATACATATATATATATATATATATATATATATATATATATATATATATATATATATATATATATATATATATATATATATATATATATATATATATACCAGACTTTTTGAACGTCATTCACGCTGGACTCGACGTATTGTGTGCAAGAAGTAGACGATGAAACTTTCACGGAAGCTTCTTTACTTAACGTTTTCAGCTGGTGGAATCTGACGAAGGCTGGTCCACCAGCAGAAAACGTTAAGTAAAGACGGTTCCGTGAAAGTTTCGTCATCTCTTTTTTGCATATATATATATATATATATATATATATATATATATATATATATATATATATATATATATATATATATATATATATATATATATATATATATATATATATATAGCTCGGCTAGCGCAGAGGAAAACAAAAGTGGTTTAAAGAACAGCGGACGGGTGCTGCGTCGTAGTCTCCTTCATTACAATGGCGCAGTCGACGATGTCGTACGCTTCGTCGCCCGCCAACGTGCTGCCACTGTAAGCGCAGTTAGAGGACGGCGACAGTCAACTCCTGCAATCAGCCATCTTTCAAATCATCGTATCTTTTCTAGGTCTAGGATACTTGCGGTTCTGATCACCCTATCATTCGGACTGCGAACGAAAAGTTCACCATTCTTATGCCATGCGAAGTTCTATTTGTTTTCGAAAGCTTTACTTTTCGTTTGCCAGGAGAGCTTTTTATTGTATGCTGTGAGATTTTCTCTGAATAATATAGCTGCCTTTCCTTTCTTTAGTTCTCCTTTCTTTGCAAGCCATTTTTCTTTAATTGGGCAAGATTAAATTCGCACTAACACGGTATTAGGTTTGTCTTCATTTTTCTTTTTCGTTTCTTGACGCTAGTCTATGTACGGCTTCAATGTCAGACTAAGAAAGTTGTGGAAGCTTTAGATCAGTGGCCAGCTGATTGAGCTTTGGCAGAAGGTTTTTGTTTTCGTGATAGCTTAAGCCATTCAATTCGAGGTTGAAACGCCTACTGTACTGGTCTATCTTATTGATCTCACGCTAAAGTCTTTCCACATTCTTCTATTTATCCTGCGCTTCAAGCCTCACAACCCGTTTTCGAAGATCTGAAAAGTCTGCCGATTGTTTTGCCATCTTCTCAAGAATTTCATCGTACCTACTGGACATAACTTTAATCGATTCTTCATTGTTATTAACAGTTATTTTTATTTCGGACAAACCGTAAATCTTTAATTTGAATTTCATCAGTTTATTGAGATTGTGATGCATTTCTGCTAGCTCTGAGGTAAACTTTTCGATTGTTCCGTTCAGAACTTCTGCGGAATCGGCGCCACGTGTCGTCGTTTTGCACGTTACGCATGTCCAAGATTTCCTATTTTTTAAGGTCACACTTTTTTTTGTCGGCGTTATAAGTCACCGCTGAACACAAGCCAATATGATAACTAAATTTGCTTTATGAACACAGTAATTGTGACCCCGATTATTTAATCTTCCCTTCGCATGATGGGCATGTGTCGCTCATTATGCCTAGCACCATACATTCTCAAGTTCGCTAAGAAAAATTGGACCCAGCAGCAGCAGAAACCGTAACTAAATAGAAGAAATGCCTTCAAGAGGCCACAAGAACAGAGCAACCTGAAACGTACGAGAAACGCAATTAGCCGATCAGCCGCTCATCTAATCCCTCTGCTGCGTCTGCTGAGTGCATGCGCGGTAGCCCAGGCGGGGCGACGCCTTTTTGTAGGTTGTCACAATGGTAAACCACACGTGATGATGCACGTGTCATCTAGTTTACTTATTTATTTATTTATTTATTTACAAATACTGCATCTTGCACAGCAAGATATTGCAGGAGCGAGTACAACACAAGATAAAATACAATGCAATAAGTCACACTAAATCACATTTAGTCGCATTAAATATAACACAAAAAATATGCACATTGAGTATACACACTGAAGTATACACAGTGAATGAGCAGAACAACGAATTTATCGTTTGACAGCTCACGCAGGGAGCCCGGGAGACCATTACAAGTATCAATAGTGTGACGAAAAAAAGAAAACTTGAAGCAATCGATGGATGACTTCAAAGGAGCTATGTTAAGGTGGCGACTTCTCCTTGTGATTCGAGAAGAAGGGTTAGTGAGGGTAATGGGTGCATCAATAAATGTTTCCCCATGAGCGATCTTATGCAACAGGACAAGACGGTCACAAGTACGTCGGAGAGCCAAACGTTTTAGCTGTAATTCATTAACATATATTGCAGGTGAAAAATGGCGATCATAACGCTTACATATAAAATTGATGGCTTTTTTTTCTGAATAGAATCAAGCATATTTATGTCATTGGCATGATGCGGTGCCCATACGACAGACGCATACTCAAGGAGAGGCCTTATTAGAGATCTGTGTGCTACTAGTTTACATTCCCTAGTTGCATCTTGAAGGTTTCAATTTAGGTAACCCAGCTTTCTTAACGCCTTATTTGATATATTCAGAATGTGGGCATGCCATTTCAAGTCCGGGGTGAAAGTAACACCGAGGTATTTGAAAGTGTCTACACTTTCGAGCTTGTGGTTGCAACTAAAATATCAAAACCTTAACGAATGCTTTTGATTTGAGGAAGTCATTGAGACTGTTTTTTTGAAGTTCAGTGACATCTGCCATGTCTTACTCCACTCGCAAAAACAGTTGATGTAATCGCTTCCTTTAGTGTTCTAACGTTCGTCCTGGCGAGCGCCGATTTCAGGCCACGGTTCCTGCAACGTCCGAGAAACGCAATTAGCCACTCAATTGTTCATCTAACCACCCCGCTACTGCTGCTGCTGCTGAGTGCGTGTGTGGTAGTTCAGGTGGGGCGACGCCTCTTTGTAAGTTGTCACAATGGTAAACCAAACGTGATGATGCACGTGTCCTCCAGTTGATGTAATCGCTTCTCTGAGTGTTCCAGTGTTCGTCCTGTTGAGCGCCGATTTAAGGCCATGGTTCCTGCAACGTCCGAGAAACGCAATTACCCACTCAATTGTTCATCTAACCACCCCGCTACTGCTGCTGCTGCTGAGTGCGTGTGCGGTAGTCCAGGTGGGGCGACGCCTCTTTGTAAGTTGTCACAATGGTAAACCAAACGTGATGATGCACGTGTACTCTAGTTGATGTAATTGCTTCCTTCGGTGTTCCAGCGTTCGTCCTAGGGAGCGCCGATTTAAGGCCACGGTTCCTGCAACGTCCAAGAAGCGCAATTAGCCACTCAGTCGTTTAACTGAGAGCTCCGCCACTGCTGCTGAGGGCGTGTGAATCGTGTGAATCTAGCGATACGACCGCGAGCGCATTGATCATAGCATGTAGTTATGTTCTTACATGTTACGCATGTCCTTATGATTCTGCTCGCACCAGTCATATATCTTCGTCGTGCCTACACATCAAGTAACACCAAATTTGGTATATGTGAAGCAAGTAATGCGATCGCGAGCGCATCATGATCATGACATGTAGTCATGCTCTTACATGTTAAGCATGTCATGATTATCCTGTTTGCACCTTCGTCATTTATTCGTGTCACGTAATGCGAAATTTGATATATGTGAAGCTAGTGAAACGACCGCGAGTGCATCGTGACCATGGCATGTTGTCATGTTCTTACTTGACACGGTGGTCATGACTGTTATCTTTGCACCAGTCGCATAAATTTGTCATTCATTCACGTTCCATAATACCAATTTTGGTGTATGTGAAGCTATAGAAATGACCGCGAGCGCAACATGAGCATGGTATATAGTGATGTTCCTACATGAGACACATGTGATGATTTTCATGCTTGCACCAGCCATATACCTTCATCATTCATTCACGTCACGTAATACCTAGTTTAGAGTATGTGAGGCTTGCGAATCGACCACGATCGCCTCATGAGCATGGCATGTAGTCATGTTCCTACATGGCACGCCTGTCACTTACGTCGTCATGCAGTCATGTAATACCATACCAAGTTTTGCCATATTGTATAGTGGCTAAAGCACTCGACTGCTGACCCGCAGGTCGCGGGATTGAATTCTGGCTGCAGCGGCTGCGTTTTCGGTGGAGGCGAGAACGCTGCAGCCTAGTATACTTAGATTTAGGTGAACGGTAAAAACCCCAGGTGGTCGAAATTTCTGGAACCCTCTACTATGGCGTTTCTCATAATCCTATGGTGGTTTTGAAACGTGAAACCCCACATATCATTCAATCAATCAATCAATCAATCAAATCAGTTTTGCTGTATATCATTTGAAGGAAACCACAGCAGGAGCAGCATTACCATGTCATATAAATTATGATATTCATGACGTACATATCATGATTCTTATTTTAATACCAGTCACTTATGCTTGTAATACACTCATGTTCTGCCATACCACTTTTGGTATTGATCTAATTATCCAATGGCCAGGAGAGTTAAAAGTCGTGAATGGAGGTATAGATGGACGGATGAATGCACAGGTGGATTGAATGAATGGAATGGATTGATGGGTGGGTGGGTGGATGGAAGGATACGGTCAAACTCGCTGAGGTTTGCTAAGAAAAGCATCGCATTGAAAATTCATTGCTTATTACAAAATCGCAGGTTTGGATCCGTATAACAAAAGATGATTAAATCTAGAAAACAAAAATGCGAGCAAATGATTCAACATCCCCCCCAAATTATGCATAGTGCTCACCAGCATCAATAAAAGCAGCGCGTTGCAAGCTCACTTTCAACGTCGCTTTCGGAATGACAACCAGCCCGAGTATATAACTCCCTGGGAATTCACCTCCATCACATATAATAAGACAACAAAATTACGGCGCACCGATAACTCAGGTACAATTAAGGAACGCTCCGTCATCGAAGCATCATACGCTAATACCCGCAAACTATACACAAAAGCAGCTATCCTACAAAACGGCAGAAGGACATCATTCCTGAGGACTACGCATAACTTTGTCAGTGAACACGAGTGTTATCTATCTACAGAAGCCACTTTTCTTGTGATAGAACTTGAAGCCATCCATGACGCAGTTCAGGATGCCATCTCTAAGCTGCCTACAATTAGGGAAATGGACGTATTCAATGATTCTTTACCTGGTATTTAGGAGCTCAAGAAAGTTCAGAATGCGATGGAAATCTGCTAGATGATTCTTAAGATGAACAACAATACAGCTACTTGCGTCAAGGTACACTGGATTCAAGGCCATGCTGTGAACGCACACAACATTGCTGCTGACCAGCAGGAGCACTGCCTCCCAGATATAGACCTTCTAGCTATTCCTCTTCCATCTCAGCCCCTAAGTCACTCTATGCCCGTAAAAATGTCCTCTCGCAGGATACAGGTGCTCTATTTCTACCGTGTGTCTGCTCTCTCTTCCCTCGCCTTACTATGGCGAAGAAAGTTGTGCTTAGAAGGCTTCGGGCAGGGGTGGCCTTTACACCGGCTGTTATATCATCACAGAACTGGTCGCATTTACCAGTTGGTGATACGTGTTCCTGTTGCACCACTTCAGTGATACAAGAAAATGCATACCACCTTATATGGCTTAGGCCACCTTATCAACCCTGTGTGCATACCACTGCCCATCACTCTTCATTATTTGTGCAAACATCAATAGAATGAAACGATCTTCCTGCTGACGTCGTGCTACACTCCAGCATCGCCCATTTCAAAGAAGCCATCGAACAAATCATCTGTTTGTGAACTGTCTACCCCTTCATGTCACACCAATTGAATGGAGCCCTTCAGGTATTATAAATAAATTAAAAAATTAATAAATACGCACTTGTCAAGGGTTACAGCCTGAACGCTCTCGTCACCTCCTTCAAGCCGGCCTTCGCTACAGCGACACAGCCAGTTACAACCACTGCACACATGACAACATATTCCGCAAGATACTACTTCAATTCATACACAACACCGGCCTTGCGGCACCCATTTAATAAACATACACGCAAAAATGTTATGCCTTAAAGCAAGTCTAAGTGGCAATAAAAGAAATTCGGCAAATCCCATGTGCCTGGGAATCCACTTTGTGCGAAGCATGCGGAAGATTGGTGACCGTGTAGCAATTTTTTTATTGAGTGACGTGTCATAAAATAGCACTAAATTAATGTACAAATGTCGCACACAAAGACTTATGTTGAAGAGTTGCAGATATTTATGTAACTAGTTGTTTGCACTTGCGCAACGTTGCCATCTGGAACATGCGTATCAGCAGCACCAGAAGCTGATATTAAGCATTGATGCTCACGAAGATGCTCGCCCTGGACACTGCTACATATATCAACTTCAGCGCATGGAAACTAATCACATGTGACGTTAGCCCGACGTGACGGCTGTACCAAATAGTACATATGTATTGTTTGTTAAAGTGGGTACGCAGCACTGAAACCGCTATTATCGTTATACGAAGATTAGCGTCTATTTGAAAAGTAGTTCCGAGACCTGGCGTAGCTCTGCGGTAAAATGCTCCAATGGCACCCAGAATGCTTGGGTTCGATTACAGCTGGCACTCGTCGGATCGACGCTACCGACATCGGGTATTTCTTAACATTCGTGCGTAAAGATTGCCCATGTGTTTTCTCATCGTTCCTGAGCATGTACAAAGTGTTAATCACTTGTGGGACATACCCGCAAACCAGTGGCACATACCCACCTGTGGGCATGTGCCACTGTCTGACGGGAAGTGTTTGACGACGTACGCGACAGGATCGTGACATTACTCTTGTCTTGACAAGCGCGTCGTATTTGTCAAACCATCTTACCCTCTCATATTATATTTGGTTCATGCCAAGTAAACGAGGTGACCACGAGAAAACCAAAACGTAAGCGGCTAGATAGATAGATAGATAGATAGATAGATAGATAGATAGATAGATAGATAGATAGATAGATAGATAGATAGATAGATAGATACGCTCAAAGTCACGAAGTTCACTAAGAAATGCTTCGCATTTAAAAAGCAGCCCCTGTCAAAGGTTCAACAGTACCGGTAAAATCATTTCACAGGTGTTGTTCACGCGTGATTGTGCTTAGCTGGCAACCTTGAAAAAAGTGAAGTTTGTAAAACAAGGTAGGATGGCCGAAAATAAACAGGCGGATCGTTTTTCTTTGGGTATGTCCTATACACCCATAAATGATAGCTTTTTCAGATGTCGGTGACCACACCGCTTGAAGTTATGCTGGCATCAGTAAGCGAGGAACAAAATGTACTGTGCTTCACGTGTGACAGCCCCATCTAAATCGTAACACACTTTTTTGCACAGCTACATTGCAGTGAGGCGGAGGTGGTTTAAGCAGCATTTTGCGCGGGGAAGAAATCACCATTATAATTTCGAAGCACATCCCTGTCCCTTCTTTTCCTTTCTTTTACGGTTTAGGGCACAGCTTGTGCAGCTCGCTTGGAAGGCGCGTTCAACCAGGTATTCGCACTGTCTACGGCTTGGTGCGCAATCTAAACCAACAAGGTGGTCTGGAGGCTGATATCGACCAAGTAGAGGGGCATAGAAGCGTGCTGTGGAACTTCCTTTGACAAATGTGATCACGCCAAGCCGCTTTTGTGAAGCGGCACCGTGTTCCACGTTGAAATAGATTACAATTACACGTAAAATGAAGGAGAAGTTAATGAAAATTTGCAAAAAAACAACAAAATTATAAGGTGGCGAAGATGAAGCCTCAGCACAATATGTGAGCATCAATTACCGCTTCATTATGCGCTGCACTGACCTGCTTGTGTCCGCAGACATCGTGTGGTTTTCTATGAATACATGCTGCGACATACACACCATTTGCGGCTGTCATGCCAGTCTCTGCCGATTAAACAGCGGCTCCATTATTTTATGTAGTGTGACCCAGCTCACGCACACGGTGTCTTGAAAAGCCTCATGGGTAGCTTACAAGGGCGAAAGGGGTAGAAATGCACGATTTATGTCATATACGCGACGCTTAGTCACCCATGAAAAAAAAAATTCCGCCATATCCACGAAGTGAATGATGATGAGTGGGCGAAGCTCCGGAGGTAAACCTGGTAAACCATGAATCCTCTGTACATTTTGCCCAGTCGATTTTATTACATCGCTCCCCCTAGCGTACGTCGCCGCACTAAATCGAACGATTGCCTTCAACCAATGACACGCGCCATATGTTACATCATTCCTATTTTATAAGATCTCGCGTCTTTCATCAACTACAAGTACCGCTTTCTAGTTTATAACATCTTGCATCTTTTCATCATCAGCTACAAGTACCACCATCTAGTAAACACTACAAGAACTAAACGAGAAGTGGCTACATACAGGAGACGGTACCGCCATCTAGTGAACACTGCAAGAACTAAACTAGAGGTGGCTACATACAGGGGACGGTACCGCCATCTAGTGAACACTGCAAGAACTAAACTAGAGGTGGCTACATACAGGCTACAGGGGACGCACAGCCCACGCCCTAAGGAGCTTCGCCCCTAAAAGTGCTTGAAGCTGTAATGTTGTGAAAGAAAACGGTTATCTTTTGCTAATTAGATGAGTTTTTAAACTTGAATCATTTCGACCACCAGAATACAACGTCAGAATTCATTTTATGTATCATGAGCATTAAGATCGTCATAAATTACTGGTGTCGGTCCTTTTGTAAGGAAGTTTTTCCAGTCTTCTGAGCGAAGACACGTGTTTTTTGGGTGAAGGGCTGGATATTTGGCTGAAATCTGATAGCGCTCAGGAGATACTAAATTATTTAAGGTTTGTTTTAATAATACTATACGTAGCACATAAGCTTCAACAAAGAGGACTTCATAACATCATGCACCTGATTTATGAATGGTGTTCTGAACAGGAAAATTGCACTAAAACACATACACATAGCACACACGCGTGCACGTTTTCTATTTGCACATATCCAGTTCATGCTTTCTTTTTCTTCTACCTCTCCCTCTTGGAACGGAATGCAATCAAGCGTATTGAGAGGGAGAAAAATAGCATTACCAACGGCAAACGGCACAACGAGGTCCTTCTATTTCTCTTACCGGTGGTTCCAAGAGTGGGGCTTGCCACGACCGTTTTGGCCCAATTACTAACTTCTGTCTGAACACGGAAGTCAGTTGACGACAGGAGTGACTCTCACGGCTCGAGGGAAGAAGCTGGTAGTATTGTTTTTGGAGCTGCCTGAAGGTTACCGAAAATCACTATTTCCAGGAATGCACGGGGTGTACTCACCACAAAAGTGAATGGAAGCCGCGCAGTCTTGCCTACAGATTACCACACATCAGATCACCAAGCGTATTTTGCATAGGTATACCCCAATAAGGACTATGACAATATTACGATGCGAATCTGATTCACGCTCCGTGGCACGGCGCACGTATGTTGGATATTGCCGCTCATTGAAGAAAAAGGCTAACTACAGCTCTTTGTCTGCATAATGGGTGTTGGGGGCCCACACTAGCAACGTGATCCGCCTCGAGGCATTTTTCTATCTGTCCGCTGTGCGGCGCGACCGTCTGCAGACAGTGCGAGTAGTAACAACTGCGCACATTCACCGGTCTGGTTGCGCCACCGTACGCACGATGACGGAATTTGAGACAGAAAGGTATTTTTGTGCTCGATGGTAACTCCGGTGCTTGCAAACCGTAAAGTTTTTTTTTTTGCCCGCGGAAAACGTGGCATACCATTCCTGAGTTTTCAATGTGCCTAGCCGCGTTTGCTGAATACGAAATTCATGTTTCCTGTGTAGTGTGCACGGCAACGCGTTTTTTAAAATTTGAATGCATTTCTTAGTAGGCCTATGTCAGGCATCCGGCGTTGTCTGCGTCTTGGCAGCTGTTATTTCTCCGCTGACACTCACTCTCCCATAGCAGTTAGCCCCAAGAAGTTGCAGTGGTGCCACCTGGTGGGAGGCTTGCAAGACGTCATGGCCCGGACACTTCGTATCTTGCTGTGGCGCGCGTGTACATAACGCGCTCGCTCGCTTCAAACGCCGTTGCGCTACCAGCGTTCATTTTTTGCTTGCCTCACGCTTAAAATAAATGACGGAAGTAGCATGAACGATGTAAAACAATGAAAAACTGATTTTTCTTTCAGTGGAACCGCCAACGGTGCCTGCGCTCCAGCGCACGTACGTACAAGCTTTGATGTAGTTTTTTATGTTGTCGCGCTGCTTACTTAGAAGATGAGTTTGATTCTCGGCTGTGGTAGCCGCACTCCGACGGGGATGAACAGCAAGATGTGCAGCAAGTTGAATAAATTCGAGATGACCACAATTACTCTGCAGCGTGGCTCGCAATCATGTCGCCCCACTGAAACGTATAAGAAAGCGTATACGCTGTCAATTCACTTCGTAGAGGCTGGCGCATGTCAAGCAATGGAGAGCGCGCTGGTTGTCCATCTGCCACAATGGTCATTTTTGAAGAAAAATCTATACCATTTTCAAGGACTGATGCTGCAATGACCATCCGAAAAATCGCTAATGCAGAATTAAAATCCCTGTGGAACACCGAGTGCTTACGGCACACGCGACTGCGTAGACTGGACACGTCTCGTCGACTCCGGCCTCCGTCTGGACTCTCCCGACTCGAGACAACGGTGCTTTGCCGACTATGGCTTGGTGTCGCCTTCACCAAAGCTTTCGCCTTCCGAATCGGCATGGAAGACAGTGCTGCTTGCGGCCATTGCGGCAGCGATGAAACTATAGAGCACGTTCTCTGTCACTGCCCTCGTTACAGCGTGCAAAGACGGCAACTAGCTGCTGCGTTAGCTCGCCTTGACGACAGACCTTTGTGTGAACAATCAGTGCTGGAAAGACGACATGATTTGTGTGCTCACAGAAAATCAGTGAAGGCCTTACTGAACTTTTTTGCGTGGCAGCGGCCTATTGTATAGACTGTAGCACCCCAGCTCCCCCCTCCCTTTTTTTTCTTTCGCGCACGTCTATTTCCCTCTTCGCTTTCTTTCCAATCTTTCTTCCCCATTCCCCCTTCCCCTAGTGCAGGGTAGCAAACCGGATGCTCCGTTTTCTGGTTAACCTCCCTGCCTTTCCCTCATTTTTATTCTCTCTCTTCTTATCAATATGAGGTCACACGCGGAATGGAAAGCAGATGTAAACGTCCCCACGTTTCTGACGCACAAATGACGCACGAAACGTACTCACAGGTACACGTGCATGTGAATGAGCGTCTCAGTTGTTACTTCGCTTGGTCTGAAAAGTGCACGCTTATCGCAAGCGGAAACTGCAATGATTGCAGTGACAGTTGTGCGCCCGGTAACTATAACATAATCGTTCCATGTAAAGCCCGAGGCCAGCCAAGAGGTACGATCTTTCCTTCTTCTCCACCGCGAGATAAGGGGGCAAAACATGGCAAAATACGCAACTAAGCGGAGCAAAATACGCGTGGAAGATTGGAGTACGCACCGCCACGCTATGTGGCGACGCACGCTCATTGCGCCATTTTGCTAATAATGCTGAAAACAGCATTCCCCCTGAGATGCCCGTCAGCAGCGGTAAGCGGTAGATTTAAATAGCTTGCCGGCGCAGTGGTTAACGCCCCACACTCACGATTCAAGGGACGAGAGTTCGATTACGCGCGCCAGAGTCTTTCACTGGGTTTTTTTTTCTTTTATCTTTATGTGATTGATCAATATGTGAAGTTTAACGTCCCAAAACCACCATATGGTTATGGGAGACGCCGTAGTGAAGCACTCCGGAAATTTCCACCACCTAAGGTTCTTTAGCGTGCACCGAAATCTGAGCACAGGGGCCTACAGCATTTCCGCCTCCATCGAAAATGAAGCCGCCACAGTCGGGATTCGATTCCACGATTTGCGGATCGAAAGCCGAGCACCTTAGCCATAGATAACCGCGGTATCTTTATACGTTTAGATAGGTATTCATATACGGTGAATGACGCCGACGTCGACACCGGCGGCGAAATCCAGCCGAGAGTGTCTATATAAGTACCATCACAATAATAAATAGCTTATTACGTGCTCTTTGAGTAAGAAAACGTTTTAACGTGAAGCTAGATGCGTCTTCGAGGTATACAAATTCGAGTCACGTTCGGAACTCACGTATCGCATCATTTTCTTGCATCCAGCACTTTCAGACGCGTCTGCGAGGTATACAAATCCGAGACACGTTCGAAACTCACGTATCCCGTCATTCCCTTGCATCCAACATTTTCTTTACAGCGCGGAAAAAATAACAGCGCTAGACCTATCGTACAGGAACAATTTTGTCCGTGGCTTGTGAACGTGCTCTACATCTCAGTGTTCATATTTCGGGGTTCCAGCTCATAATCAAAAATAGGTAATTAAAATAAATAATCGTTAGCATGGAAAAAAAATAGCCGGAGTATCTACAGGCTAGTGCGAGTAATACGCATTGGGTTCAATTCGCCACTGAAGTGTATTTCATGTTCAAATTCCTGGCTCATGTTATGTGGGGCACCCTGTATAGTAGAAACGTTTACTGCACAGAGTTCATATTGACAATAAAATGACAATTGTGACAGATCGACAACCAGCGCACTTTCCATTGCTTGACAAGCGCCAGTCTCTACGAAGTGAATTGACATAGCGCTCACTATCTCAACCAATCAAAATCATCAGAGTTCTATTTACCGCAATTGACACCACACCACTTCTCCGGTGTGTCACAAAATGTTAAAGATTCATAAATTACAGTCCTATGGTTTCGAAAAACCAAATCGTTTGCGGGAGCTGAGACGCGCCTTGAAAGGTGCCAGAAATCAAAAGAGTGCTCTCATGTCTGCACTTAATGCTTAGCTCAAGTCTTTCCGCCCCAAATTGTAGAGCGGTATTTTGTGGTGCGCAACAAAAGCAGAAGTACATAAGACCCCTCTTTTTAAAGACGACAGTCTTTCTTGGACACCTTCCACGCAAAACTTTATGTATGTATGTATGTATGTATGTATGTATGTATGTATGTCTGTTTGTCCGGCCTCAACAATACCGCAGACGGCACCAAGCGTTACCCAAAACTGCCAACACCATCCACAGCGCCCACCAATATTGATCAAGTTTTAGTGTTCATACTTGTGCAATTGTGAATTGAAAACGAATTATTGCGCGTATATGAGGCACCATAACAACACGTCTATATTCTGTATATGTGTCTTTATACTAGAAGAGGCATACATAGGTAATTCTAAGGGCTGTAGCGTTTATCGAGCCGCGATGACACTGCTACACTTGCACTAAAAGGCAAGTGTTTCCAACACTTTTCTAAGACGACATGGTGGCGGCACCTACCAGTCGCTTTGCGTTCTATACCTTATCGCCTCCGACATGGGCACGCACACCGCACCCTTCGTTTTCCAAGATAACTGCCAGATAGCGCTCATGTTTTACGTGTGACTTGACTCGATGTGCTCGTTCACCTCCGCTGCACGCTCGAGGCTCTCTAACGCAGTGCCTCCAGCATACCATTCAGCAATTTGCTAACGCAGAACATCAAATAAGCGTTTTGTTAACTCTCTCCAGACGCAAGACTATTGTCTTTCGACGAAATTTGCAGTGTAACATGCAGATACGGGGCCGATGTTTTAACCACAGCGCCTGTTAAGTTTCTATCAGATTTCGGGTGCAGAGTAGACTTGCTCGAGATCGCATAGCGCTTTCCTAAAAATTTATTTGAACTACTTTACGTTGACGATGTATCTCTGCTTGACGAAAAAAAAGTTTCGCACAAAAGCTGTTATTGCTCGAATACTACTTAAAGCAGCGCAAAGAGATAAGAACAAGAAAATAAACACCACAAGACAAGCGTCGACCGACAATTCAATTTTATTTCGGAAATCTGTGTACTCTATAAAAAAACAGCATGCTAAACATGTTCTGCACACTCGTAATCAAGTCGAGGAAACCAAAGGAAGAATGTCCGGTTCCTGGCTATATGTAGCACTTAAAGTGGAACCTGAATAGGTGTGTAGGCTAAGGTAATACGCTTGCCTTTGGTATTTATTATCGCCTTGCTTTCAATACCCTCTCCGCGCTGCTGCTGCTTCAATTCAAAGTGACCCAACTAGGCTGTCATCGCACGACTCTATATAACACCTGCACACCTGTTGCTCAAAACACAGTTCATTCTTTATTTGTGTTTCGTTTGCGCTACTTGACATGTCACTTTTTTTTAAGATGCTTTGAAATGTTGCCTCTGTATGAGCGTCAGTGCAAGTTTAACGAAGGTAGGCGGTAAGACGCGAGAATAAAGTTGCCATCGATATTTGTCCGCGCTCACCATTCTAGTTCCTTGACGATGGTACCTGCTCAGTGCCCTATAGTCAGTGTTAATGAATCACATGGCATTGAGCGGCACAGTTTATTGGCAATCTGAAAACACGCTAAAAAATAAGTACCTTTTCGCCTCAAGTAGGCCAAGCTCACCTGCGTCATGAGCCTGTCGGCTCCAGTTCCTTCTTCGTCCTTGAAGACAATATCCGCATTGTAATTGGGCACGAGGTCCCTGAACCGTTTGTGGCCGCGATCCACGCGTCCTTCGGGAAGTCCGCTAGCCGCGAGCATGTTCTCGGGTACGTTGGGCACGTGCTGCTTGAACACCAGCGGCGTCAGCTTGCGCGGACTGCGCCGGCGGCCGCCGCCGGGCCCGGGAGAGCAGCCTCGCACCGCGCACGGCAGCAGCAGCAGCAGCAGCAGCAGCGCGGAGCACCGGACCGTGCCGGGGGGGTCGTGGCGCATCCTCAGGGCCGCCTGCGGAGGAGCACCATCGTCGCACGAGCTCGCGCGACTCGCATCTTTCGGCGCTCCGACGCGCTGCACGCACATTGGCTCACGCAAGCACCACCCTCTGAATCACGTGACATGGGCGCCCGCTTCCGGTACAGCACGGTGGGACCGCCCCGCCGCTCATTCGCGGCGCCCACACCACCTCCTCGCCGCCGCTTTCACGAGCTCCTTCCCGAAATCGTCGGCGAAAAACTGTCGACCGCTTACTTTTTTTGATATATATATACTGCCCGACCCGAAAGGGGGACTTATACAGTGGTTGAATACGGAAATAACTTTTGGACATAGTACTGCAAGCGCTCAAGAGCTGCTGCAGGAGCAGGGACATGAAAATACCTACGAAAACAGAATACATACACGAAATAACAAGCAAATAGACACGTTGTCAACAGCTAACAACTCCAAGCGGGCACATTGTAATAAGTTCATGAATGATTTAACGGCGCAACAACACACAATATTATTTCCTAATCTGTTCCAGTATTCAATGGCTGACAAAAAAAAAAAACAAGGAAATCTACGATCTAAATTTAAGTTGGTTTATTGTTGTAGAATGGTTCAGTCGGATTCAGTGTTTAGTGGGGTCTAGCAGGTAACGAGAATGTGATATGCGGAAGTGACCATTATATCATTGGTAGAAAAATTTTAGTCGCCAGTTAATTATGCGT
Source organism: Rhipicephalus microplus (assembly GCF_043290135.1). Lineage (NCBI taxonomy): Eukaryota > Metazoa > Arthropoda > Arachnida > Ixodida > Ixodidae > Rhipicephalus > Rhipicephalus microplus. The sequence continues at coordinate 221,783,799 of NC_134703.1, forward strand.
TGCGGAAGAGGTTTCAAATTTGCGTTAGCGTGCAAGCTTGCAGAAGAGGATTTCCTCAAGAAATCTGATTATATATCGCTGTTAGCAAACGACCGCCTAAAACAGCGCATATAAGGCGGAAAGTAGGTCAAATTACCGACGCGTATAAGTAGATCTCTAAGCGACCCACTTATACGGCTTTCTTATGCGGCCCTTGGCTATGAGGCTCTTTTTTATGTGGCCCATGGCTAAGCAGCCTAAGTTCATGCGGCTCCTCTAAATGTGAGGCTATATCGCTGCTACAAGACCGTTTAGAAGTGACCGTTTAATGTAACGCATATCTTCGATCTAGTTGAGCGGTATTTCAAGTAAACTCTGTTTCGCTTATACACATGGTACAATATGCCGCCAACATATATGTGGCTCTTCTCGCAGTTTTTTCTTTAAGAAAGAAAAAAGGATCACACAAGACACGGAGTAGTCATAAACCACGTATGAACAACACGTGTACACCTCACCGCGGGGACAAGCGGAGATTGTATGCACTGCGCCGCACGATCACTTATCTTCGGTGATTGTGCTACAAGTTAACGCGCATGTGTGCCCGCCAACCCTCGCGGGCGTTGTGTCTGCGCGGAGGTGAACCATAAACGCCGCGTTTGCGTGTGAATCACACAGCATTCCCTGTTGCACCGAGAAAAGCTTTCTGCGATTGATCTTGGAGGACAGTAGTCAGCTGATCGGTAAATAATGACTTTGCGAAGTACATATACACTCTAAGCCAAAAACGGCCGAAATGGGAGCAACGGCTGTTTTTACTCCTTCAGACCGACTGTTACTCTCCGAAAAGACCAAGCGGAACAAGATGGCCGACTTGTTCGAGAATGGGGGAGCAACTGTATTCATCTTAAGTTTGTAAGGGAACAACGGAAGGAGGAACCGCTGTAAATGCTCTCGTCACGCAACGGTTACTCCCCGGCAGGACACCGCACACAAATATGCATGCCACCCACATTGATATTCATGGGCCAGATTATTGTTTGTTCTGTGTGCCAAACTTCACCAAACCAAAACAGTGATTTATTTTAGCATCCGCAGATAATAAGATAGCAGCTCTGGCTGAACACAGAAGGCCTGAGAATACATCTACGGCAAGTACCTAACACACGCAGCAGCAGAATGGAGAGTTGGCACGTCAAAGCGGACCGAACGCCGAAACACGTGCAAAACAACGATAAAAAAAAAAAAGCCTAGACACGCCATTTGTCCGCGAAGGAAGGGCGTCAAAGTCGATCAAGCACCGAAACACGTGCATAAAGTGCCCCCCCTCCCCCCAGATATATCGGAGAAGAAAAAAAAAAAAAAACAGCCGACCCAGACACGCCTTTCATCAGCCGTTCCCTTAGTCGCCACACTTCACCGTGTAGTTTGAGGGCAGAATGACAAATCTGCGCCATCTGCGCCCGCACGACAAGTGTGGCGCTAGTGTAGTAAGCGAAGTAATTTACAAAATAATTCTTATTCAGTGTTTCTGTTTACTAGCACTAAATAAAAATTACACTCAATTGTTTATATTTATTTATGAGCTTTAGTGTACCTCAGTTTTTTTTAGAAGTATATTAGGAGAACACACTGAAAGCATTGCGCTGACGCCTGTGCTGCCACTGCTCGACGTTTTTTTTTTTTTTTTTTCAGCGCAACTAGGATCGCGTTCGCACTACTCATATTGGTATGGTCTGTGTGGTCGGCGAGCACATGGACACGCGAGCTTGTGAGCTATGTTTTGATCGTGTGTGTGTGTCGCAGATTTGCGTTTGTACTTATTCGTGATGAAGGTTAGTGTATATTTATCTTTATGGAGCGCGAAGTTGTTTTGGATTTTGCTGCTGGGTGGAACAAACACATCGTAAGCCCGTCTTCAGCTATCTGCAAACCTGTTCGCTCGTCGGACAAAGGACTGTGCATGCATCAGCGTGCAGGTGAGTGGCATTTCCAGCAACATTTAATGCTCTTGCAATAGTTTGTTGAGTGGTTGCGCTATTAAAAGAGAAATGATTTGCTCTTTCTTATTTACCGTATCCATCGCTAGCCGCATCGGACTAAATAACCTCTATTATTACCGCGTGCATACCCTCTTGCTTCCCCTGTCACCACTGCAGTGCCAGTGTACTTTTGCAGTTAAAAGTTTATTTCCGCAACACTACCTCGCTTCAAAAAACATTGGGGCGGGGTTGTAGCTGCCTTCATACTGGAACTTTTCTACCATTGGCTTTATGTAACGTTAACGGCTGAGTGTTGGGGCCTTGGGCCGCATTTTTTAGAGCTGTAAAGTGTATGTAAATCAGTAAGTGAACAAACCATTGTCGCATCACTTCACTGGCATAGCCAGGCGGTTGCGCACAGAATTTTTTTAGGCCGGGCGTAGGGAGCCCATAATGACGACCATATTCGCTTGCCCGGCCTTCAATTCAGATAAGCGGACCCCCCCTCCCCCTCCGCGCACGCTTAAAAAAAAAAATCTGCCCACATCACTGCGTCACTTGCTTCACCTCTGCGCTGAACGTACATTTTATAAGCGCACCATCAAGCCAGCAATTCACAAATAGACAGAACAATTGGAGGAGGAATGACCCAAATCTTTCAGATTTCTTTAGTCATGCAAAACCTTCGCCAAACTGACTATTGTAAAAGACAATCATAAATGCTGTATGTTCTCGTTAGCGTTGTCATTATTCTGCATCATGAACTCTTTATGCGCTGTGAAAACTTGGCATGCCGTTGAAGTCACATATCGACGTTAATACCAATCGACGAAAATTTCTACAACCTCAATAACGCCGTTTGGAATTTGCCGCATGCACATAATTAGGCTGATTCCCACTTGGCTGTTCTTAACCTGACTCCACTGTTACCAAATGAAACAATATTTATGCATGTCTTTAACTACTTTTTTTTTCAGGCATATGACACAAATTTGGTTATACTGCAGATAAAGATGCTCCCAACGATACTAAAGTACAGAAAGCAAGTGAATTTTGGTAAGTGCGGACTTTTTGTACTACGTATATGAAAGCATCGCTTTTTAGGGGCAAACTGTGCATGTGTTGGCCAGAGAATAGTTTATCATGCCACAGGGTTACACTGGCACTGACAATTTGACATGGCTCCGCTGGCCCGTGTTTGTGCTCACACTGTTATCGTTAAGATAAAGTGTTTGTTTTCATTGCAGGGATTGCTGTTTGTATTAGAAAGCCAACTGCCAAGATTTGTTTACGCTGGTGCTCCTAAAAGTACGCTTTCCCTATTTACATGGATTTTGGCTTGCACAAAGCATAACACTTGGGCCTAGATTCACAAAGGTGTCCATGCGCAGGCCTTCATAACAGCGTTTCTTGACTTGTCTTTACCCTGTTTTCTGCAGATGTTTCATGGGTTTAAAAGTGCCACAGCATGTTGATTTCCCCCACTCTGAAAAATTCGCGTTCAAAGTTCTGCAAGAGTGGGCTTAACTTTCTTGTGTACCTCCTTGCTGTTCCAAGATCCTGAAATGTCATGCTCTTACTAGAGGTGGCAGTGTTTCTAATGTTTGTATTTCCATCACATTGACCAAGTATATGCGATCTTGGCTTGACTGGTAACACATCCTCAACAAATGTCTTTGTGGCACATGTAGAAGGCAGTACAAAATAAATAGGCAGACATTCACACCGGGAGTTAACTTCTAATAATGCTTTTTTTGGAAACCACGGTGCGCTTATTCCACTTTGTCAAACAGAACAGTAACCTGTTTGGCTGTGAACCAACAAGACGTTGAACTAATAAAAGCTTCACATCTTGTTGCCCTCAGATATATATGTATTGGCAAGCTATCTGTGACACTGTCAAACAAAGAATCAGAATATCTGTGCATGCCTTAAGATATATTGCTTCGTTCACATATCTCGTGGCTGTGACTCGTCAACCGATTGAACAAATGCACCCTAATTTACTGAATTTAAAGCATTTTTGGAAGGTAGCACGGTCTACATTTATTTGTCTATAGTTTTGTCCAGTCGTTTGCGTCAGGTACAAAGAAATATACTGAAGATTATCATGTAGCTTCTGCAAATGGTTGCTTTCAAGCAGGCTTTGCATGCTTGGCTTGTGCCTACAGGTATTGCACAATTTAAGACGCAGCAGCGTATGATAGAACAGTAGAATGGAGAGCAACTATGTGCATGAGCTAAATAAGTATTTTACCATGAGCGGACGGTACGTGTTATCTGCCACACACATGATCTCACTTAGAATGCCCATTGGTGAATGGGCTCATAGAAATGTCACTCAGCTGTGTATAGGAAACAAGTTAACTGAACCTAAGGGTATCTTTAACTGCTACAAATATGCCTTGTTGAGGTGCTGCACATTTTCTTCCAGAATATTGCTGTCTGAGACATCATGTGAACATTATATTGCTTACTATATTAATTACTAAATTAATAGCATTATATTGCTTGCCATATAAATGCCATCAGCATTTATATTACTTGCCAAGTAACGTTTGGCTGAACCTTCCTTTTTTTTCACATTTCGTTTTGCTGTAGACCTCCTAGTATGTAAGCGCTGTTGCAGTGTGTGTGACTCATTATGTATTGATTCTGGCATGTTTAACCTCACACTTTCATTTTTTTTCTCGCAGCAGCGAGATGCTTCACATATGCCTGTGGTGACATTCCGCTGCGCTAGCCTGATGGAAACACCAGCTGCGAAACTTGAGTCCTTCAGCATGGTAGAAGTTGTCCTTCCCTCACCAATGATGACAAAGACTGCCCTATGCTAAAAATTCAAGATTGTTTTTCCACGGATGACGCAGAAAACCTTTGATGTATTAAGGTGCTTGTTTAGTGCTGGCTGTGGTGTGGCGAAGTCTACTTTTACGTGTGCTCCCATGTCGCCTCATAAAAAGAACAATAAAGCATTTATTTTCCTTTGAATATTGTGCACTTTTTGTGTTAGAAGCACCCAAGCAGTGCTCTTCCAAGGAACTCTCGCCATGTGTTAACCGTGTGACAAGCATACTCGAAATAAATACTCATTTCCCCAAGAAGTAACTGGAAGCATGTGCAGTTGGTTTTCAGAGAGTAGCTGCAAACACGTGGGAGGAACGGTAAAGAGTAACTGTTGGTCTTAGAAGAGCAACTGGTGGGAGTAATGGTTGGTCTGCAGGGAGCAACTGGTGGGAGTAACTGTTGGTCCGCAGGGAGGAGCTGGAGGCAGTAACTGTTCATCCCCCGAAGGAGGAACTGAAAGGAGAGCAACGGTTCGTCCCTCTGCAGTTACTTCTTTTAGGGAAGTAATGGGAGTGGCAATGCAATTGCTCCCTGAAAGGAGCAACCCCTATACCCCTGTTGCTCCCTTTTGGCTTAGAGTGTACGTAGCAGTCTGCCGTGTCCTTCTTGAGCATCATGTTGATGGTGGTGCGTGATAATATTACGTATCTCAGTTAATTAGATTAAAAACATATTTGCTTATTCGCTAAACACATGCGTTTGATGTTGTGCAAGGGCGATGGACCAGCTTTGACATCGCTTATTTCTTTCTGAGGGGTAAGGATAGAGAGGGGAAACGTTGTTGTTGAGTCGAAAGTATACAACGAGCCTTCGCGGTAAAAGAATGTTGTCTCCAGGCTGACCACATTGACAAACGATGCCGTGGAATTGTCGTGCTGAGGAGTTGCACGGCACGACAAAGGTTGCTCGTTCTCGTGTTTGATCGACAACCGGAAGACATGCTCTCCGTAGCTTCGACAAACGGTGAAACGTAGTGCTTGACTGGCGTGGAAAGAGCGCACATTAATTCATTCCGTCGAACATATTTGCTTTTTGAAATGCTGCGCGTCAAAAGAAGTGAGCAATGCTTGGAATCGATATAGCTCGTGCTTAGATTCTGGCTCCAAGGCTTAACTATATTTAAAAGTCAAAAGTGCCTTAGGCGTGCGCAGGGTACGAGTTCATATCACTCCCTCCCTATCGCCGGGGCTCAGTTTGCTGCGCCCCCGCCCATGAGCCTTAACATTAAGTCGGATAACATAACAATTAACACAAAGTTAGCAAAATTTCATAACTATTGTTCCTGTTAAATGTAAATGACAACCCCGAACATAATGTGCCCTTGTTTTTCACCAAGAAATCATGACGCACCTCATTAGATATTATAGTACACTCTAAGCTGAAATTCGGCAAAGTTGGACTAACTGCAGTCGTTAAACCAACGGACGAACTGTTGGTCTAACAGGTACTAAATGCGTGACAGTGCGTGTCGTGCGCAAACGCCCGGCAAAGAAGGGACCAACGAGGAGGGCGACGGCGCCGCGACCACCTCCTGTAGATGCTGCGCTGCAATGCTCGGCGTGGTCGGCGATCGTGAAAACAAGTTATATAGGCTATATGCCACTGTGAAAGCGAAGCAGTAAGAAAAGAAGGGAAGATGTTATGGGAGGCAAATAGTACAACACGCAGTAAGCGCACACACCAAGCGCCCTCGCGTTTCCACCAGGCCGGCATGGGCGGGTCGAAATAAAGTGAAAGTGGCAAGGCGGATAACCCGATCGCTTCAATGTGCTGAATTAGTTAGAATTGCGAAGTACACTGACAACACTAATAAAAGTGAGCAGTTCGTCAGTGGTAGTGTACCCGCACAGTCAGGGGCCGCCAATTCAAAGCGATATAAAGAAAAAGTAGGCTTCGCACCTCATTGGTATCAAGCTGGCTGCCGGTGTGAGTGCATTGCCGGCACACGCAAAGGAAACGTCAGATACACTTTCTTTCGCAAAAAATGTTATCTCCTGCATTAAAGCGCAGAGAAACTTTTGTCTTTTTCTCCATGCGACAATCGTTGTCAAACATCAAGTATGAAGGCGATCACAGATACGACTAATCGTGCGGCCAGCGGTGCACAGCGAACGACTTACCAACACGATAAAAGAACCGCGCCTGCGAACGGTCTCGTCATTTTAAGTACACAGATATATAAATCACTCCGCAAGACACCGCGAACATTGGACACCTACCTATTGTTGATTTGCAACTAATAAATAACGACGACGCAAATTCCACACGAGCCGCGTGTTGCGATCGCCGGTGGTCGTTTAGCCATATACGCCGCCACCTTTCTCTCTTCATTGCAATGTTCATACATTTTATACATATATACATACGCAACACATTACACACCAGTTTGCGCAAAGGCTGGTTGTATTTGTTTATTCACCATTAACGCTATTATCATCATTATCGTCAGCCTGACTACGTCCACTGCATGCAGGAAAGAGGCCTCTTCCATGTCCCGCCTGACAACCCGGTCCTGTGCTTACTGCTGGCATTTTATACACGCCAACTTCTTAATCTTATCACCCCACCTGACTTTCAGTCTCCGACTAACCCGCTTGCCTTCTGTTGGAATCCACTCTGTTACCCTTAATGACCATCGGTTACGCGCTAATGTCCTACGAGCTAAATGCCTGGAGCAAGTTCATTTCCTCTTCTTGATTTCAACTATGATATCTACCCTGCTCTATTCTTGTGCCTCAAGGTTACACCTATTATTTTCTTTTACATCGCTCGCTGTGTCGTCCTCAATTCAAGCTGAACCATTTTTGTAAGTCTCCCAAATTCTGCTCCGTAGGTAAGTACCAGCAAGATGCAGCGGATATACACTTTTCATTTAAGAATACACAGAAAAATTTTTACATCCTTATGGATGTAAAATGGTGTTTTGTAGATTTACACCCTTTTTGAATGAATGTAACACCCTTTTCTTTGCTGGTACACCCTCAGAGAAGGGTGTAACTGGCAAAAGGGTGTTATTATGCCATTCGTGAGGGTGTTGAAGAACAGAAGGGTGTACACCTATAATTGTTGGAATAAAAATTGTTCCGTTTAACGTCCCAAAGTTGTCATATAATCATTAGAGACGCTGTAACGAAGGGCTCCGAAAAGTTAAACCACCTGGGGTTACTTAAGGTGCACCTAAGCCTGACTACACAGGTCTCGCACTCTTTCTCGACCATTAAAAATGTGGTCGCCGTGAACTGCCGGGACTCGATCCTTCGCCTTGCGGGTCCACAGTTCAGCACCATAAGCACCAGACCACCGGCGCTGGAGTGCACGTGCAAGAATCGAGCTGCATCCATGGTTGCAAATAAAATATCACGCATAGCGCAAGGAATGCATGCCTTTCCTAAGATAACAATGTCGTAAGGATGAAAAAAAAATCAAGGAAATGATTGAGGCATTGACAAATTTTACAGAACACTAAGAATAACTGAGAAAATGTTAAAGAGACTAACTTCTCCTCGCACTGTATGATTCGACATGCTTTGCCGCTTTATATCGTCCACATTATATGTGAATAAATTAATGGGCCACTGTCACGATCTACGGACAGCACATATTCATGTGTAGAAGCAATTGAGAAAAAAAGCTTGAATTTATTACAAAAAACCCTTGCTCCGTCAAAAGCCGTTCGAGTGCAAGTTGTTTTCACAAGATTATTGAAGACGAGACGTGCTTGGTCGAAAAAGAAAACAATGCACTACCTTCTGCAACCATGCGGGAGCACGGGAAGTGGTTCTTTAGGTGAAGAAATAAAGGTCAGAGAATGGCAGGGTCAGTGCACGCAGCGCCTTTCCGAAGCGAAGGGGAGAAGGGTACGAGAGGAGGGAGAGACACGCCTGTCGCCCCACAAACACACACACACACACACACACACACACACACACACACACACACACACACACACACACACACACATATATATATCAATATATATATAAATATATATATATATACAAATTATATATATATATTATATATACATATATATATATATATATATATATATATATATATATATATGTATATATAATATATATATATATATAATTTGTATATATATATATTTATATATATATTGATATATATATATTGTGGGACACTGCGACCCACGCCGTAAAATTTGTATTTGCTATCTATTCTGTTTGACATCCCATCGGGGGGGGATGGGTATATGAGGTGATCAGCAGGGAGCACTGCAACCCCCGTCGAGTTAAAAAACTTACGTCGAGTTACAGCGCCCCCTCTCCATTTCTCTATGTACCTATAGGGATTTACATTGCCCCCTAAGTGACCAAGGGCCGCCCCCGCCCCCCTTCCCCCGTGGTGGGCACGCCTATGCATAGGCACCATCAATCATTGCAATAAAATTTTGTGTGTAAATGTGTGGGTCAACAATAGTACATTTCAAATTCAAGAACATGAGGGTTTTACATGATTATTACCGCTGTTGTTCATTTGTTAAAAATGCATTGTACCTGCAAGCGTTTCAAACTTCGCGCGCTGAAGTCACGTTAATTTTGTTTTTTTGTGAAGACAAAATTATTTTGTCCCCTTAGTTTTTATGCTATATATATTTCTGTTTACTTTTCATACTCAAACGAATTATTAAAGCATTTTATTGCGCCTTTGTACGTCTGCGGAGCTGTAACCGGAGCTGTAATACATGTTTGGGCGTGTTTGCTCGCTGGTCGGGCTATGGTGGCTAGAATTTGGTGGCTAGATATGGTGCTAGATATGGTGGCTAGAATTTGGTGGCTAGAATGGTGGCTAGATATGGTGGCTAGAATACACGCTGGCAATTTTCTTTGATAAGCTATATATATGGTTATCAAGGGGGTCACAGTCCAGCAGGTGAGGCTCCAGCTGCGCGAACAATGCTTTTTCAAACACTGCAGTCATCACATGTACCAAAAGGCTATCTGAGCTAGTATTAAGGGATTTCAAATTCTTGCATTCATGCTGTAGTACTCGCAGTCCCTTTTCTGCAATACTGCAGATCTCTAAGACGTCCTTGGATGGTGCGACAAGTCCACCTCTGTTTTTTGCTCTGACAAGGTCTGGTTCTTCGCTTGATTCCAGCGCAGCACAGCACTCCTCACAATTCGTGACAGACCGCACCTTGCGAGCCACAAATCCCGCTATATACGGCACAACAGCACTCGTCACCGCTGAAAGGCTCTGGGGGAGATCCACACGATGAGTGTAGTCATGTTCATCATCCACAGGCTCCAGAAGCGACGACCTCATGTGTGACGTAACTGCTGTTGGTGACTCGGCAAGGCTGACAGCACTGGACATGTTCAGGATAGACACCACATCTCGGCAGCAGTTCCCAGCGTCACACGATGTTACCTCTGTGTGGAAGAGGAGGCGCTTATAGGCGGCTCTGAACTGGCAGGCTGTGGGGTTGTTGTTGTATCCCCCCTTTCCCCTCACACAACCAAAAAACGTTTCCAAATGGTCTTGCGACATCTTGTGCGTCAACAGATACTTCAAAATTTTCGTGGCCACAAGGGCATCGAAAAGGGCAGTGACACTTCGAATGCAAATGATGAGGCCAACAAACCCAGTTTTTTTCAGTCCATCTATCACTGGTCGCCCACTTGCATCCTTCAGCCCCCTAATATACTCCTCGGCTTCGTGGAAGAACGATTTCCAAGAAGCTGCATTCTGCTGCCGCAGTGGGGCTTTGAATGATCGCGCCAGAGGGTTCCTCGAGTTCAGAATATCGAAGAGGCGATCAAAGATTCGAATGAACTCCGCTGTTGCGTGGGCACCTTGAAACTGGGGAAGTTTCAGTTTATACTCGCAGAAGTCCAGTGCATCAGCAACAGATGAGCTAAGGGTCTGCACAGCCAGTCGAACCTTCATTTTTTGCTTTGCCCACTCCAGATGAACTTTCGTCAGCTTGTTTCCAAGGTGCAAGCCCTCTTTTTGTTGCAAGGCCTCAAGAGCTTCAATGTATGACCACTTCACTTTGCGCCCTTGAATATCAGTGAGGTGGTTTACTGATTCCAAGCAGTTACGCACAAGCTTGATCATGTGGCAGGCATCTAGAATCACAAATACTTTGCTTGGGCAATCTTCTAAGCACTGGAATGAGGTGTTAAATCCCGGAGAACGACAGCGGAGATCAGCACCAAGAAAACTGGCCATTGAATAGTTCGAGGCCGCTCCATCAAAAGTCAGTGATGCTGCTATGACAACTGCTGAAGTCACGCGCGAGATACACTCTTTCGTTAGCTGCGCTCTTTCAGAACCAGAGAGAGAATCAATGAAAAAATACCCAAGGGGCACCTTCAGCCTCATATTGAGTGCCACCAGCATGAAAACACAGGCATTCGTTGCTTCTGAGAGGCTGTCATCTGGCATTTCCATGCCCAAGTCGACATATCCGAAAACTTTGTTGCCCACAAGTTGGACATGTTTTTTAATAGACATGTCGTCAACCATTATGGCAACGACCAGTGGCTCATCTCTTTCTTGCACTATGTTCTTGATAAACTCGAATGATTCTGAGGTGAAGCCAGGATCACCATTCACTGCCTTGTACCATTCGCGAAGAGTTCGCTGGTTTGGCAAAGCATTGTTAAACTTAGCTCGCACATAATCATAAGCCCTTGGCGAATAATAGTGAAGCGTCAGTGCAAATGCTCTTAATTCTGGGGGGTATTTGTTCGTCTTTTCATGAGTTCTCTTGAGAAGCTGCTGGATATCCGGAGAAAATGACGCTTGGAAAACCTCCAACCCTTTTTCCGACAAAATGTTCTGCTCCTTTCGCTGCTCAATCAAATCCTGAGAAGCATCAATGCGTTTTGAAAGTCTCCGTTTCTTCTGGTGCAACGTCTTGACCTTCTTTTTCAGCTGCTGTACCTCTTTCGCCGATTCATGCACTTTCTGCTTGTACCACTCCTTCGGGGGGGAAGTTTGCAGGGGGAGACTTCGGCAGCTTCATCCAAAACAGGCTCCTGAGGCGAAGGCATCTCCCGACTTTTTGGAGGAGCTCGTTTTCTCTTCTCCTACGCAAAAAGAGGAATAACGCGACAGCGTCAGAAATTTAGGCATTTAGAGCGAATGCGCAACTAAATATTAGAAACTGAAAATCCCAGAGATGCGGAGCTAACGCTACAATAACTACATTTGGTAAACGAAGAGCTCACGAAGCGTACTCACTGGCTTTTGTAGGTGCGCTGGAAACGCTGCAAACTTGGTAGGGATGCTACCAGCTCGTAGTCTCGTTGTTTGCCCTGTTCTATCGAAGCAGTCTGCTTCAAAGTGCGTTGAACACAAGACGTCATTCTTCTTCGGAGTCCAACCTTCTCGCCTAACAGCGCGCTCCCATGCACTGTGCAATTCGCAGTCTTTGGGAAACCTGCAAAGCACAAAAATGTTTCACAGTGTCTCCACGGCACCCGGACGTAAATGGGAAATGCTTGTACGCGCGAATGCATTCGTAATCGCAAAAATATGCGAGGGAAAGCGAGCGAGCAAAGCACGCTACTTACACGTGAAAAGTTATCCCCGGTGTTTGCTTCACGCGATTTGCGCAGCCAAATGCTGCGCAAGAGCCCACCATCGTCTTCAGAAGAGGTCACAGTCGTCTGCCACAGCGGCCTCATTCTATTAGAGGCACCGCATTCAAGAAAAACAACGGAGAGGCCGCACGCACATGCACGCGTTACAATGCGTTCGACCGCTTTCTGCCCTGAGCAATATGGCGGCGCGTGGCGTCAGCCGCGGAGCCCCTCCGCCACTCCAGAAAGTTTAGTATAACCTCCTTGTATTACAGCTCCGGTTACAGCTCCGCAGACGTACAAAGGCGCAATAAAATGCTTTAATAATTCGTTTGAGTATGAAAAGTAAACAGAAATATATACAGCATAAAAACTAAGGGGACAAAATAATTTTGTCTTCACAAAAAAACAAAATTAACGTGACTTCAGCGTGCGAAGTTTGAAACGCTTGCAGGTACAATGCATTTTTAACAAATGAACAACAGCGGTAATAATCATGTAAAACACTCATGTTCTTGAATTCGAAATGTACTATTGTTGACCCACACATTTACACACAAAATTTTATTGCAATGATTGATGGTGCCTATGCATAGGCGTGCCCACCACGGGGGAAGGGGGGCGGGGGCGGCCCTTGGTCACTTAGGGGGCAATGTAAATCCCTATAGGTACATAGAGAAATGGAGAGGGGGCGCTGTAACTCGACGTAAGTTTTTTAACTCGACGGGGGTTGCAGTGCCCCCTGCTGATCACCTCATATACCCATCCCCCCCCCCCCCGAGGGGATGTCAAACAGAATAGATAGCAAATACAAATTTTACGGCGTGGGTCGCAGTGTCCCACAATATATATATATATATATATATATATATATATATATATATATATATATATATATATATATATATATATATATATATATATATATATATATATATATGTGTGTGTGTGTGTGTGTGTGTGGGGCGACAGGCGTGTCTCTCCCTCCTCTCGTACCCTTCTCCCCTTCGCTTCGCAAAGGCGCTGCGTGCACTGACCGTGCCATTCTCTGACCTTTATTTCTTCACCTAAAGAACCACTTCCCGTGCTCCCGCATGGTTGCAGAAGGTAGTGCATTGTTTTCTTTTTCGACCAAGCACGTCTCGTCTTCGATAATCTTGTGAAAACAACTTGCACTCGAACGGCTTTTGACGGAGCAAGGGTTTTTTGTAATTAATTCAAGCTTTTTTTCTCAATTGCTTCTACACATGAATATGTGCTGTCCGTAGATCGTGACAGTGGCCCATTAATTTATTCACATATAATGTGAACGATATAAAGTGACAAAGCATGTCGAATCATACAGTGCGAGGAGAAGTTAGTCTCTTTTACATTTTCTCAATTATTCTTAGTGTTCTGTAAAATTTGTCAATGCCTCAATCATTTCCTTGATTTTTTTTCATCCTTACGACATTGTTATCTTAGGAAAGGCATGCATTCCTTGCGCTATGCGTGATATTTTATTTGCAACCATGAATGCAGCTCGATTTTTGCACGTGCACTCCAGCGCCGGTGGTCTGGTGCTTATGGTGCTGAACTGTTGACCCGCAAGTCGCAGGATCGAGTCCCGGCAGTTCACGGCGGCCACATTTTTAATGGACTAGAAAGAGTGCGAGACCTGTGTAGTCAGGCTTAGGTGCACCTTAAGTAACCCCAGGTGGTTTAACTTTTCGGAGCCCTTCGGTACAGCGTCTCTAATGATTATATGACAACTTTGGGACGTTAAACGGAACAATTTTTATTCCAACAATTATAGGTGTACACCCTTCTGTTTTTCAACACCCTCACGAATGGCATAATAACACCCTTTTGCCAGTTACACCCTTCTCTGAGGGTGTACCAGCAAAGAAAAAAGTGTTACATTCATTCAAAAAGAGTGTAAATCTACAAAACACCCTTTTTACACCCATAAGGGTGTAAAAAATTTTACTGTGTAGGTGACCTCCATTTGCTATGAACACCTAGAAGCATGAAGAGATCATACAGCACACAATTTCTATGAACAGGCAGAAAGCGAATTCCATAAGTGTCAGTTGGTAGCTCCCTCTTCAATGCTATGTGCAGGTAATCCTACTAAAGAACACAATGTGTTTCGCGAAAGGCGCAGCGCAGTCACAGCGAAAGCTAGAAGAGCAGCCTTTCAGAGTAACGCTCATTGCGTCACTGCTGCAAGCACACTTGCTTGATAACCACTATGACAATAATAATAAAAATTTTAGGGTATAGTAGGCTGGCATTCGCTGTACTATGTATTGTCAATCTTAGAAGAGTGGTATCCGCTTAACACTTGCAAGGAATTTTGTGCCAATTGTTCATGCAGTGGCTGACGACGATGAGAAATTATGCCTGAAGTGGGCATGCGCCGCAGTTAATAGCTGATGAAGCTTTTGTAATGAATTGTATCATTTGAGGACCTACTTGTTACGTTATTTGCATTTTGCGATGACTCGTTCTTCTTTCGCTCTTTTAAAACACATTATAGGTCGTATTAATGCGATTGCTTTCCAGACACAAAGTCTGCCTAAGCAAGTTTGCCACCAGGTCCCAGGCAAAGAAAAAAAAGCTTTGGTGTGGCTCAGTGGTATAATACTGGGCTGGCACTCAGCGGACCCAGGTTCAAGCCCCACTGTGTCATTGACCCTAAGGTTTTTTTCTAATGTCGTGCAATGTGGTTACGCACAGCAGTGGCGGCGGATATCTGCGCGTGATCCGAATGGTGATCTCATAACAGCGTTCGCTTTAAAAGCAAAGCATCCTAACAGTCATTAAAACATGTTCCACATTTTTTGTTCTGTTACTCCACACGGCGCAAATCGTTGCTCAAGCCGTGTTTTAACACGTAGTGCACCCTTATGAAGCTTAAAGAAAAACGATTTTACCATCTTTTTGACGCATTTGAGGACATCGCAACCCAATACATCCCTTCCCCATAAGATGTTCTGTAGAGGGGTTGAAAAAATAATGGGCACCAAGTCTTTCCGCAGGTGCTTCCTGGGCACGCTGCTCAAGTATTGTAGAGAGAATCTACTTATTAGGAACCTATATGAAGAGACTATCTTGCATAAAAAAAGGAATACTTTATACAGTGCGTGTTCTTTGGTGGAAACGTGAAATTCCGGTATAGCTTCTGGTAACATGACCTGAACTTCAGTACGGATTGAAGGATCTTCCAGATCTCTCAAAAATAAGAATCTACTGATTACCCAGATGTTTCAAGAACAGGTGATTTAACCACAACCCACCCTCTCTGACCTTGATTATACGTTCGCTCATGTTTAGAATTCCAAAATATTGTTGGGAGTATCCTGTGAAACCACTGAATATTACTTCTTGTGCATATGAGAACCTGGACATGGTACCAAATTTTAGTTACCAAAAAAACGTTACAAATTGCGGATATGGCAAATGTTAAAAATCCCGCCAACCCCAGCCTAAAGTCTTCGTTCATATTTCATCCGCCTTGTTTCTCCAAAACCGCGTATTTTCCCTGTATCTGCCCCTAGGCATTTGTTGCGTACAGTGCCCCATTGCAGTTTCTCAAAGACAATAGGTGTCTGCTGCCACAGACCTTGCCTCAGTTCAAAGCCTTTGTCTCTATTTATTAAACTGCCAGCTTGGTCACAAAAACTCTGCGTGATCGGCATTGATGTACTTTCCTTGCCAGTACACATATATGCAATGTCTTCAGAATAGGCAAGCACTCGTACAACACAGGATTGCAGGCTTGATGCCAGGAAAGAAATCCCGTTAGTATGAGTAATAGAACGTTTGAAGGGGAGCTCAATACTCTCCTTCAAGAACACACCTTATTCACTCCATTAAAGCATCTCTGCAATCGTTTCTCTTGAGCGATCTTCAAAGAAGCTGTTGATTCAGGTCAAATATACTGAATATCATGAATTATTGTTACCTTCAAAACATATCTCACCTTCCAAGTAAAAAAAACGGTGCATTTAAGTTGCAGCACTAGTGTTGGATTGTTGTTGTTGTTGTTATGTAGTTTCTTATTGTTTGTTGACTGGCTAATTGATTTTGATGTATATTTTAAGAAAAACTGGTAGCAGACGACAAGGACTGAGGTGGGCGCACGCACGAGTACTGACTCGCAACTGATTTGATGTCCAGTAGTGCATAAAATACATAACACACAAAAAAATATTCGATAACCATGTATCTGTTTATTGCAACTGCTATAGCTCCCCTAATTACACGTATCAGGAAACTACGTTGTTTTCTTTCTGTTGGTCAGCACAGGTGACACCGACGCCTACGCTTGGGTGCTCCTCCTTTCTTTTTTTGTTTGCAGCTTCGATCATCATTCTGGTATTATTGTTGCAGGAGCGGCTGTGCACTGTCAAGCTTTCAAAGCGTGAAATGCATCCACAATCCCTTTAGTCTAATCCTGGTTCACCGAAGGTTGTGGACTCATTCTATGCTTTCAAAGCATGACAGCGCTCAATCGCGGCGACGTGTCGCCCCTTTGTTTCTTTCTTCTCGTGCAGTTTGTGTGTCTCAATAATTTATCGTGTCTTTTAGTTATCTACATTGTAGCGCATCAAGCCTAGACAAGCAATGCACATTCACAGTTATGTAATATAGTGTGTGCGTTTATCTGCCTGGCTTGTGTCTATGTTGGTATGCAGTACAATATTATAGAGTGGTTTAACAACCTGAAAAAGCACAGGAGTTCGCTGTCTCCTGACCAATAAAAATTGTCAGTGGCTCCTCAATGGACTACGTAATCAGCATATTCAAATAATGGTCAAAGATCAAGAGCATTAGGTCTCAGTAGATTCTGTGTATCTTATGGATGCGTGTAACATAATAACTATGTCAAAACTTGAATATATGCAGCACAGCTGCTCAGCGAAACAGAAGTCCGAGAAATCAGCAGCTGTGCCAGAGCTGTGCCAGAGCAGATCAGAGGAGAGAGTAGGTGACCAGTAAAAGAGCGAGGGATTGTGGGATTCACCGTCTGCTACCAGCTTCCGGTTCGAGAAGAGTAAACGACGGCGAACCGCTTCGCCGCAAGCCTCACATTATTCGGGATTCACGCGCGCGGCCACCCGTTTATCTTCGTCCTGATAAACCATGGTTGGTTGTTCAGCCGTTGGCGGCTCCTACTCGAGCGTGAAAGGCAAACGCAGGTATAACTCCCATGGAACGAAAAAAAAAATGAGGTGTGTCATGGCTGTGGAGAGAGCCACAGTGACAGGTAGCCATTGAGTATGTAACGTTGAAGCCAGAGTGTGCGAAAACCATTTTATCAGCGGTATGTGTGTATTCCACGCTAAAAAAGCTTACGCATGGATTTCGTACGAATATTATATTGAAAAATAAATTGTCGCTCAGGCACATCTACCAAAAATATTATGGGAACGCGTGGGTGGAATCTACCTGCCATAAGAGATGAGAACCGGCCTTTGCACCCATATACATGACAAAAAAGGTGAAAACTTCACTCAAGAGTAGGTTTACACGAAACACTGGACAAGTTAATTTGCGTTTATCTTGGTCAAACTGTGTGCCAGGACGGCACCCAAATGAAGAAGTGCGTTAAACAAGCGCAGGGTGCCCCGCCGCGGTGGTCTAGTGGCTAAGGTACTCGGCTGCTGACCCGCAGGGCGCGGGTTCGAATCCCGGCTGCGGCGGCTGCATTTCCGATGGAGGCGGAAATGTTGTAGGCCCGTGTGCTCAGATTTGGGTGCACGTTAAAGAACCCCAGGTGGTCAAAATTTCTGGAGCCCTCCACTACGGCGTCTCTCATAATCATATCGTGGTTTTGGGACGTTAAACCCCACAAATCAATCAAATCAATCAAACAAGCGCAGGGTTTCGATTATTCGGCGCCGTCTATGTCTGACTGTATTGTTTCTGTGCCACCGTGCGGTGCAGCTTGATCGAGATCAGCGTTCAATTAAGCATCTGGCTTCGACTAAGAAATGCATCGTATAGCGCGCTGAAGGCTAGAAAAAAATATCTCAACGCGCTCAATACGTGTTGCGCTTCATGCCGCTCGACTGACGATGTCAGCTGAAGCAGCGATCCCGAAATGAACTCTTAGCACACTGCTACAGTCATCCCCAACCCCTGGGATTCTTAAAATGGTGACTTTTTATCTGCAATACCGTATCATGCAAGAAAAACTGTTTTGCGTATCGACTGATTTGCTAGCCAAACTGACAGCACCCCCGAGCACCATAAAAGCATGGCACATCATTTTAGTTCTACAAAATGTTTCCGAACCGTTTATGGCTTTCGTAGCTTGTCATCGTCACAGTCATGGTTGGCAAAAAAAAAAAAACAACTTCTAGAGCACTGACATTGCACGGCAAGGTGCTTTTTTCAACGAAGCAGTGTAAAAATACGTGCTTGCCGCTGCTTACCCATGTTGTGCGTCGAACCGGTAGCTGTCGTATCCCACAGTTCCCTGCTATTGCCCATTTTACCGGTCACCTATTGAGACCACGCCCTGCGAGGTCGGCACATATCCCACGCAGGATCCTGTGAATAAAGTCTTTTCTCTCTCTCTTGAGACCAGCAAACGCCCCTTGATTTTCTCAGTCTTCGTTCCTGTATGTCATCCAACTTATTTTTGCACTTTGCAGCAGTAATGATGCAAACAAAAATACTTTTATATTTTTTATTTATTTTATTTATTGATACTGTCAGTCCCAGTGGGGCCGTTACAGGGTGGTAGACAACAAAAGAAATAACACTAACAAAACTTCTCAGCCCGATACAAAGACGAAGTTTTGTAGACAAATCCAAGAGCGAATTTGAGCACAGATGCCATTTGCACGCAGTGGCAAGCTATAGCGACAACAAAGACAGGCAACATGTGTTCAAAAACCGAGGTTTCATCAGCCACGCGCAACATCCCCACATACAAGCGACGCAGCAAGTGTTTTGCCATGGAATGCGCAGGAACTGCACCAAGAAACACGTGTACAGCGGAAATGGAAGAACGCATGAATAAAACGTTACAGCAGCCATTAATCACTTATAAGTGAGTAATGACGAAGCAAGGACGACTCAAACTGATTAACTGTGACTGCGGAAATTGCAGCCTGTGGAAGGGCATTCCAGTCTTCTATTGTCTTTTGTAAGAACAAATATTTAACACTGTCTACCCTGGCATTAATTGCAAGAAACTGGCCCGCGTGGCTACTCCTGACGGCGCGAGTGTTCTTTGGTTTTAAATACGAGCTAGAGTCTAAGTTTAGGGAATTGTTTGTTTTTTTTTTGCAAGAAAAGAAACTTGAACCTAGCTATTCTCCGTCGGTCTGAAAGGCGAGGTAGTTTAGGATGGCTTAGTATGTCACTAACCCAATCAGTGCTTCTAAATCTCGACAGAATAAATCTAGCTGCTCGCCTTTGTAATTTTTCGATCTATCAATCTGGTATTTTTTATACGCAAGCCATATAATACTCGCATATTCTTGCGTATACGCCGCACAAGCGTCAAATATGCCGTAAGCTTTGCTTTGTTTGATGCCAGTTTCAATTTTCTTCTTAAAAACCACAGCTTCTTTTCTGCAACGCTACTCAAGTGGTTCATTTGAGTTTCCTAACTAAAGTCTTCAGATAGTATGACACCCAAGTATTTAAAATGCGTTACTCGCTCTATTTCATGCCCGTCTAATCAGTAGGAAAATACCAACACATTTTTTTACGTTTTTTGTAACTGTCATGTACGAAGTTTTGCAATAGTTAACTTTCATTTTCCATTTCTTGCACCAGCCGCCTGTATTATTGATTGATATGTGGGGTTTAACGTCCCAAAACCACCATTTGATTATGAGAGACGCCGTAGTGGAGGGCTCCGGAAATTTTGACCACCTGAGGTTCTTTAACGTGCACCCAAATCTGAGCACACGGGCCTACAACATTTCCGCCTCCACCGGAAATGCAGCCGCCGCAGCCGGGATACGAACCCGCGACCTGCGGGTCAGCAGCCGAGTACCATAGCCACTAGACCACCGCGGCGGGGCCCGCCTGTATTATCCAGTGCAGCGTTTAAGCGAGCTGGTCGTTACGATGATTTATTCTCAAATATATAAGGCAAACGTCTGCGAACAAGCGAAGCTTAATATTAGGTGAAACTGTTTCTGCAATGTCGTTGATGTAGCACAAGAACAGCACCGGGCCGAGCACGGAGCCCTGGGGGACACCAGAAGTCACACCAAAGGTACGGGAATTCACACCATTAATTTCAACAAATTGGGTCCTGTTAGAAAGGTACGCTTTAAGCCACTCTATCAACTTCCTATTTACGCCAAGGCGTACCACACTGTAAACCAAATTACACCCGTATAGGTGTTTTATAGTGTCTATAACTCACACCCCTACACCCCACGAAATGGGTGTATCAAGGAGGACTACACCTATTACCGTGGGCGGATTTCCGAATTTACACACTATGGCACAAACGTTTTTTACGGTGTAAAATCAAATGTACACCCAAGTGACCTTAAGGGAGCGAGGGTGTAAAAGCAAATGTACACCCAAGTAATCTTAAGGACGTAAGAGTGTAATATTGCTGACACCTTAACACCCTTAAAAACAAAAGTAGTGTAGGGGTGTAATTCGCCCAAACAGCAAAAAGGGTGTGAGGGTGTTCATGCTGAATAATGCCCCAACACCCATGCGAAAAATGCCATAATTCGAGTGTTACCCCTTTCCAGTAGACCCCTGTGGAAGCACGTGAAAGCTTACCCTTTACCATTCATGTGCAGATGTCCTATTGTAGTGGCTCCTGCCACAGTGTGGTAATCCTGGCCCTGGCACAGCTTTTATGGTGCATATATGAAGCACGGCATATAAGGCTCTCACATATAACATTTAATCCTAACTGAATGTGAAGGCATCACTCGAAATGAGCCGTCACATATAACACAACATTCACAAAGTCATGTCATAGTGCAAAATGAAATAAGCTTTATTTTAGTAGACACAGAGCACATACAGGCTTCAGAGACAAATTGTACCTTAATCAAAAGCCTTTTTCAATTGTGCAGAGCAGAATGCCATTTGCTACAAAAGAAGACCAGAAATCAGATGTCAGTGGTATGGCATTGAGCTCTAACGACCAATGCATGCATATCAAAGTACAACAGAAGAGCCTTTATTTGCACTTAAAAATGAAGAACTAATTTTAACACGCTTCAATGCAGCACAAAAACACAGTGCAGTGAAGCATACAAACAGCAGGAAGAGTAGTGTAATGCAGCATGCCTTATTTCTCCAATATACTGAAATAATATATCAATGCACACTACAATGGCCACATTGATACGCCACAGTTTGCATGTGTTGTGGCATGCCTTATGCATATTATGCAAAGCTAGTGGTATTCTAATGAATGTAATGACAAAACAGTCTTAAAATAGCATTTTCATTTCACAATAACCCTTGTATGTTAAGACATTCAGAATACTGGAGAAACAATAATACAGGAGTGAAAACAATAGGCAAAATTACAATAACTTAACATTGTCACTAGATACTCACCATGCAGAATAATTGATTTAAAGTTGTAAAATATCAAGCGCATCACATAATATGTCCCCCTGAATCTATTCAACATCAAAGAACATAAAATGGACACAAAAAAGCAGGGTGAAAGGGTAACCACTAACAGCTAGCAGAGGTGGAGCAGCCAAGCTATTATCTGGAGCAATAATTTGGAGCATCAAATCTTGCTTTTCCAGAAAGAAAATTTATATTTGGAGCAGGTTTCAGGAAAAGCAAATGCAGAATTTTGTAGCCTGAAATTCCAAATTTACAGCATTGATTATTATGTGCAGTTTAACGTCCCAAAACCACCATATGGTTATGAGAAACGTAGTGGAGGGCTCCAGAAATTTTGACCACCTGGGGTTCTTTAACGTGCACCCAAATCTGAGCACATGGGCCTACAGCGTTTCTGCCTCCATCGGAAGTGCACCCACCGCAGCCGTGATTCGATCCCGCGACCTGGGGGTCAGCAGCCGCGTACCATAGCCCCTAGACCACCGCGGTTGGGCTCCAAATTTACAGTAGTACAACAAATTAGACTGAACCACACAAAAGGAAAAAATATATGTAGAAATTATTTGACATCCGCTAATTCATTCAAAATACATGCGAGCACAGCTATTTCCATAAAAGCACTCTTGAACTGTCCCACAGTGCAAACAATGCTAACCTCACTATTTACGAACGCTCCTCGACTCGAATTTCGTCCTTCACTTGAACTAGCTGAGCACAGCGCCACCGCTTGTTCAAAAATGACGCTGCGTTTCTCGAGAATCCCTGCAGATTATCCCTGATATTGGTTGACTTCCTCTGTCTAGAGACTGCGCTGGAATCAATTTTCTCAAGTCAGGTTGAAGCATTTAGTGAAGGGACGTTCTAAAATACGGGGGTAAAACTCCCAATAGCATTTTCCGAGCTTGTCAAACTGTTTGACAGGCGACCCAGGAATTCCAGATATTCGTAAAGGAGGAGCTCAAGGGGGTGGCAAAAAGAAAAAAAAGTGGCATACGATTTTCATTATCGTCGCTTAAGGCTTCAAGAACCTCATAAATCACTCTGAAAGATGTCCAGTTTTAAGTCTCTGGCAAAAGCCAGAGACTTAAAAAGCATTATGGACGTCATAGAAAGGGGAAAAAAGTTTCTTTTAAACCGTTCTACTCTTTTCTTTTGCTGTGAGGTTGCAATATAGTCAATTAAAAGTTATAATTACGGTTGGCACATCTGTATTAGATTGAATGATGATGACCCCGGCTCAATGGTTTAGTCGCCAAGGTACTCAGCTGCATTTTTCATGCAGGCGAAAACGCTGTAGGCCCATTTGCTTAAATTTGGGTGCAGAAGACCCCAGGTGGCCGAAATTTCTGGAGCCCTCCCCTAAGGCGTCTCATAATCAAATGGTGGCTTTAGACATTAAACTGCACACATCAATCAATTGGATGGTGATGCGCAAACTTACGTTGAATAATGAATGTTATGTTTCTTGATAAAATTAACAATACTGAGAAATAATTGAGGCTGGTTGGATATTTCATAATGGTTTTGTGCAAAATTAGAAAATTGTATCCAATTGACACAATTGGCGCGGCTGCTGTTCGCTTGAACATGCAAATATGGATACGAAAATAGCATGTAATATTGCGCTACAGACATTAAACATGTGCTGTCAATAGACATGAATGCCTGAATTGAATAGTCAATTTCGCAACGAAACCACGACCGCACAAAGAAAACACATGGACAGGACTGGTGCTCACTAGCAGCTGTTTGTACCATATATTCATAATATACCATATATTCATACACAAATCCTTAAAAAGGTGGCGAGTCGGCATGAAGTACTGACGGAGTTCGTGCCCCTAACAAACTAGCAAAGTTGCGCCGGTGCATCACTGGAAATCATGCTGAGCAGCTGAAAGGCTGTAAAAAGAAGCATGCGCGGCCATTCACGAAGTCTGCCACTGAAGCGGTTTACAAAATACCCCTATCGTGCAGAAAGAGACATGTTAGCCAGACGACGAGGCGCTGCGCCAATGATCGAGCGAGGGAACACTCCCTTACGGCAAAGAATAACGACGGCGCCCGTAAAAGAGCCCATGTCACTTCATGTGGATTCACACCAAGAGAAATTTGGAAGGGCTTTCACAAAAGAAACGGGGTATCGATTGCGTTAGCAAAACTTCACTCATTATGTATGAGCTGGAAGCATGGTATCTAGCGATTATGTGTCCTATAGCGTGATTAGGTAAGGGACGGCCTTAGTAGGTTGCACATGCGCTGACGAAAAGTGGGTTTATATCAGCCTGTTTCCTCAAGAAATAAACAATTGCAAATGAGTGCCCATCCCGTTTATGTGTCTTCTTCATTTGCGTGGTCGTCATTTTGGTGCAAAATTGACTAATATTTAATGCAAACATGCACCAACTATCCCAACAGCGAGTTCTACTAGATATGAATGCCACTGCTGCACATGTAAACAACAATAGCACGTGCAGCCGCCTTAGAACTGTGAAAAAAGCAGTGTTATACAGTGCCTCAGAGGAGGCACTTTCAATATATTTCTGGGTAAATAAATGGCTTAATAAGGATAAGACCTTTTTCTCTGTTCATGACACGCTGTTAGAGTGATTTCATGCCAAACGCCCAGCCATTTTGGCAACCATCTAAAATGCACTAGAAAAATATTGTGCTGATTAATTGTATTGAAAGCAGTGAAACGGTAGGATATTTCGGAGAAAAAACATGTTTGGTCACGTGGTTGCCTTCGGAACTTTCCGGAATGTCGTTTGGGTGTTCTTTATGAAAAAATTTGTTTTAAAAATATGTTCTATACCAAACTTGGTCTACATCTTGAGTAAAGGTTCTTGTGCAAGGTGTTTGAAGCTCAGTAATATTATTGCAATTATACTGGCATATATGCTTCTAAGAATTTGTCTAAAATGTGTTATGTTTGCATTTTTTTATTGCAATACTGCAGTTTGTATGAATATCTGAGTAGTGAATACTTACTCCACGCAAGGTATATTTTGAGAAAAAAAATATTTGAGACCTCTCAAGCTGGTAAACTTTATGAGAAAAAATCATAAATTCTACAAAATTGTAATTTTTGTTCATATTGAGAGGCGATTTAGGCCATGTGGTGGCTCAACTAAAAATTACCTTTATACATGAATTGAAAACAAATAAACAGTTCTTTTCATATACCATCGTTATATTTTTTGTTTTAAGGAAGCAAATATTTTTTTAGCATTCCCATTGGCGTCTATCTTCCCATTTGGTCATACGACAGCTGCCGCCTTGAAATTACCTATTTTCATCAATGGGGAAAGTTCAAAACCTATTTTCTTCCTTAAAACAAAAAATGTAATGATAACGATTGGCATATGAAAATACCTTTTTTTCTTTCGATTTAGGTTTGAAGGCAATATTTATTTGGACCACTCGACAGTGCAAATCGCGTGTAAACATAGACGAAAATGACGATTTTGCGAAATTTGTAATTCTTTTCTCGTAATCTTTAGCAGCTTAAGACGTCTCATAATATTATTTCCTCAAAATATACCTTTTGTTCAGTTAGTATTAATTACTCAGACATTCATAGAAAGTGCAGTATCACAATAGAAAAAATTCAAGTATAGGAAATTTTGGATAAGTTCTTGAAGGCATGGTAGACAAAGAAATTGCTTAACAGCGCAAACGACAAGAAGGGAAAGAAGAGACGAGAACAGAGCCCTGAACAAATAACCAAAGTTTATTGCAAACCAACTGCAATATATAGAAAACAATCTGTGCATAACCACGCGCCATTAGCAGATTTGCACATACATGCACCATACGGCCTACCTTATCAACAACCGTTCATATAAATGCACCCCAGATAACTAACTTCAAAGCAGTTAGGAAAAATTAAGGGTACGCTAGCACAGAAAGCACCAAGTTGTTGAATATAAAAGACTTCACTAATCTCGTGCTCGCGCCGATTTTTACATCCCCCGTGATCAAACACTTGTCAAGAATTGGCTGACAAGACTTATTACAATGGTCTGCCAAGTGGCTGGGAAGGAATCCTTTTAGAGAGTTAGCGTGCTCCCTCAACCAATCATTCATGCATCGCCCTGTTTGGCCAATGTCCACAAGTAAATAATATCTTGTAGAGAATTGCTAAAACACATTCAACATGGCACGTAGTGTGTTTCTTAGTGCATTCTTCTTTCTTAGGTCCTTCGCTGTTGACCCTGCGACATAGGCCAGCGAGCTTGTCGCGTGCGCAGAATGCAACTCTTACACCTATTTTTCCAGCGACCTTCTTTAGCCTATGGGAAACTTCGTGTACGTAGGGAATAACAGCCTTGCTAGAATGAGGCTTGTTGAGTTAGCTGTTGCTTTGTGTCTTATCAGGCAATCTTAGTGACGTTTCGAGAGTTTCGGCAATAGAAGTTAGCAGAGGATTAAAAAAGCCTGCTTGTTGCCTTTAACAAGCAGGCTTTTTTAATTTTTTAATTAACTTAGAGCGAGAAACTGCCCTCTATCTGGTGGTGACAAGAGCCAGTTAGAATTGCCTTTAGGCAGGAAAAAGCGATGCTTCACTTGACTAGCTTATAATGGGTGGACGTAAAAAGAAGGCTCTTACTTGAGCAAGGTTTGTACCGCCATTATACATGCTCAACCAAAAAAAGCATTTCCCAGTCTAGACATCGTAACTTGTCGTCATGAATTAAACGCCGACTTTAATTATAGTTGCTTCATTTCACGCCGAAAAACGTCCAATATCTCACCGGTGCAGATGTGCGCATTGGCTCATGTTTAGCACCAATTCTTTGTGACCTTTTACTCACGCGTTATGAAAGAAGTCTCATGGCTAACTTTGATCACACGAGTACAGTTAAAGTGTTGGGCTACGTTGACGACTTTTTAGTGTTTTTCCGCATTGGTCAATCGGACCCTCGGTGAACCACCGATGAGATATTTGATGTTTTCGGGCGTGAAATGAAGAAACTAAAAATAACGTCGGAGTTTATTTCTGGCGACAAGCTACGATGTCTAGAATTATAAATGCTTTTTTTTGTTGATCATGTATGTTGGCGGTACGAGCCAAGCTCAAGAAAGAACCTCCTTTTTACGTCTGCCCATTCTAAGTTAGTCAAGTGAAGCATCGCTTTTTCTTGCCTAAAGGCAATTTTAACTGGCTCTTGTCACCGCCAGATAGAGTGCAGTTTCTCGCTCCAAGTTCAACGCCTTCAACAAGCAGGCTTTTCCAATTCCGAGCTAACATCTCTTGCCGAGACTCTCCCAACGTCACTAAGAGTGCCTGATAAGAGACAAAGCAACACCTAACTCAACAAGCCTCATTCTAGCAAGGCTGTTATTCCCTACACTGCAAATCATTTCACACCCTTAAGGGTGGATTTTTCAATAAATCACCTATCTTACGCCTATTATTTCTGCCAAACTTATCCGCACGGGTGTAAGTTCTGCAATTCCACCTTTTGTACACCTATTTGTCATTTTTAGGTGTACTATAGGTATATGTTAGCAAATTACACCCAAGGGTGTTTCCTTGAACGTTACACCTATCATATATGTTTAGAGCATCAATACATATCACATCTCAACGGATGCAATCAAACCGCATGCCAAAAGTCTGGTGAAAAGGTCGATGTTGTGGCATTCGTTTTCATTTCCGGTTTCATTCACCAAAATATATCGTGCTATGTATTTTATTTATTAAACCACCCCTATTTACATTATTCAGAAGATTCCTCACATGTTCAATGACTTAATTCATGGGTTAACTTTTTGGGATTCCTACTAAAACTATTTTGCTGCCGCTCATGTCCATTCTTCCCTAATTCTCACAGAGACATCAGTAAAAGAGATTATGTTGCACCTAAACATAACATGAAACGATTACACATGGTTTTCGACAGGCTATCGTGCGCGCTTTCTCATTTGAAATCACACTAAGTT
Source organism: Rhipicephalus microplus (assembly GCF_043290135.1). Lineage (NCBI taxonomy): Eukaryota > Metazoa > Arthropoda > Arachnida > Ixodida > Ixodidae > Rhipicephalus > Rhipicephalus microplus. The sequence goes on from NC_134703.1 coordinate 221,811,688, forward strand.
TTTTGTACCAGAGGTCCTGGTTTATTAAGACTCTTTTTTTAGTGACCTTCAACGCAAAAATTTTGGTCTGCCTGCATGCCTGCCTGCCTGCCTGCCTGCCTGCCTGACTGCCTGCCTGCCTGCCTGCCTGCCTGTCTGTCTGTCTGTCTGTCTGTCTGTCTGTCTGTCTGTCTGTCTGTCTGTCTGTCTGTCTGTCTGTCTGTACGTTTGTCTGTTTGTCCATTTTATACGGCATTTGGTATTTGAAATGGCCGACCTCATCCGCAGCGCCCACCAGTGTTGCTCAAGATTGAGCGTTCATGCTTGTGCAATCGTCAATTAAAAAGCAATCATTGCGCTTGTCTGCGGCACCATAACAACACGTATAAATTCTGCATGTGCGTATTTTACTAGAAAAAGCATACATTAGTAATTTTAAGGGCCGTACCGCTTATCACGCTGAGCTGACCATGCAATGCTTGCACGGAACGGGGAGTGTTTCCAACGCTTTGCTAAGACGAGACGGTGGTGGCATCTACCCGTCGCCTTGCGTTCTACACCTTACCACCTCTGAGATGGGCGCACACACCCCTCTCAAAGCCACACGCTTTGTTTTCTAAGAAGACTGCCAGATGGTGCTCATGTCTCACGTGTGACATGATTTGATGTTCTCTTTCACCTTCGCTGTACGCTCGAGGCACTCAAACGCAGTGCCTCCAGAATACCACTCACCGACTTTCTTGCGCAGAACACCAAATAAATGTCTTGTTCACTCTCTCCACACGCAAGACTATCGTCTTTTGACGACATTTGCAGAAACATGCAGATACGGGGCCAATTTTTTACAATGGGGGTCCATATACTTCCTCACAATGAAGTATTTCGCATCAATACACAGGTCACGGATTTATTCAGTTAGTTATAGTTAGATCTATGAACATGGATCAGCTCAAATTGAATGTTTGTAGTATTCGCATTGCCATGGAACGAGGCATGTTTACAATTAACAGACTAAGCTTACTCTGATGCAGCTGCTGTGCACGCATGCTGCGCCACAGGACAAGCTTGGCGCACATCCGCTAAGCACGGGTGAACTCTTCCAATGGGTCGCACCACTCTGTGGGCACTTACTGCTCTTTTTATATTTACTTGATATGCACGCTTGCGCGTCGTATAATATACACGTGAACGATCGTAGACAACACTAGCGCAATGTACCCGTGCCACAAAGATGGAGAGTAGTTGACTAATTGCAGCATTGTAATTGACAATCGTTACTGTCGCGTTACAATGCACTGATAATCGCACATTGGTATGCTCACACAAAATTTAAGACTTGAAATAAAAGCAAGCGTCCTTCATACTTTGTCGGTAAAAAAAGCATAAGCCCCCGGTTCTTGCTTAGTGGCAGAGTGTTATTTAAAAGGAGCTAATAGCACAGCAGGGGTGTTGCTAGGATTTATGCGTGGGCGCCTGACGCAAAAAAGGGCGCCTGACGCAATTTGTATGTACATTTTGGCCTGTAGTTGCATACGTGTGGATCCGAATTGCAAGCTTTCTTTTTTTTGTGAAATGGGCCAAATCCTGACCCGAAAGTAGCTCAAATGACAATCAATCGGCTCATCCATACGTTCACCTTTCCTCTAAAACAGTAATATTAAAACATTATTTATAATTATTACTGTTCTAGAAGAACGTTGATAGCATCTATATGTCAAAACAGCGTTAGTCGAGCTTGTTTTGGTTCTAGATTTGCCCCATTTTGAATAAAAAAGCTCCTCAAACGAACATAAAAAAAGGTCTGAGATGTGTCAAATATGAAACAACCTCCTTGCCACCCTTCCCTAACTTTTTATTTATAACTATGTTCCGCAAGTAACAAATTTTGACTCCAAAATGTCGAAACAACGCGCAATAACGCTTCACCTGGGAAAAGAAAAATGTACATTACGAAGGCTACGCATTTTCCGCCTGCACACGTCAGTGGCAAAAAAAAAGACTTTGAGGCTCTGCTAGCAAATAAATATGTTGTCAAGCATGAAATATTACACTATATCTTGGAGGCTTGACATAGCTTGGAAATTATATCATAAAACAGTACTGCTGCGAGGTTCGGGTTCGGTTTTGAGGTCTCGGGGCAACAGCGCATTGCCATCGTCAACAGGCAGACTTTGAATTGGGTGGTAACATGTCGTGTTCGTGTTTGCTGCAGGCTAACGGTGGTTTATTATTTTACTATTCACTTGCTTTGTCCAGGACACGTACTTATACGGCTTGCACAGTTTAACTCGCGCTTACAGTAGATACAGTACGCGTCACTGCAATCTGTGGCGTGTCGGCAAGTACAGAACAACTTCGGTGCGGCGGAGTGTGTGTCCTGTGTCAACGGCTTTCGTTGAAGCTTGTGCACGTCGCAAGCAGAGTGTTTCCGATCAAGCAATCTACGGAGTGTACGCTGGGAGCTACATGGAGAACGCTTTTGGATTTCGTGCTAATGCTGAAAAGGTAAGCTTTCGTGCATGCGAACAACGAAGTACAGAAGTGCGTGCCTGCCTGCCAACTCCCCATTTGCCCACGATACTTGTAATTGCAGGAAGCGACCGTCTCTTTGCGCCGGCAGCTTCGTGACCTTCGCTCGCTGTGTGCTTATCAGCAGCGATGTCTCAACAGTCGCAGTGTTCGTGAACCTCGCTGTGGGGCATGGTTAAAGAAAACGGGGGGATGTGCCCCGCGCAGATAAACCTTACGGCATGCGGCAGCGGGTGAGAAAAAAAATAGGGGGGGGGGGGGGGGCTGAGCGAGCCGAGGTGGGCGAAAGAAATGGCATAATAATATTAATAATAATAATAATAATAATAATAATGAAGCAGATCAACGGTAAAGGAGGCGGCAGTTGTCAGTTAGTGGGACTGCAGTGGACAAATGGGGCGCGTTTATTACGCGGAAGAAAAAAATGCAGATTTCAATGACTGAAGATAGGGGTGCATTTTTAACGCGAGTAAATACGCTATTTAAAGCAACAATTGAAAAATACCTAAACTTTATATCAGTACCCCTTTGATGCCTGCGCTTTGCAGCGGCGTGACATGTTTTGTTAAAAATCGTGCAGCTAACCAAAGAATTTATATGTACCTTGTTTGGTCAGTGATTCGCGCTTTTAATGCCTTGCTAGGTTTGTTTATATTTATTCTAGTATATCGTAAATAATCAAGATATAGAAATATTGATCTGCTTTAATAAGGGATTGAATAGCCACACTCAATTGCACACATCTTTTTGCATTTTTGCACCATTGTACTACGGCACATAGAATATTGTAGAATAGAATATTTCTGTATATTTTGGTGTACGGTTTTGGCGCTGTCGTTACATATGAAAGCTTAGCCAAAGTGTACCAACAAACACCCACACAAAACTTTAAGTTAGAATGATACAGCACAGATGATAATGGTGTAGGCATAGTTAGCCACTAAAGAACACGCTCGCGAAAAACAAAATGAGGATGGCGACACAGGTGGCTGTAAATGAAAGCAGGCAGAACTAACAGCTCTTGTCTGTTTCGTGCACTTTGTCTGTGCAGGCTTCATCCTTACGAATGTAAACACACTGATCCAACTAATAAGCCCTCCATGCATATATTCCTGTTAGCTACTTCTCCAATAAGTCGTGCATTTTTTTAATTATACATATTGTGGGCATTTGTTACTTGCATTGTCCTCATCCCTGCATGATCGCAATCACCATCATCCGCTTGTCTCTTTGTCCTCATTGCCACTCTGGTTCATCATCATCGTCATCGTCTGTGTACTGGCTCTGCCCGTTCGTTTTGCGAGGTCTTTCCTCAATTAAACGCTGTCGCAACCCAGACTACCAAGACTTCATACGTGGTGGAGGTGGATTTTCGGTCCTCTTACCTCCCGCAGCCCGCTCTACCCGCTGGAGCTTCGTTCAGGCCGCCGATTGCGCCCACTGTCAGGCAGCATGTCCCAGACCGAGCCTACCGGCGCTCATGTCATCAACCATGCACCGACGCAAGCTGCCCCTCCTATTTACATACACGGACATCAGCGGGAACCCCCGCTCTTCGCTGGTCGTCGTGGAGAAGACGTAGAAGACTGGCTCGACGACTACGACCGCGTAAGTGTCGCTAATAGGTGGGACGAGGTCGCCAAACTGCATTACGTCCCATTTTATCTGACCGGAGTCGCAAAGACATGGTATTTTAACCACGTCATTGACTTACCCGACTGGGCTACCTTCCAGCAGCAGCTGCGACACGTTTTTGGCACCCCGGACATTCGATCCGCCGTCGCGAAGAGGACACTTGATACTCGCCGACAACATCCCGGTGAATCGTACACATCATACATCGAGGATGTCCTCGCACTGTGCCGGCGTGTCAATCAATCCATGCCGGAATCGGACAAAGTGCGCCACGTATTGAAAGGCATTGGGTCTGTTGCCTTTAATGCACTCGCTGTGCAAAACCCAGCTACCATCGCTGATGTCGTGACGACATGCCAGCGCCTTGATGCGCTAGACTCCGTTCGCCTCCAACCAGACATTGGCGACCACCACTCCACGTCAGATGGCCACCTGCGCGACCTCATCCGGGACATTATACGCGAAGAATTGCGGTCCATGGGCTTCACACCTCCTACACCACGACCTACACAGCCTTCGGGAATGCCCTTACGTGACATCATCAGGGAGGAACTTACATCCCTGACTGGCTCTGCGCCCGTACAGCCACATGCTTTACGCCCCATACCCACGTCCCCTGAAGTTGCTGCCGTGCCTCCCAGCGACGCCCATGCGACATTGCCGCGTCCATCCTACGCGTCAGTTGCTGCCGCTCCCCCGGTCAACTACCATTCCGTACCCCCTGACCCTCCGGCCCACCTGACCGCGCTATCTACAGGTGCCCCGAATGTCTTCTATTCCCCACCGTGGCGCTCGTCTCGCCCTGTTTGCTACTACTGTGGCTATCGCGGCCACATATCTCGTTTCTGCCGAAAGCGCCAGCAAGATGAGCGTCGGAACGACGTGCGTGAACGGGATTTGTACGCCGGACGTCTTATCAAGGTCGGCGTTATTCGTCTCCCCCGCACCGTTCTCCATCTCCTCCTGCATCGACTGCACCACGAAACAGCCGAAACACGAGACGCCGCTCGCCTTCGCCCTTCCGCCGTTCCACTTCTCCACTTCGGCCCGCCTCATTCACCTCTGAAATTCATTCGGAAAACTAAGTGATGCAGTTTGTGGAGGAAAAACTGCATTCGGAATCAGAACTGAAATTCCTCCATCGGGCCCGTGTAACATGGTTTCTGTGGAAGTGGAAGGAGTGCGAGTCGATGCTTTGGTGGACACAGGTGCGACATTGTCTGTGATACGTGCTGATTTGTGTGAACGTTTAAGGAAAGTAATGACGCCTTACGATGGCCCCACATTAGTTGCTGCCCAGGGGAACGTCATTCGCCCTTCCGCGTTTTCTACTGTGCGTCTTTTCATCGACGGCATCCGCCATCATGTCCAGTTTGCTGTCCTGTCCCACTGCTCTCACCAACTAATTTTAGGGTGGGATTTTCTATCATCTGCTTCCGCGGCGATTTGTTGTGGACAACGCGTCGTTCACCTCGCTGACACGAACTACATGCTTGACGACGACAATCAGAAGCCACTTCGTCTGGTCGCTGCGAAAGACATCGAACTGCCGCCACTACAAGAGCGAATTGTCAGCATTACGTCCAACGACATCTATCACGGGGATGTATTGGTCTCACCGTCACCACTTTGCGTTCGCAAAGGTATAGTTCTTCCGTCCGGTGTCGTTCGTTTTTGCAATGGCTCGGCACTTGTCACCGCTGTCAACTCTACACCGGAGAAGATCTTACTGCCACAGGGCACTACTGTGGCCCATGTTGCTGACTTCGAGCCTGTATTTGTCACGCCACTTCAGGCCATCGCATCCAAAGAGCCTTGCCTCGGTGAGCATGTTTCTTCCTCCGCCTTTACCACCACTATCAGCAGCGAATTGACATATTCACAGAGGCAGCAGCTGCTCGCATTGTTACAGAAACATTCAAATTCTTTCGACATTTGCTCGTCTAAGCTGGGCCGCACTAATACTACAGCACATCGAATTCAAACTGTTGGGACATCTATCGTACACCGCCGACCCTACCGCGTGTCTCTGACTGAAAGAAAAATTATAGAAGAAAACGTTGCGGACATGCTTAAACGGGAAGTCATCCGTCCTTCATCTAGCCCTTGGTCGTCTCCCATTGTTTTGGTCCGCAAAAAGGATGGCTCTGTGCGTTTTTGCGTGGACTACCGGGCGCTCAATAAGATCACACGCAAGGACGTGTACCCTATGCCACGCATTGACGACGCCCTTGATTCCCTACAAGGCGCGGAATTCTTTTCAAGCATCGACTTGCGTTCTGGGTACTGGCAGATTCCCATGCATGAAGACGATAAGCATAAAACGGCGTTTGCAACCCCCGACGGGCTTTATGAATTCAACGTGATGCCTTTCGGGCTCTGCAATGCACCCGCGACTTTTGGGCGCATGATAGATACCGTGCTGCGCGGTCTGAAATGGAAAAGTTGCCTGTGCTACCTGGACGACATTATTATCTTTTCGTCAACGTTTCCTGAGCACCTAGAACGACTGGATCAAGTTCTGACGTGCCTTGCCGGCGCCGGGCTTCAAATAAACACTAAGAAATGCTCTTTCGCTAGCAAATCTATCAAGGTCTTAGGACATGTCGTTAACAAAGATGGCATCCGGCCCGACCCTGACAAGATTTCTGCAGTCCTTCACTTTCCGCGTCCCGAAAAACCAAAGGACCTTCGCAGTTTCCTTGGCCTCGCCTCCTATTTTCGCCGGTTTATCCAGAACTTCGCTTCTATTGCTGCTCCATTACACCAACTACTCGCTTCGAACGTCCCCTTTCTGTGGTCTCAAGAATGTGAAACGGCATTCGAGCTGTTGAAGCGGTCACTCACGTCTGAACCTCTGCTCTGCCACTTTGACGAAGCCGCACCGACTATCCTTCATACCGACGCTAGCGGCCTTGGTATAGGAGCCATTCTTCTACAACGTGACAAGTCTTCCCTAGAGAAAGTTGTTGCATATGCCAGTCGCGTACTCACCCCTGCTGAAAAGAACTACACTATAACTGAGCAAGAGTGTCTGGCTGCGGTTTGGTCGGTCCAGAAGTTCCGTCCCTATCTCCACGGCCGTCACTTCACAATCGTTACGGACCATCATGCCTTATGCTGGCTTTCTACACTGAAAAACTTGTCCGGACGCTTGGGTCGGTGGATACTACGCTTGCAGGAGTACGACTTTGACATAACTTACAAGTCAGGCAGAAAACATCGAGACGCCGATGCTTTATCTCGTTGCCCGCTTCCAACTACCCATATCAGCGTTGGTGAGAACTCAAACGCCACATCTGCCAAAGTTCATACGCTCGCATCAATAACGCAACCCTTTTCGGACGACCAGGCAACATTTATCTCCCACCAGCGGTCCGATTCATACTGCAGACGCATGATGGACCACCTTTCGGGAGTTTCTCATCCACCAAACGCGCGACTCCGTCGTCAACTCCTGCACTTTAAGCTGGACAATGGGGTTCTCTACCGCCACGTCTACCACCCTGACGGTCAGCGCTGGGTTCCTGTACTGCCACGCTCTCTTCGACTTCAGGTGCTCGAAGCCTTCAACGACGACTTGACTGCTGGTCATCTTGGTTTTAAAAAAACTCTTGACCGCATTTGATGTCGTTATTACTGGCCTGGCCTTTCTTCTAGTGTAGCGCGGTACGTCGGTTCCTGCTACCCATGCCAGCGTCGTAAACTCCCCACGTCTGCACCTGCTGGACCTCTACAGCCACTTCTGTGCCCGTCAATGCCTTTCGAGGTTGTAGGTATTGACCTTTACGGGCCTCTCCCCGTCACATCTGCTGGCAAACGATGGATAGTGACCGCCGTGGACCACCTGACACGATACGGTGAGACTTCCTCTGTTATTACAGGCTCAGCTGTGGAAGTTGCAGACTTTATTCTTCACGCAATAATACTGCGTCATGGGGCTCCTCGTGTACTGCTTAGTGATCGCGGCAAAGTGTTCCTGTCACAAATGGTAAATGAAGTACTCCGCGCTTCTGGAACTACTCACAAGACAGCTTCAAGCTACCACCCTCAGACAAATGGTCTCACAGAAAGATTTCACCGAACCCTTGCAGACATGATAGCCGTTTACGTCCAACCCGACCACAAAAACTGGGATACTCTTTTACCATTCCTGACATTCGCTTACAACACCGCCGTTCAGCGAACAACTTGCTACTCACCGTTTTACCTCGTGTACGGACGCACCCCGACTACCTTTCTCGACGTCTCCTTCTTTAGCAGCCATGGGAATTCGTGTCAGTCTTCTAGCGAAGAATACATTTCCCGCCTGGCTCAGTCTCGCCATCAGGCTCGCATCAATACTGAAGCGAGACAGCACGAGCGAAAGATCACCTATGACGAATCCCACCGCGTTGTGTCTTTCCAACCTGGTGACGAGGTGCTGCTTTTGACACCTATTCGCACTCCTGGTCTCTGTGACAAATTCCAACCACGCTTCATCGGCCCATACATTGTTTTAGAACAGACTTCTCCAGTTAATTATCGTGTGACACCACTCGTCGCCCCAACAGACCGCCGCTACCGCAGCACAGAGATTGTCCACGTTTGTCGCATGAAACCTTTCACGCGACGTTCCCCGTCACTTTGACTTACGGCGGCCAGGATGTCCGCTTCCAAGTGGGGGGAATTAGTGTGGGCATTTGTTACTTGCATTGTCCTCATCCCTGCATGATTGCAATCACCATCATCCGCTTGTCTCTTTGTCCTCATTGCCACTCTGGTTCATCATCATCGTCATCGTCTGTGTACTGGCTCTGCCCGTTCGTTTTGCGAGGTCTTTCCTCAATTAAACGCTGTCGCAACCCAGACTACCAAGACTTCATAATATTTATAGTCCAACAGTTAAGAGCTAATTGAGCATATAATAAACTTACTTGTGATACATTATCTGTTTCATGGCTGTTTTTATGAATTAAAAAAAAATCAACTGCGAATGAGCTGCTTATGCATGCACTCGAAGAATAGGATTAGCACGTCTTATTTATTTTTGAGAGTAGTCAGTTTTACTCGTGGCCTAAAGTAATCATTTTGTTGACCAATAAGCAACCTTTGAAAGACATATTATAAAGTTATCCAGTACACCAAATTTATGTAACTGGAGAAGAAATTTAGAGTTGGGCTTCCACAAATACACAGTGCTGTGTTTCCAGCAGCAGTTGTCATTTTGTAAGTGCTGTTGATCCTTTCAGACTGGGGCTTGCTCGATGTTTTACACTAGTTTCACACAGTAGATTGTACATCTGTGGTGTGTACATGTCTACACAACGATCCTTCAAAGTAAATGATAAATATTGCTATTTTTTTGTCTGAATGGGTTTATATAATTTTTTGTATCACACATTGTAGTGGCCTATTGGTTAGGGTATTCTAGCTTAGCAAGAAAACTTGGTATAAACGCTGAAATATGAGCTTCCCAGTATATTTCAAACTTTTTGGTAGGTGCATGACTCAAGAGAGAAGCACTTTTTCACCACCACCATGGTCTATACTCAAACATGGCACTTGCATTTGTACACTAATATGCACAGATGCTTGTAAACGTAAAAGTGAATAGTGCTAAAGCTGAAAGTGGGGAAGCTGGAGCTTTTTATTATATGACACATCATAATGAGGTTCTGATTGTTCCCAGTAATTTTTAAATGCTTAGTTGAATGTTGTGCATCTCTTACATGCAGAATGTTGCAAGGAAAGCACACTACGTCTTCTACGATGGACTGGGTGCTGAAGATGCAGTGCACTCTTCATCACAACCTGAAAGCAGCTGTTCCGGGCTCACGACCCCACTCAAAGGGTCGCAGCAGTGGTGGACGCTACTCATAGGGTGCACCAAATATCTTGTACAATTTAGGGACATTCCTCTGATGGGAAAGGCTTCACCTCAAGCTATGTGTCCTAAATACCTATTTATTTTTCCAATATGAGTATCAGCTTGCCATCAGATTAACAGCAGTGCATGTAGAAAACTGTGTACAATGCATAATGTTAGAGTTGTATGATAAACTGGAGATGGACTAGATGTCTCCAGCTTAAAAGGTTGATTCACTAATGGGTCATTCCATGCCAAACATCCCAGCTATTTTAGCGACCATCTTGAATCTATTCGAAAAAAATTGTGATTTACTGCATTGAAAACAGTGAAATAGTAAAATATTTTCGAAAGAAAAAAATTTTTGGTCACGTAGTCGGCTTATGAACTTATTGGAATGTGGTTTTACTCTTGTTTGTACAAAATTTTAATTTAAAAGTACTCCTTCTTGCTTCTATAACAAAATTTGTCTACATGTTAAGTACAAGTTAATGTGTAAAGTGTTTGAAGCGCAGTAATATTAGTGCGATTTCACTGGCACATACGCCTCCAAGACTAATTAACAAAGTGCTAGATACGGCTGGTTGGTGCTGTATGCTAGACAAAGAAAGTGCTTAACAGTGCAAACGACACGAAGGGAAAGAAGAGACGAGAACACAGCCCTGAACAAACAACCAAAGTTTATTGCAAACCTACTGCAATATATTGAAAACAGAATCTGCGCATAACCATGCACCATTAGCAGAATCGCACATACATGCACCATATGGCGTACCTTATCAACAACCGGTCATATAAATGGGCCCCAGATAACTAACTTCAAAGCAGTTGAGAAAAATTGAGGGTACGCTAACACAGTAAGCACAAGTTGTTGAATGTGGAAGGCTTCACTAATCTCGTGATCGCGTCGATTTATATATCCCTCCCATGATCAAACACTTTTCAAGAATTGGCTGACAACAAGACTTATTACAATAGTCTGCCAAGTGACTAGGAAGAGAACCTGTTAGAGAGTTGGCGTGCTCCCTCAACCAATCATTCATGCATCGCCCTGTTTGGCCAGTGTAACCGTGCCCAAAAGTAAAAAAAATATCTTGTAGAGAATCGCTAAAACACATTCAACATGGCACGTAGCGTGTTTCTTAGTGCATGCTTCTTTCTTAGGTTCTTCGCTGTTGACCCTGCGACATAGCCCAGCGAGTTTATCGCGTGTGCAGAACACAACTCTTACACCTATTTTACCAGTGACCTTCTTTAGACTTTGGGGAACTTCGTGTACGTATACCGTCGTCATTTGCGTGCCGGCCCCCACTTTGTATATCAAGATTATATTCCACCCCTCCCAAAAATATTTCCGCGTACAATCCTGCACCCAAGTAAACTACAGCGGCTCAGGGGGGCAGCAGCAAACATTTTACTGCATCAAATTGTAATTTGTAAGAGAGGAATCAAGTTAGAATTACAGCTGCATCTTGGTTTTCCCAATAATTTTTCTTTAATAATGTTTGTCTACTTGAAACTAGAATATTAAAAACAGCCTTAACTCTCCAGTGGTTCAGTGGTAAGATACTTGGCTGGCACGTAGCGGACCCGAGTAAGAAACCACTTTTTTTGTCATTAGTGTTTACTGCCTTTTTACTTTCATGAACCTAGGGATATATGCTTGGAAAACAGCAGGTCGCAACGCGGTCGCAACAGAAAATGGCCGTACCGCAAGTCTGGCAAAGGCGGCACAGGTTCTCGCGCAGTCAGAGCGCGGGACATTTTGTTCGATTTCTAAGGCGCATACGCCTTGGTGCGTTCGCTCTACTACAATACCACCAGATGAAGAGTATCCACCCTGGCGACCGAGAGAGTAGGCACAATGAAGGGCTCGTGATAGGGCTTGAGACGGTCGACGCGTATGGTCTGGCGTCCTCAAAGGTGCAAATCTGGCATTGTGTTAGGGGCTCAATGATGTAATTCTCCGGCGAGGTCGCGTCAATGACATAGTACTGGCCATGGTAGCAAGCCAGAAGTTTAGAAGAAAGGCCAAGAACGTACGGGGCACCCAAAGCCACACAAGGGAGCCAGCACGAAACGTAGGAGCTATGTGATGAACGTCGTCATATCGAGAGTTTTGAAGACCTTGAGCCTCACTTGTCAGAGACCGAACCAACTGACGGCAGACTTCAGCGTATTTGGTGACTTCAGAAAGCGAAGAGCACTCAGATGCATCTGAGTGATAGGGGAATATAGTGTTCAGTGGGTGGAAAGGTTCGCGGCCGTACAACAGAAAGAATTGGGAAAAACCGGTATAGTAGCTTGCGTCGTGGTTTTATGAGCGAAGGTAACAAAAGTTAACACAGCGTCCCAGTGAGTGTGGTCGGAGGAGGTGTACATCCTCAGCATCTCGCCAAGTATGCGGTTGTACCGCTCAGTGAGACCATTTGTCTGTAAATGGTGTGCGGTAGATTTCTGGTGGATGATGTTGCATTCAGCGAGGATAGCTTAGATGACATCCGACAGGAACACTCGACCCCTATCACCGAGTAATTCCCGTGGAACACCTTGGCGTAGAATGAAGCTACGGAGAACGAAGAGTGCAACTTTGTGTGCGGTCGCTGCCGGTAGAGCTGCAGTCTCAGATGATCGACGCCGATAATAAACCACTGGTTCCCGGAGCCACTATATATGAGAGGGCCATATAGGTCGATTCCCACACAGTCGAATGGGTGAGCCGGGCACGAGAGCAGCTGTAGCATGCCAGTATAAAGATGCCATGGAGGTGCCTTGTTCTGTTGGCAAGTAGTGCAAGGCTGAACGTATTTCTGCACAAAGCGAAACGTTTCTGGTTAGTAATATCGTTGGCGCAGCCTTTCGTTGGTTCTGAGGACAACTGCGTGAGATCACTTTGGGGATCTGCATGTAAATTCATGCAGATGTCAGAGCGTATATGACTATGGACAGCAAGAAGCCACTTCCGACCACCAGACATGTAGTTGCGGTGGTACAGAATGATGTCTCGCATGGAAAAGTGGGCTGCTTGCCGACGTAGCGCTCTCGTGCAAGGGACAGCAGACGGATCGGTAAGGCAGTAGAGTAACAAGGCAAAGTATGGGTCTTTACGCTGCTCCGAAAGCATGTCAGTGGTGCGGAGTGGTGACAAGGTGGTAGAGAGGGGTGACAGGGAAGCCACATCTGGTGTCAATGGCGATCGGGAAAGTGCGTCGGCATTCGCATGCTTGCGACCGGAAAGATACACGACACGGATGTAGTATTCCTGCAAGGTGGACAGTCAACACACTCTCTAAGGCAAAAGGGTGTAAAAGGGTGTGTGGTTCGTCTTTTTGGGGACTAATGGGGCGGCCACAACCATTAATCCTTTAAGCACCAACCGCATCGGATCTAACAGTTAGTTCACACAGACAAACCCAAGGGACTAACATTTAGTCCTCACATTTACACCTTAGTGAGTAACCGTTAGTCCCACAATTCACCTCAAATGACTAATATTTAGTCCTCACAATTGCCTTTTATAGAGCAACTGTTGATCCCCACATTTACAACTGGCCGGGCAACCGTTAGTCCTTAGAGTTGCACCTTGCCAGACGAACGGTTGATCCACTCAAATACTCCAATCGGATGGACTTTTTGTTCCCAGTTCACACACTGTTTTTGTTTATTTTCCGCCAGCCCTAATACTTTTTTCGCCTGTTTCTTTGCGCAGTGAGCAACAAATAGCGCAGAAAAGAACACGCGAAAAAGTAGTTTGCCACCTATGTGTAACTGCTTGCGCATTCATGGCCACAATGAAAGACAAAAGTGAGACATCAAATTCTTTTAGTTTTCTACATACACATGGAGCTTCTTCATTGTTTTAAGTGAATTCATGGTGAAGTGTACAAGTCCAGTCTTGTTGTCACATCTTGTTCACTCCTTGTAGAGCTCCTCCGACGGATAGATGACAGGCATTGCGGACGCCAGCGCACGCAGCCTTCTGCCTGTTGTGTTCCCATGGCTGCACGTACAATAATATAGTAAAAGTAGTTGGACACAAGTTACTGAAGATGCGGCGATCGCGTAGTGGTTAGAACATCTGCCTCGCATGCAAAAGGTCAGAGGCGCAAATCCCGGTGCCATACAGTTCCCAATCGTATAGAAAAAAATCCGCGTGGTGATGGAACTGCATTAAGAGGCCTGGGGTGCAGCCTCACGGCAAACACCACTGGTAACGCACTCCCTCAGCAGAGAAGGATTGGCCACCCTGATGCAGCATCTCGCTACTACCTCCCACATGTACACGTCAATAAACTCATGGTCCTCAGCCCCAGCAGCTGCGAAGCAGCTGACCATTGCGGCAATCAGATCTGCAACGCAGGAGAGGGTGTAAGAATTCCTGGATCCGCAATCGCCACCATTGTAAACTGAACTTGGCAACGTTTAACGCTAGAACCTTATCTAGTAAGGGAATACTAGCTGTACTACTCGAGGAGCTAGAGGGTGTTAAATGATATACAATAGGACTCAGTGAGGTTAGGAGGACAGATGAGGCCGATACGGTGCTACAGAATGGGCACGTCCTCTGCTATTGGGGCTTGTCTGACAGAAGAAAACTGGGAGTGGGGCTCCTAATTCACAGAAACATAGCTGGCAACATAGAGGAATTATATAGCTATAATGAAAGCGTGGTAGGCATTGTATTTAAACTGACTAAGAGATACAAGTTGAAGGTTGTGCAAGCTTACGCGTGTACATCGAGCCATGATGACGCTTCAGTTGAAAGCTTCTAGAAGACGTAGAATCAGCAATGAGTAAGGTAGAAACACAGTATACTATACTGGATGGGAGACTTCAATGCAAAAGTAGGGAAGAAGCAGGCTGGAGATCAGGCAGTAGGAGATTATGGCATTGGTGCTAGAAACGCCTGAGGAAGGCTACTAGTAGAATTCGCAGAACGCAATAATTCATGGATTTTCAACACCTTCTACCGAAAACGAGGAAACCGCAAGTAGACATGGAGGAGCCCTAATGGCGAAAATAAGAACGAAATAGATTTTATGATGAGCGCACACCCAGGCATCATGCAAGATGTGGAAGTGGTTGGCAAGCTTGTACGATGCAGTGACCATAGAATGGTCTCGAATTCGCCTATACATGAAGAAGGAACGACAGAAGCTGATACGCAAGAAGCCAATCAATGAGCTAGCACTGAGAGGGAAAGTACAGGAATTCAGAGTCTCGCTTCACAACAGGTACTCAGCCCTTAGTGGGGAAACCAACCTTAGCGTAGATACAATGAATGGTAATCTGACGAGTATCATTAAGGAGTATGCAGTGGAAGTTGGAGGCAGGGCAGTTAGACAGGACACTGGCAAGCTTTCTCAGGAAACGAAGAATCTCACTAAGAAGCATACAATCATGAATGTCTCAAGTACAACAGACAAAATAGAACTGGCAGAGCTTTCGAAGTTGATCAATAGGCGTAAGGTATGCGATGTAAGAATGTATAACACAGAGAGAATTGAACACCCTCTGAAAAATGGAGGAAGAGTCAAAGCAGTGAAGAGGAAACTTGGAATAGGCGAAAATCGGATGTATGCACTAAAGGGAGAGGAAGGCAAAACACCTACCAATATGGATAGGATGGTCAAAATAGCGGAGGAGTTTTACAAAGATCTGTACAGTAGCCGGGACAACCACGACCCTATAATACTATGGGAACTAAAATAACCCAGATGACACTCCACCTGTAATGATAGAAGATGTCAGAAAAGCTTTGGAGAGCATGCAAAGAGGCAAAGCTGCTGTTGAAGATCAGGTAACATCAGATCTGCTGAACTATAGAAGACAGATTGTGTTAGAAAATGTAGCCACCCTGTTTGCGAGGTGTCTCCTGACGGGAAGAGTACCAGAGTCTTGGAAGAATGGTAACATCATCTTGGTACATAAGAAAGGAGATGACAAGGACTTGAAAAATTACGGGCCAATCAGCTCGCTCTCTGTGGTATACAAGCTACTTACAAACGTAATTGCTAGTAGAGTAAAGAAAACATAAGAATTCAATCAACCAAATGAACAAGCAGGATTTCGAACAGGCTACTCAACAATCGACCACAATCAACAAACGTGAACTCGATGTAATATCCTGCACTGGCACGGGACGCTCGTCTATGCGTAGCGGTGAGTAGACGACGCTTCGCTTAAACTGTCAAATGCGACTTATACAGCTCCAGCGTTGCAGTGAATTGAGAGCCCTAGCAGGTTTCAGCTTCTTTGAACAACAAAGGCGCAGCTTAAGTTCTTTGCACTCTCCGCAAAGAACGAAACTGAAACTGCAGAAAAAGATCCGTAGACAGTTCACTGGCTAACGCGATCGAATTCGAAGCCTGTACTTCCCATAATTCCTGTGAGGGTACAAGATCGCAGCACCAGATCTCTCTAGGTAATATTGTATGAAACTCTATGCCTACGCGTAATACCCTGCAACAATTGCTGAAAAAATTAGCTTGATTATGCACGGAATACACGAAATGTACTTGATTATGCACGGAATTATGCACGAAATGTTCCGAACCCCCACGTGCCCTTGGGGTGTCGATTTAGTCAACTAAAAACTGGAAATCAATCAAGGGCTTGTTTCTTCATTTGGCAACCCAACCTGATAATGAAGCCAAGGAAAGTACAGGGGCATTCTTGGTTGGCTTTAACTGCTTAGTGTAGCAATTATGACATACATGAGAAGCAACCAGAGTGAACAACAAAAAAGCAGCCTTGCTTGTAAAGACTACACCTATAACCTTCAGGGTGCACTTGGGATAATCAACCAATCAGGCGATGGTGGTGGTCACTTTGTTCTCTACATGACTCGGTATTTCTACATACATGTAATCCCGGGACTGTTGGCGAGTGCCACTCATAGCCATGACTGTGAAATTGAAACTGTCTTTTTCTTCATTAGCTGGCATCATGTATTAGAGAAATCAACGAACAAGACACAAGATAATGACAGGACTTACTTTCAAGGTTAAACCATAGAAAAAGTGTGCATCCTGTAGACAACAACAGATGTTTACAAACTTCCCATTTCATGCTAAAGACATTATATAGGTCAGACTGGTAGATGGCTGAACGTGTCTCTTGCTGCGCATTAAAAAAAAACTCGTTGTACGGTCTAAAAATGTGGACTTGAAGCCACAACGTTTTTTCTATCTGACACTTGTTCTGCATCACCACCACTGCGACAAGAGAAAAAAAAGCTGTAGGCATCTGAGATAGGCAGAAAATGACGGTCAGTGTGCCATGTGTTTTTTGTCTATAAGAGCTTCATCGTTTGCTTTAGGTCACACGTGCACATTTACCTTTTTCCTGTCGATTGTTTCCTATTGCACTTTGAGATACATGTGTATATATACTCAGGATCTGCAATAATACTCTAGTGTAAGCGCTAGTCCTGCCTTCGTTTTGTATCTTGTTAACTTATGGCGCTGTGGTATCTGAAGTACGATGCAAAACTACCAACACGCCCAAACTCCTCCCTTCTAAAGCATTATGCAGCTTGCAATCTTTCTTTACAAACTGGCAGCTGACGAACAAAACTTCACAAACCATTTGAGGTAATCAAGTCTGCCATAACGAGAACATGACTACTGATGAATGAAAAAAAAAGCGGATTGATAAAGGGCTGATACCTCTGTTTGACACAAGCTAGTTAAAAAAAATCAAAGTATATCCACGGAGTGAATGATGATGAGTGGGGCGAAGCTTTGAAAGGTTTTATCAGTAAACCGTGAATCAGTGGCTGGCCGCGTCCGTCCACCCGTCCGTCTATCCGTCCATCCATCCGTCCTCTGTCTCTCTGTCTGTCTGTCTGTCTGTCTGTCTGTCTGTCTGTCTGTCTGTATTGTCTGTCCGTCTGTCTCTCTATCTGTATGTCTGCCTGTCTGTCCATCCGTCCATCCATTGGTCTATCCATCCATCTGGCTCTCTGCCTGTCTTTCCATGTGTGAGCCCATCTGTCTGTGTGTCTGTCTTCTGTCCATCCGTCCGTCCATCCGTCTGTCCGCCTGTTTCTCTATGTATGTCTGCATGGCTGTCTATCCGTCCATCTGTGTCTCTGCCGGTCTGTCTATGTGTCAGCCCATCTGTCTGTCTGTCTGTCTGTCTGTCTGTCTGTCTGTCTGTCTGTCTGTCTGTCTGTCTGTCTGTCTGTCTCTCTCTCTGTCTGTCTGTCCGTGTGTCAGCCCGTCTGTCAGCATGTCCGTCTGTAATATGTCAGTCTGTTTATTGATCTAGTGACCACTCCAAGTTCTCGCCCTATCGCATCTTTTCATCATATATTCATCGTATACAAGTACCGCCGTTAATTGGGCAGTCCAAGAACTAAACGGAGAGGTGGCTACTGCATATACAGGAGACGCAAGACCCACGCCTTAAGGAGCTTTGCCCCTAAAACCCAACGAACTAATAAACACTGCGTAGCTGTAATGTAGAAAAGAAGACCTAAGTCGAAAGAAACTGAACAGGACGAAAAAGCAGCTTTGGCGCTAATAAGCACGAAGTCTAAAATCTTCATATAATCATATAAACCATCTAATGTTCTACGAATTAAGCTACCGTAGTGCCGTCCAGTTTATTTGATCATGAATAATCAATACCAACACATTTCAAGGCGCCATGGTCTCTTGCTATCATCACTCTATCATTCATTTTCATTAAGAATTTATTCGAGACAATTTACAATTGTCTCAGGAGGCGCAACAAAAGGTCCGAAAGGTGCCTGACTGGGCTGCATCGCCCAGACAGCAGTTGTGACAGTGCATGACGCCATTCACAATTCAACAAGGCATCTTTACCAATGCTTAAAGCCCTATAAAATACCCACAACCTTGAAAAGTGCCTCAGTGAACCAGTAAAGTGCGGCTGCAATTTCGGAGCTTACAACGATCCTTCAGCTAGTTTGAAACACTGATGTCGCAGTAAAGAAACCTGTTATCACTAGTGATGCTGGCTGCTTGAGCGCAACTGTTTATGCAGAGTTCACGTCTGTAGCGTGAAGTGCCTTTTGCAGCAAAAGCTGCTATGAGATCAAAATTAGGGTCACGCACAGCGCCTTAGTTGTCCGCCTCCGCAGGTGTGTGTTACCGAATTGCGTGAAATTATAAGAAAAACTAGTAGCAACGACACAGTGCAGCTTGAACCCGGGTCCGCTGGGTGCCAGTCCAGTATTCTACCACTCAGATACTTGGGACTTGTGAGCAAGCTGTCGTCGAACAATGGGAAAAGCGTAACGAGTGGGTCGTCCAATGATCGAAACCATTACAAGAGCTTGTTTCTGCTCAGCTATTAACTGTGGCGCATGCCCACTTCAGGAATAATTCCTCATCGTCGTCAGTCACTGCATGAACAGTTGGCACAAAATTCCTCGCAATAGTTTAGCGTACACACCGCTTCTAAGAAGAATGACAGAACATAGCATAGCGTATGCCGTCCTACTCTGCTTAATTGTTTTTTATTAATGACATAGTCGGCGTCAAGCAAGTGTGGTTGCAGCAGTTACCCAATGAGTGTTTAGAAAAGGCTCTGAAAGGCCAGTGTTATAGTACAGTGTCTAGAAACATACTGCCTAGTGTGCTGAGCCCGGGCTCGAAGATGGCCCCGCAGCTGATGACTGCCGACGGAGCCCGCACGGTGCGCTGCTGTGCGAGTGGGTGCAATAGCGTTCAATCATTGCGCTCCACAAGCGCTGCGAAGCTTTCAGGGGGCCGAGCCGTGCGAGGCCATTCACTATTTTCCTGCAATTACGAAGTGTCATTTACATATTGCTTTATAAGAGCTACTCGATCGCTATCACAGTACTGGCACTTTGCAATACCAAGTGAGGATTATTTCGTGACAGACCGCAACTGCCCGCAAAAAAACAACAAAAAAAAAACAAAAAAACAGGCAGATCCCACGTAACTTGGGAATCAATGCTATGCAAGGTGGCTCTGTAGTCATTTTTTATTAAGTGAAACATTATGAAGTGGCGCTAAATATATGCGAGAAATTGGATGGTCAACACTGAAACCAGCATTGGCGTTTCACGAAGGTTTGGCTCTTCTTGCAAATTATTTCGAAGACCTGGCGTGGCTCTGTAGAAAGAATACTTGGTTTCCATGCAGATTGCTTTGCTTCGATTTCTCTGCTAGCACACAGACGTTTATTATTTGCATTCTCATGATCAACGTTGCCAATGTGAGCTTAACGCTCACGTGTTGAAAAAAAAAAGATGTGGTGGGAAGGGTTTGATAGCGTACGTCACGGGATTGTGAAATTATTCATGTCAGGACCACCGAGTCATATTCATCAAACCATCTTACCCGCCCCCACTAATTTTTGATAACCCCAAGGTAAGGGGTTGATTGTGAGGGCACCCAAACGTAGGTCGTTTGATCGATTGACAGATAGATAGATACATAGATAGATAGATATATAGATAGATAGATAGCTAGATAGATAGATAGATAGATAGACGGACAGACAGACAGACAGACAGACAGACAGACAGACGGATGGACGGACGGACAGATAGACAGATAGACGTACAGACGGATGAACAGATGGACAGATAGACACATACGGACAGACAGACGGACGAACAGACGGACGGATAGACGGACAGACAGACAGACGGACGGACGGATTGATAGATTGACAGACTGACAGATGGAAAGATAGACAGATAGACGTACTGACGGACAGATAGATGGACGGACGGATGGACAGATAGAGAGACGAATGGACAAATAGGCAGATAGACGGACCAGTAGACAGACGGACAGATAGACAGACAGACGGACGAACAGATAGACCCACCGACAGACAGCTGGACAGACGGACGGACGGATAGACAGACGAACAGATAGATAGATCGACGGACGGATACACAGATGAACAGATAGACAGACGGACAGACGGACAGATAGATAGATATATACATAGACAGACAGACAGGCAGACAGAAAGATAGATAGATAGATAGATAGATAGATAGATAGATAGATAGATAGATAGATAGATAGATAGATAGATAGATAGATAGATAGGTGCTCAAAGTGGTTGCAGTACGCAAAGAAATAATTTTTAAAAAACATTGACAGTATAACCACCAGAGTCATTTTTATTATTGTGCTTTCTTCTGGAGAGAAAGAGTTATCACAGAAGACACAAAAACCGTTACATCTTAGCCTGCTTTCCATTGGGATTTGAGGAAAAACAAGGAATGGTAACATGCCAATGAACAATCTGACACTCGCTGCATATGATATCCAAAACGTTGTTGGAAAGGGAGTCTGACGTTGATATGGGAGAAAAACTGTGTGTATGAAGTTTGAAAGTATATTTTCAATTTTTTAGATAAATATTGATATTTGTAATTATGCCTGAACGGCAATTTTGTTCCCGACACCGTTCACCCTCATTCGAAAATATAGTTCGATGGAGTCCCTTTCAGAATGCTTTTCTCACACGACAGCCTTCGGATTCAGCCTTCTGTCAGCCCTCTTGATCTTACTTTTTCATTCAGGAAACCACGCTAGATCCGTTAGCACGGGGAACCAGACATTTTTTCTCGTACGACCGATAACTTCTTTGACACATCGGTACAATACACGTCCTTTCTTTGCATTGCCGCTTAGCATTTAACATCTCAGGGTGTGGCGGTGTACATATGACGCCGTTGAACTTCACAGTAAATCAGATGGTAGCTGTCACACACTGATTTTAAACGCGGCGGGGCTCCGGCAGCAACAAGGTTAGATGAAGTTCGCGCGTTCGTGCACTCTCTCGACAGGCAGCATCGCTTGTGGCATATGAGTGCAGTCCTCACATGCGGGGCCACCCTCTCTCGTACGTAATGCGCGCGCTCAGCACACTAGGCAGTATATTTCCTGACACTGTAGTTATTGATTTAGATGTTGATGTAGATCCTAAACTTGTGGCTCACACCCATCCTGGGGGATTGGCGAAGAATCGGGTAACTTAACAAAAAAGCGAAAGTATATATTTAAATACTGGCGAAAAAAATGAACCGAAACATTGATTTTTTGTAAATTATTTTGAGAAAAAGTTCCGATGAATTAGTTCCTACTGAATGAGCAATAAAATATTGATATCAAAGAAAAGTTTTATAGCCTACTTGGGGTAATTAAGAACTTTTTGGTATTGAAGTTATTAGGTAAATATCTTACTGTACAATGAAATCTTGCACGGCCGTGCACACTTTCCCGTTGCTGTGCCCTAGGCTATGAGCACCTTAGGATAGTAAATTTGACGTTGTTAAACTAAGCAAAGATTCGTAACGGAATTTCTAGTAGTACATTTCTTAATGTTGAAAACTGTTTGCAAGAGATCAAAAAGTGCTCCACAGTTTCCTTTTCCCTACAAAAAAAGCAAAGTGGGGAAAGAGTAAAGCCTGCTGTAAACAACTAAAAATGTAATGGAGGAGAACGACAGCGTAATCGAGTGATTAAAACTTCCAGGCGTTGGTTATGAAATGAAGTTTTGCAGGGTGTCATTAAATGGTTGAAATCCAGATAATTTTTGAAGATGGTGTGGAGAATTTTCGCATCATTTGCCTCCGAAATCTAGGAGCTACTATAAAGGCTGTTGTAGGGGTAGTATTGATAGCTAGTCCGTCTAAGGCCGCTTTCGCTAGTGCATCAGCTGTTTTATTTAGAGTTATGCCTCTATGCCCCAGCACCGTTACTAATCGCCCCTAAGTTAGGTGATTCGGTACTAGGGAGTTGAATGTCCCTAATGCTTTCGAATCACCGGATGCTCTGAGCGCACTGCAGATTGACAAGGAATCTGATATTATTATGGAGGAATTCATTGATGTTGGCAGTTTTCGAAGGGCCAACACTACGGCTGAATACTCTGCAATAATGGTAGGTGTGTAATCTGGAATTCGGAGGGAAAAGCACCAGTTCAGAACAGGGCAGAATATACCGATGCCACTCTTTTCAACTCGCTATGAAGCGTCCGTCGCAATGATGATATGCGCTTGTATTTATAGCAAGTAGTCCTGTAAAGTAGCTCTTGACAAATCCCTCGGCAGGTGTTTAGCACTATTAGAAAAATGTCATCAAAGTATATTTGGAGAGAACTTGTGGAGCTACAAATTGGCAGGACCTCCTTAGTTTGTGCGGACAGTGGGTCGAGAAGAGACTCTACAAACTTTACTTGAGGTGTGTGAAATCTAGGCCAATGACAATCAAGAAATAAACCAGGTTGCGCAATGAAAACTGTTTCTTGACGCCACAAAGGAGATTCAAGTGCCCTCAAGTACGTTTCTACACTCGATATTCTTAATCTGGTGAGGAGTGAGGGAATTGTAGCTTCTATATATAAAACGTTATTCATTACAAATTTAGGTAGCCCTAAGCACATGCGTAGTGCCTGCTTCTCTAGAAGAACAAGGGAACTTAGCTTATAGGCAGGTGCTCCGGAGTATAAGAAACATCCAAATTCTTAAATCGGTCTCACATAATTGCAGTATATTGGTAATAACGTGGCTCTGCGCATTTTTGATCTCCTGTTGCTTATTCTCCGTAATAAGCCGACTGCCTCACCACCCTTTGCAGCAATATATTCGATGTGGTTTCGCCATACTAGAGACCTGTCGTATATCACTCCTAGATATTCAGTGATTTGCACTTGTGGAATGGTATCAGTTTTGTATGAGAGAGATATGTTTACTGGGTCTTTTATCGGAAATACTAATAATCCAGACTTGTTCACGTTTAGAGATAGATGAATGAAATCGAGCCAGTGCTCTATTTCAGATAAGTACATTTCGAGGCTTTGATAGAGAGCATGAATATTAAGAGCTGACGAAAAGAACGCGATATCATCAGCATATACATACGTCTGAACATTCTCATTGTATGGGATCAAGCTTGTTAAAATATTGAATAGTACCGGAGACAGAACAGTGCCCTGCGGTATTCCTTTTTCCTGTTTAAGAGTACTTGACAAAACACCATCTTGCGAAGAGTAAAATGTTATATTTCCTAAAAATTCCGTTACCCATGCTTCTAATTATTCCGGCAAATCAGTTTCTTTCAGACGACTGACTAGGACACTATGCTCGACGCTATCACACGCTTTTGTAATGTCTTGGGCAATTAGAGCTGCGTACAGCCCTTGACGCCACGCTAGATGTATGTGGTTCTCTAGGTCAATATGCGCTTGCCATAAGGAACAACCCTGCCTGAATTCGATTTGAAATGGGCGAATAACCCTTTCTCTATCGAAACATTTTATTATACGAACACGCACTACTTTCTCTATTACTTTGAGAAAATTGGACGTTAGTACAATTGGCCTGATATTGTCTAAAACGTAACTTTCACCTGGATCTTTTTAAAACAGGTATGATTTTTGCGATTTTTCATTCAGGTGGAATCAAAGCTTCTCTTATCGAATAATTTATTTCATTAAGTACATCCTCCTGTGACTCTATAATAAACACAATTTTCAGCATTGCTGAAGTGGCTTCATCCGGGCCTGGAGCCGCCATCGGAACCTTTCGCATAACCTATGCCTCTTTCTCTATCAATATTTCGGTGAAACTGTCACTTGAAATCGCTGTGAATTTTCTTCTTCTTCTTCTTCTTCTTCTTCTTCTTCTTCTTCTTCTTCTTCTTCTTCTTCTTCTTCTTCTTCTTCTTCTTCTTCTTCTTCTTCTTCTTCTTCTTCTTCTTCTTCTTCTTCTTCTTCTTCTTCTTCTTCTTCTTCTTCTTCTTCTTCTTCTTCTTCTTCTTCTTCTTCTTCTTCTTCTTCTTCTTCTTCTTCTTCTCATAACTCTCACCCAATTCAGGGGATTGGAGGAGTGCGAGGTGAAATTTTTTTGTGTTTCTTCATATTACTACTCGTATATGCTAGGGATAGGTAACACAACAAATAATTACTGAATAATAATATTCATATGTTTAAAAGGATAAAGAATTGAGCTCGATATTCTTTCATTCTAACGGATAAATTATTCTATGACATCCCTGTGACTGTAGCCGAGAGTAGAGGCGCCAAATGATAGAACAACTGAATCGGATATTTCCAGACCTAAGTTTCGGCCAGGTGGTGCTATGAATCTTCCTCTGAATGACGTATACCGCTGACAGGATAGAAAGTAATGACCGATTGTTTCCTTTTTCTTTCAGAAGAGACGCAGAGGAGACAACCCTTGACATGCTCTATGCAGATAAAAGTTGAGGGAGGTAACCCGGCAGCTAAGTTTGGTTATGGCCACTTTCAATATTCTCGACTGCGATAACTCACTGTTCCAGGGAAATAACTGGTGCTTATATTCGGAAAAAGCTTTTTTTGAAAATTAGGGTGCGGAATCTGGCAATAGTAATGTATGTTCTCAGTGGGAAAACTGGAATAATTGGCATCCGAAGCACCGCCTTCGCTATAAAATCAGCTTTCGTTTGAGAACGAACCCTTGTGTCCTGGTACCCAAATTAAGTGGAGAAATTGTAAGTGTGCGGAAACTAGTATTCTGAAAAGCTTTAAAGGAGGCGTTTCTCTAGATGCAGAGAGAGAAGAAAACACAGATAAGGAGTCAGTGATGATTGCTGCTGTGTTTAAACTGTTTAAATTTGGAGAGCTAATATTATGGCCATAAATACAGCTATAAAAACTGGGACAAAATCCGGCAGTCGTAAATAAAAAAGCGTTTTTTATTGTTCTCGTCTTCAGCTGCCTGTCGCATTGTGCCAGCTGAGCTCACTGATCTTAGGCTCTGTGCCTTGCAGCGGCAGCGACCTCTAAAATTTCACCGCATTTGTGGTAACGGCATGAACTTAGTGAACCAGTTTGTAATGTAATGTATAAACGGGGCTCAACCTCGCCCCGTTTATATTTCATTACCAGCGTTGGCTTCACTTCCTCAAATAATCAGTCAGTGCATTTTTTACCTAGACAGATAAAATGGTGATTCACTGGGTGAAGGTTAAAAAGTTGCAATTACTGCAGCTCTACTATGAGCACACTGTAATGACAGGGTAAAACCGAAATGCAGAGGCACAAAAAAGCAAGTGTTCATACAAGCAAACGGCGAAAAAAAATCACGTGGCAAAATTCACAAGCAAACATGTGAGCCATGCCTCAAGAAAAGGAATAACGTTGGCCGTCTCGAACTATCCTAGAATGCCAACTGCAAGTACAAACCAACAAACTGTCGTTCATTGTCACATAGGCTAAAATTCTTCGCGCATCAGAGAACTGCCAGCTACACATCCGTGATAGAGAAGGAAAATCGGTATAGATGGATGATTATTCAATGTGTAGAAGGGTTTCTTCAAGGGCCAGATGGTACATAATACTGAGGGGAACAGTGCCAATAACGGCACGGAAAAAAATTAAACACACGACACAAACGCTGTCGAACAACTGTTTGTAAAATTCATTACACCTGCAAATATATAGCTGAAAACGAAAACCATCACGTGCACATAAGAGTAAAAGGCAAAAAAGAATCTGCCACGTTTCGAAAAGTACAAGTTGACTACTTAAAAACATTATCTCTGTTTCCAGGAGGGCTAGTGAAGCCTCACTGACGAACGTGTTTCCTTTCGTCTTGATATGAAAAGCCTCGTTAATTTCGCGCTCTATTTTGTTACAACTTGAGAGAATCTTGCATTCATGAAAGAGCGGGACGCAGCCACACAAGGAGCAATAGGCTGCCAAGGAGCTGCTTGTTTAAGTCCTGAGAATATTTGCGTTCTCTCTCAGGTGATCCTTCAAACAGCGACTGGTGTGTCCAGAATAGGACAGACCAAAGGACAACGGAATGACTTACACTACGTTGCTTACGCGCTCAACGTAATGTGTCCTGTGTTTCTTAACGCACGCATTCTCCTTGAGATTGCCATCGTTCACTTTCTCGCAAAGGCGGCCGAGCTTACGAGGAGCCGAAAAAACGTGTCTCATGCCTGCAATACTTTTTTGCAGACTAGTTGGTTCATACTTGAAAAATTTTTCATGCCTGCCTTGCCATTAATCTCCTTGAGTGCATGGCTCACACCGTGTACGTAGGGGATGACAGAAATTTTGCTTTTACTGCGTTGGGAGTATCCTGGAACCACATTTAGAAAGCTAGCTCAGTAGAATGGTTGCCTTGGCGCAAAGGTTCTGTGGCTGAACGTTTTCTGATTGGTAAGCCTTCAATTCCCCCCCCTATGTATCTGAGAGGCAATACGCTAACCTACGCAGCTGTTCGCTCTCCAGACATTATTGCCGGTGATGATCATGAAATATTTCTGAGCTTTTTGGAAGGGTCTCTCTTTCTGCAGGTGCACCAAGGTATGGGCCCGAAGCCGCTTTTTTTCTTTTTTCCTGCTGTTTGTTTCCGGATGACCTTTGTTATTTTTGTTATTTTTCATTCTTTGAACTTGGAGCGGTTGTTTAATGCAGTTATTAAGATTCTTTTCGTCAAGTTTGTAGGGATGACCAGTGCAGAGCATAAAATCCACGGGCTGGCATGAACACATTTGAGCATAGAAGTTGCACCCCGACATAGTGAAAGGTGACTCTGCATGGCCACTTTTAATTGCAATTTGGCTCACGTGTTGTCACTGAATCTATGTCAGAAGTGATTGCAATCACAAGTGTCTATACGACAATTGTGTTTTTGTACGATGTCAAATCAAGCTCGATGACATGGAGAAGCTGGAACCATTGTGTTCATGGCTGTAATGACGGTGGATGCGCAGGACATTGCAGGAGCACATAATATTGCCGCTGATTTTGTCGTGACTTTTAACATAGCTTTCCCGTATTTTCAAATAACCTGCCAAACTGGACATGTCTGAGCACTGGCCAGACATCAGCCAGGTTAAGTAATAAATTCTGAAATTAAGCGCGAAATGCTTGACGAGCAAGCTGGGCGCGGGGAGTAGAGGCAATTAAGCGTGGTACCTGACATCGTAGAGGTACCACACTTAATCTAAGGCTTGGTCGTAAATAGAAGCATTCACAATAAGGTGCTAACTTATTAGCACACATTGCCTCTACTCCACGCACCTATAGCTTGCTCATTCGTTTATGCGCTCGGTATTCTTTCAGTTCCAGGAATCACAATGTAGTTTAGATTAAAAAAATAAAACTCTTCAACCTTGGCTTTCAGACTGTGCCAGCCTCGGGCCAGCATACAACCACTGTTCGAATATATTATTTTAAAAATATTGAAATTACACTAAGGTGTCATTCCTGTATCAGGCAGTATGCCTGAAGTTAAAAGAATGACGCTGACCCTCAGGCTGCAAAAAAAACAAAAAAAAAAAACAAGAAGAACGTTTGCCCTGGGGCTGATCATATATCTTGTATTCATTTTTTATTTATGCGTAGCAGGCGCACGACCAACAAACGAATAAATCGCAAAGGAGAACAACAACAACGACAAACTTTGTATCCCTCCCACCATTCATCAAAGTCATAACAATGGCTTGAAATTCTGGGTGCCGTAGAGCTTGCTTACACACTGCGCAATAATATTAGTGTCCCACACACGTTTAACCGCAATCTGCTGGGGAATAGTTGCCAGCGGAATTTTTTTTTACGAAAGAGAGTAAACCAATGCTACACCTTTGTCTTGGGAGGAGTGGTCACCTCGTATAGCTTAGAGGGAGATGAGTTCTGTGGTGCAATTTTATACGCGCTCTAAATCCGGATGGAGGCGTTCTGTTCCTTCGAGTCACTCGTGATTGGCACACTTGAGCAGTGACGAATGCCATGAATTTCTATGTCACGTGAGCCAAGGTGTCACGTGTCCGGTTTCGTAATTTTCTCGGACGGTGGTGAAGGAAAAGTCGGAGAGACCGTCCGAAACGAAACAGATGGTTTGAAATGGCTGCGACGTGGCATGAATTGGATTTAAATGTAAGCCCTTCGCACCTTCCAGAATTCGGGTACCTTAAGAACATGGCGTCGCAGCCGGCCTCATGCACTTACGCTGAGGCTCAATCTTCCCTCCAACGTGATCGTAGCCACCCCGTCTGTCTGTCCGTGTCCGTTGTCGTAGACAGACAGACAGCCGGACGGACGGACAGACAAACAGACAGACGAATGGACAGACATACCGACAGACAGACACAGAAGGACGGACGGACAGACAGACAAACATACAGACGGACGGACGAAGGATTCACGATTTACCGATGATACCCTTTGAAGCTTCGCCCCACTCGTTATCGTTTACTCCGTGTTGTTCGGAGCGCGCTGCGTTCCTTGCAGAGACACTGAGTGCGTCCGTCACAGACACTGGGCGCGCCCTTCAAAGGTCAGAGACACGGCGCGCGTCCCACAGAGATGTTTGATGCATCGCTTTTCATACGGGGTGCGTGTTACAGAGACGACACTAAACGCGTCACGTTTCAATTGCGTCTAATAGGTCCTCAAGCCGACGTCAAAATTGTGACGCAGGCCTCCATTTCCCACATAGGCTGTTCGTTTGCCCTCGTCCTCGCGACCGATACCGACCACCCATTTTTGACGTAACGAACGGATCGCCTCCGTCCGGATTTGGAACGCGTATCAAATTGCACCACTGATGTCTTGAGAGGGGCAAGGACCCCTTTTGCACCCCCCTGCCGGTGCCCACGGTTCAGGACCAACAGAGACCGAGTTTGGCTCGAATGATAGCAAAATGACTATCTAAAGTGACGATGCAGCAGCGTTGTATCTAATGAACAGACCTACGATCAAATGTTCTCATCTCACCATGTATACTTCGCACTGTGTTAAAAAACAATGACTGCAAAAACATGGAGCTGATTTACCTAGAAAACAATAAAGAATGGTGACGTGAGGAAATAAACACAAAATCAGCAGCATATCCGCGGAGTGAATGATGGAGAGTGGGGCGAAGCATTCGTGCGTCCATTCGCTTTTTGCTTCCGTCCGTCCGTCCGTGCGTCCGTCTGTGTGACCGTCCATGCGTCCATCAGCCCGTCCGTGCATGCGCCTGTTCGTGCGTCCGTCCCTGCGTTCGTCCATGCATCCGCCCCTGTGTCCGTTCATGCATCCACCGATGCATCTGTCTGCGTCCGTTCGTCCAACTATTCAACGCTCGAAGTACCACTATCTCGCATCTTTTCATCACATATTCCCTATATAGAAGCACCGCCATCCAGCGGACACTCCAAGGACTAAACGAGAGGTGGCACAAGCACACTTTCTTACGGCTTGCGCTTCGGGTGTACTTCCCACCTTTAACCACCTCGGGTTCATGGTATATACTAGTTCACTATATTCATGGCACTGCGGCCCAATGCTCGCTAAACCTTCCTAAAACCAAGGAGGTTACGCCCAGCGAGTATAACGTAGCAACCTTTTCTTTTCAGATAGTGCTCAATGTACATGTCAGTGACTGCTAATGAAAAATGAGAGACAGGAGAATTCGGCTTTTACTTTCTTACGGCTTGCGCTTCCGGTGTACTTCCCACCTTTAACCACCTCGAGTACACAGTATATACTAGTTCATTGTATTCATGGCACTGCGGCTCAACGCTGGCTAAACCTTTCTAAAACTAAGGAGGTTACACTCAACGAGTATAACGTAGCAACCCTTTCTTGACAGATAGTGCTCAATGGACATGCCAATGGCTGCTTATGGGGAATGAGAGACAGGAGCATTCGGCTTTTAGTTAACGCGCACGCCGCGAACTTTTTATTGTTCAACAAAGCACAGGAGAAATCTCCTACCAGCACCACAATTGCAGGTCTAAATGTAACACTTGTTACACACTACGACTACGACAATGTGGGACGAGCGGGTGCCACTTTAAGGACCTTCGCCCCTAAAAAAATTGGCTCCGCCTCTGTGTGGGTCTTGCGGGTTCTCTTTTAAATCTGTCCCTCATTGTGTCTTCCCGCCTAATAAGGTGTGCACATTCTTTCCATGCACTACAACATGTGTTAAAAAGACCCTACATGGCATTCTATGAACAGAGCGTGAGGTGATTGGGTAATCCAATAGAGAATTTCAGTTTAGTGTACGCATGTCTATACGTCAGAAACTCGCTGCGTACTGTGCACGCTGCGCTTAAGGCTGCATCCTACAGCTTTAGTTACCGTGCGCAACACCATAAACGTGTACAGCACCTAACCGTGAACAGGCCTGCCTTTGAGTGTTGCTTAGCGCCATCTCGTGGAGATGCAAGAAACTATCTCTACCAATATTTGTCAACGCAACATGCAAGTCAAGTCATGTGATAAGGTTTACTGAGGACGAGTAGTGGTTTGGGTGTTGGATAGGTGAAATAGCAGTATGATGAACAGAGATGGTGAAGATGATTGCTTACTGCATATTTAACACTTATTGTTTGCTACAGACACTTTCAAGATCGCGAGAAAGAGATAAAAGAACCAAGCAAGGGTTCTTTTATCTCTTTACGCTAAACGCAAAAATGCTCCCATTTGTGGCAGCGTCTTCGTTTGTCATTCTTCACGTGCCATGATAGCTGCTTTTATAACAATGAGAGCACCGTGTGTGCAAAAAATCACCTGAGTTTCATATAGCACGGGTGTGCATCCAGATGCAAGCTAAATACATAATTTGAACTAACCTTTAGTTTCTAAGAATTGATCGCCTTTTGCCGGCGATCATTCAGACATATTACGGTTAGACACACGTGGCAACCAGCACAGTTCAAAGGGATCACACACGACACCCCGTACACTACCCGCAAGCCCGTCGCGGTGCTTCACGCCACCATCAGGTTCCTGCTCCTTCGTAAATGATGTTGTCCGGTCGTTCAACGTCGCTCCAACTTAGCAGTGATCCCAATCCGCTGCACCACTTCCCCTATCGGCTTCAAGTTACTTATTTAGGTTTTGAATCTACCGAAATTCCCACAGACAACGTTCGCTGCCACGACCGCCGCGTAGTGTTGTCGGTCGAAGGCATCTTGTGTGTTTTTGCCTCGACAGTTCGAGATCTCGCAAGAGCCACCTGTAAGGTACGCAATGACCATTGCGGGAACAACGTAAGCTCCGAGATCTAGCGAGCGCATCCCATGCGTGCGCAAACGCACGCATCTCTCTTAAGGTAAACGCATGCACTAAAAAAAGCGAGCGAGAATGGAGAGATGGGCTCCGTTTCTCTTTCGGTGGAGTGACTTTCTCCTTTTCGGGCGCTTTACACGTCGCGCCTTCTCGCGGCAAGGACCAAAGGAGCAACGTTCCTCCTACAGTGTTCAAGTTTCTCCTCAATCACGGGGGTCCTTCCCACGTGCATGCGCACGCTGAGCCTAGCTGGCCGCGGCCAGTCGCGAGAGATTACTTTTACCTATAATTGATGCAAGCAATGCAGGAGTGACGTTTTTTCGTTTTATTGGTGTAGAGTAA
This sequence comes from Rhipicephalus microplus, assembly GCF_043290135.1. Classification (NCBI taxonomy): domain Eukaryota; kingdom Metazoa; phylum Arthropoda; class Arachnida; order Ixodida; family Ixodidae; genus Rhipicephalus; species Rhipicephalus microplus. Next base: position 221,844,050 of record NC_134703.1, read on the forward strand.
AAGCCTCTCTTTTTTTATCGCCAGAAACTTGCACGATGCTCCACATACTTCCGTGTGTGTCTCGTGTTGTTTCATACTGCCAATTTGTCACGAATACAGAGAGCTCTGCTTCCCAAGTAGTCTTGCTTTATCGATTACCTTAGACTGTACACAAAGAAGGGACTTTTTCAGTGTCGACTAAGCATACGCATTCTTGGTTTCGCACGGCACCAACAGCACTCATTAATTGAACAAGGTGCATAAAAAAGCATCACACATACTTTATCTACATTCTAGGAAACCTGATACCACTGTATAGTTCATGCGCGAAAGCATAATCATATACAATTGATAGAGTACGTGCCGCTACCGCCATATGGGTGTTCTTTGCAGTTTCCCCCATTCGAATACGGCCGCCGTTGCCGGAAGTCGAACCTGCGGCCTCTAGCATAGTCACACGATACCCAATGAGGCGATGTTATCACGGCAGGTGAAAGTACAAAGGGAAACAGGGTGCGAAGATTCACTGAGCGTTTTTTAGGCCATACTGAATTACAATATTAAGAAACATTTTAAACATCATCATAACTACACTTTTGTGAAAATTAAACCAATGACTTCTGCAGTTAAACCAAACTCCTAATCACATGCGCTTTCGAATGCCCATGCCAGCACTGAGAGGTAAGACGGACTTATGGACGCGTGGAGTATGCCTTTGTTGTCCACAATTCTCCTTTGCCGTGAGAAACGCAACACAAAATGCACTTCTAGTAAGGTCTTCGCGCAGCAGGTAAGTGCTAGCACTCACTCACCTTTGTGAAAAGAGTATTCCAAATCCAAAGTAATAGTAACCACCACAGCCACAGCACTAACTACGAAATTGTGGCACGCACTATGACTGCAAGTTGACACGCGAAACAAATCGCGAGAGGCATCTGAAGCAGAAAAGTATACAGGCGCAGCATGCTATAACGTTATAGTAAAGTTGCGCACTGCATCGCTAGCTCCTCCACTCAAGTAATTGAGCTGTCGCGACGCCAACAGCCACTGCCATCGCTCACAAAATAATACCGTCAGGTGCGAGGTCATCTCTTATTTCTATCGCAAGAGCCGCGTTGTAACGTACGTATACACTGCTAAGACGGTCGTTGCCGCATCAAAAACATTGTCATTGAAGGGCTTATGGTGTACTGTATCCATGGCTAACGGTCAACTTTGTGGTAAGAACGTAAACGGAATATAAGCAAACGTTAACACGAAACAACTAAACGAGGTCGACGCGACCGCAGAACACCTACCACGACGGAGACAAAAGGCCAAACAACGAAGCGTTCTTTTCCTCAGTGAGGAAGCCTTCATTTTTGTGAGGCCGCCTTATGTCACTCTGATTGATTTGTGGGGTTTAACGTCCCAAAACCACCATTTGATTATGAGAGACGCCGTAGTGGAGGGCTCCGGAAATTTTGACCACCTGGGGTTCTTTAACATGCACCCAAATCTGAGCCTTATGTCACTCTCAAAGCTTCCTCACTGAGGAGCCCTCGGTGAAGGCGTGCACGCTGCACCCTCTCTGAGTAACAAGTGGAAGAATAAAAAAGACGTGACCTCCAAAATGGCAAGCGCGCGGCAAGCGTTTGCGTTCTCGAAGGCTTCAAGAAAAAAAAGTAACAGTGGCAGTGACCGAGAGATGGCGCAGCGTTCGGAATTCTTTGGCGCTCTAAGCATGGCTTGGGCTAATCGTTTTCGCGAAAACCTGATAAGCTCTAGTAATTATTTTGTTCATATTTGAGAAACCATTGATAAACTTTCGTTTGTCTAAGCATCAGACACAAACTTTTTACGTGTGCGGATGTTGTGGTATGGCCACCAAACGTAAAGAGTTGACTTACTTGTAACTTGTGCTACTATGGTCAGTCTAAATTCATTGCTATATAAGCTTGTGCGCTTTCGTAGTAGGGTGTGAGTACACACGACGAAGTGTGTGCCACTGTGGAAAATTGCTGATTGTATTCTTGTTCATTGAGCTCACTCTACATGCGTACTACGTGTAGTATGTGTACTCGAGTGCATGTGCACATATATGCATTGCATCTGCATATAGCCACGGGGTTGTGACGTGGCCGAAGACAGTAGACTTTGTGTTGGGATTTAACTGTTTATTTGGGCGAACCTGTGCCCGGTAAACGGAAAGTCTAATTACAGCAGCAGTCTCGGACTGATAGCGGCGAACGGAGCGTCGGCCTTCGATCAACAACTGACAAGCGGCGAAGCGCGTCGGCATTTATACTCTTGGCGTCGAATGTTCTAGCGTTATCGCTGGCGGTGGCGTAGGTTCCAGAACAATCTGTACCGTTCGCACAGTAGGCGTGATCTTATCGAAATGATCTACTACAGTCCGGAACCTTCTCGAAAACTGCAGGTGCGGTTTGCGCTGAGAATCGTGTGGTGTTTTGGGACGATAACAAAAACTTGGGAAATGGAACGGGGCATTGCCCCCCTCTGAAAAAAGGCATCGTCCCGATGCTTTAACTAAAGATGAAGGTACAATAATAATGCAAGAAAGTACAATGAATAAATTACAATACAACAATACTACAAAAAAAACACTGTTCCAGTTTGTCAACGCGCATAAAACGGCTTGAGGCGCGCGACATGGACGACTTCAGGTCGCAATCGGCGTCGTTGAGAGTTCGTGATGCCGTCGGGGACAACCTCGTAATCAAGTGGGCCGAGACGTCGAACCACCCTGTACGGTCCGAAGTACTGTCACAGAAGCTTTTCACTTAGTCCACGTCGGCGTATCGGCGTCCACACCCAAACACGTTCACCGGGCTGGTATTCCACGAAGCGTCGTCGAAGGTTGTAACGGTGGCTGTTGGTCGTCTGTTGATTCTTGATACGGAGACGCGCAAGTTGTCGGGCTTCTTTGGCGCGTTGAAGGTACTCGCTCACATCAAGGTTTTCTTCGTCGTTGACGTTGGGTAACATGGCATCGAGCGTCGTTGACGGGCTCCTTCCGTAGACGAATTTGTATGGAGATATCTGCGTCGTCTCCTGCACCGCCGTGTTGTATGCGAAGGTCACATACGGAAGAATGGCGTCCCACGTCTTGTGTTCGACATCGACGTACATTGACAGCAGTCGGCGATCGTCTTGTTAAGCCGCTTGGTGAGGCCGTTGGTCTCTGGGTGGTACGCTGTCGTCCGGTGGTGGTTTGTTTAGCTGTATGCCAAGATCGCTTGAGTTAAGTCGGCAGTGAATGCCGTTCCTCTGTCGGTGATAAGGACCTCCGGGGCGCCGTGATGTAGGACGATATTTTCGACGAAGAACTTAGCTACTTCGGGTGCACTGCCTTTTGGCAGGGCTTTTGTCTCGGCATAGCGGGTGAGGTAGTCGGTAGCTACCACAATCCACTTGTTTCCGGAAGCCGACGTCGGGAACGGCCCCAGTAGGTCCATACCAATCTGCTGCAAAGGTCGGCAAGGTGAATCAATTGGCTGCAGAAGTCCCGCTGGCCTTGTCGGCGGTGTCTTGCGTCGCTGACAGTCCCGGCATGTCCTCACATAACGAGTGGCGTCGGTGGTAAGACGTGGCCAGTAGTACCTTTCTTGTATCCTCGCGAGCGTGCGAGAAACACCGAGGTGCCCTGTCGTCGAATCGTCGTGCAGGGCCTGCAAAAGTTCTGGTCGCAGAGCTGAAGGCACCACAAGGAGGTACATAGCTCGAAGCGGTGAAAAGTTTTTCTTTTGTAGAAGACCGTTTCGTAGAAAGAACGACGCAAGTGCGTGCTTGAATACCTTCGGGACTTCGGCGGTCTTGCCTTCGAGGTATTCTATGAGGGCCTTAAGTTCCGGGTCAGCTCGCTATCGTTCAGCGAAGTCGTCGGTAGTTCTCGTTCCCAAGAAGTAGTCGTCATCAGGGTCGTCGGGTAGCGGTTGGTCGACAGGCGCACGAGAGAGACAGTCGGCGTCGAAGTGTTTTTTGCCGGACTTGTAAATGGCAGTAAAGTCATATTCTTGAAGTCTCAGGCTCCATCGTGCGAGGCGACCTGAAGGGTCCTTCAAGGTGGCTAGCCAACACAAGGCGTGGGGGTCGCTCACAAATTTAAAGGGCCTGTCGTAAAGGTAGGGGCGAAATTTCGATGTAGCCCAGATGATGGCGAGACACTCCTTCTCTGTTGTGGAATAATTTGCTTCTGCTTTGGATAGTGACGGGCTGGCATAACTAATAACCCTTTCAAGTCCATCAGCCCTCTGCACAAGAACGGCGCCAAGACCTACGCTGCTTGCGTCAGTATGTATTTCTGTCTCGGCGAATTCGTCGAAATGGGCAAGTAACGGAGGCGCCTGGAGGCGATGTTTAAGCTCCTGGAAAGCGTGTTCCTGTGGCGTTTCCCACTTGAACTCCACGTCGGCCTTGGTAAGGTTAGTGAAAGGATCGGCGATGCGGGCGAAGTTTTTCACGAACTGCCTATAATAGGCGCACAGGCCCAGAAATCGGCGGACGGCTTTCTTGTCAGTGGGAGGCGGGAAGTCGGCGATGGCGGCTGTTTTCCGTAGATCGGGACGAACTCCAGATTTGCTGATAACGTGCCCCAGAAAGAAGAGCTCCTCATACGCAAATCTTCACTTTTGTGGCTTCAGTGTGAGTCCGGAAGTCTTGATGGCTTGAAGTACAACTTCAAGGCGCCGAAGATGCTCGTCGAAACTCGAAGAAAACACGACGACGTCGTCCAAGTGCACAAGGCATGTCTGCCACTTCAATCCTGCCAGTACTGTATCCATAACGCGTTGAAATGTTGCAGGCGCTGAGCAAAGGCCGAAGGGCATCACCTTAAACTCGAAGAGGCCGTCCAGTGTTATAAACGCCATCTCCTCTCGGTCTCTTTCGTCGACTTCGATTCGCCAATAGCCAGTCTTGAGGTCCATTGACGATAAGTACTTGGCGTTATGGAGCCGATCAAGTGCGTCGTCTATTCTTGGGAGAGGATACACGTCCTTTCTTGTGATTTTGTTCAGGTGGCGATAATCGACGCAGAAACGTAGGGTCCCATCCTTTTTCTTCACTAACACCACGGGGGATGCCCACATACTCTTGGACGGATGGATAATGTCAACACGCAGCATTTTATCAACTTGTCTCTTCGTGGCCTCACGTTCTCGCGTCGAAACCCTGTACGGACTCTGACGGAGTGGTCTGGCATTTTCTTCGGTTATAATGCGATGTTTCGTGATTGGGGTGTGCCGAATTTTCGATGACGACGAAAAGCAATCTTCGTGTTGCAGGAGCAGGGCCTTGAGCTGTTCTTGCTTATCGTTCGGAAGTTTGGGATTGACGTGGAAAGCTATGGGAGGGGCTTGGTTCGTGTGAGTAGGTTCCGCAGAATCGGCGAGGGTGAAAGCACTGCTGACTTTGACAATTTCTTCGATGTATGCGACCGTTGTTCTTTTGTTGACATGTTTGTACTCATTGCTGAAATTCGTGAGCATAACCGTTGCTTTGCCTCCCCGCAGCTCTGCAATTCCTCTTGCGACGCAAATATTTCGGGTGACCAACAGATGCTGACTGCCTTCAACGACGCTTTCCAAGTCAGGTGATTTAGGAGCGCCGACTGAAATAATTACGCATGAGTGAGGCGGAATGGTGACTTGTTCTTCCAGCACATTCAAGGCATGGTGCCCTGACGGCGTGTGCGGCGGTAGTGCTTCTTCTGTAGATAACGTTATCGACTTTGTTTATAGGTTGATGACAGCACCATGGAGGCATAAGAAGTCCATGCCAAGGATGACATCTCTCGACCAACGCTGTAGGACTACGAAGTCTGTAGGATAAATACGGCCGTTAATGGTGACTCTTGCTGTGCAGATTCCTGCAGGCGTTACAAGATGACCTCCGGCTGTGCGGATTTCAGGGCCTTTTCAAGCTGTCCTAACTTTTTTCAACTTCGCGGCGAACGGCCCACTGATGACAGAATAGTCGGCTCCAGTATCGACGAGAGCGGTCACACTTTGGCCGTTGATAAGAACGTCGAGGTCGCTAGTTCGCCGTCTCGCATTACAGTTAGGGCGTGGCATCGGGTCACGGCTGCGTCGGCTTGTTCCGCTGCTTCTATGTTGCGTAGTCAGGCCACCTTCGGTAAGTGAGCTTTCGCCTTCAGGGCTTTGCCTGGTTGGCGTTGTGTTCGGAAAGCTCCGTCGCGGCGTCGTCGTCGTCGGAGGATCTTCGATAGTTCGTCGCACAGCAACCGCACCTCCACCGGTTGCTGCCCTTAGTTTCCCGGATACGGGCTAGGAGACCGGCCTCGCGTTGGGCCAGAGTACTGCCGGTGGTGCGGTGACGTGTGGCGGCTGGGCGACGGCGAACGCGAAGGGCTTCGTGGTGTCCACCGAGTTCCTGTCAGGTAGTAGGCGATGTCACGTGGTCGTTCTCCTGACTGTGGACGCGGTGCATTGACGCCGAAGCCACGCAGTCCCATCTGTCGGTACTGGCAACGCCGGTATGTGTGTCCAGCCTCGCCGCAGTGGTAGCAGAGCGGGCGATGGTCAGGGTTGCGCCAGACGTACGCATTTCTCGGTGCACTGCGCTGGGCCGCTGGCGAACGGTATGACGTCGGTGGGGGTGGTGGCGGCAGTTGCGTCTGTCGACGGAAGTGCGTTGGCGCGGCGTTTTGGCGTGGACGGGGAGGAGCGTTGTGGCGCAGTGCAGCGGCGTAGCTCATAGCTTCCGGCTCGGGCAGCGGTGCGTGGGGAATTTGAAGCGATTGCCGAACTTCTTCTCACACAATGTCGGCGATTGAATCCACTTGAGGCTGCGCCGAAGGCAACAGGTTGCGCAGCTCTTCCCGCACGATCGCTCGGATCGTTTCACGCAGGTATTCGGAGTTACTGGCTTGAGCAGCAGCGCAGTCTGCAGCCAGGCGGCGATTATACCCTGGACATGCGCACTGTCTGGTGCGCATGTCCAGGGTCTTTTCGATAGTGGTCGCTTCGGCTACAAATTCTTGGACGGTTTTCGGTGGGTTTCTCATCAGTGCCACGAAGAGCTCCTGTTTGACCCCTCGCATGAGGAAACGAAATTTTTTCTCCTCAGGCATGTCTGGGTCAGCGGGACGGAATAGTCGGGTCATTTCTTCTGTGAAAATGGCGACATTTTCATTTGGTAGCTGAACCCGGGTCTCTAATAAAGCAGCGGCCCTCTCTTTGCGAGGGACGGTCGCGAACGTTTGCAGGAATGCGCCGCAGAAAAAATCCCACGTTCGGAGCGTGGACTTCCGATTTTCGAGCCAGATCCTTGCGGTGTCTTCCAAATAGAAGAACACATGACGCAGCTTTTCGTCATGGTCCCAGCGTTTGAGGGCGGCCACACGGTCGTATGTTTCTAGCCAGGACTCCGGGTCTTCGAACGATGACCCATGGAAAATTGGTGGTTCCCTTGGTTGATACATGACTATCGTGGGCTGGGACGCTGCGGTTGTCATTGTCGCTGCAGTCGCGGTCATGGCCTTGGTCTTCCACGCCTTGTCTTGTAGAAGCCCGTACTCCGGTGGTAGCCCTTGCTGTCGGCGGCTTGTTCGCTGCTCCTGGTTGGCGTCGGTGTCTTCTCCGCGACGTGGGCTGGGTTCACGGCTATACGGGGGCGTCCGGTACATGAACGAAGCAGCACCTCCACCAGATGTCACGGCGTCGTGACGTGGCCGAAGACAGGAGACTTCGTGTTGGGATTTAACTGTTTATTTGGGCGAACCTGTGCCCGGTAAATGGAAAGTCCAATTACAGCAGCAGTCTCGCACAGATAGCAGTCTCGGACTGATAGCGGTGAACGGAGCGTCGGCCTTCGATCAACAACTGACAAGCGGCGAAGCGCGTCGGCATTTATACTCTTGTCGTCGAATGTTCTAGCATTTTTGCTGGCGGTGGCGTAGGTTCCAGAACAATCTGTACCGTTTGCACAGTGGGCGTGATCTTATCGAAATGATCTACTACAGTCCGGAACCTTCTCGAAAACTGCAGGCGCGGTTTGCGCTGAGAATCATGTGGTGTTTTGGGACGATAACAAAAACTTGGGAAATGGAACGTGGCAATATGTTGAAATGGGTTCAAGAGAAGAAACACCAAAAACTAGTTAAATATGGGCGAACGTGTGCCCTGAAAACTATGTGCGAAAAAATGGAAGACCCCACTAGAGCGTTCCAAAACAAAAACTGTTCATCCGCCAACGCACCTTCTTCTTCTTCGCCGCTCAAACCCACACTGGCTCGTGCCCGTGAACTAAAAGCATGAGTCGTGCGGCCACAAGCAGGAGTGCGCATAAGACTGTGGACGCTGATTCTTCGTAATGTCGGATAGTGTATATAGTCTCTGTGGCAATATTAGGCGTCTGGTGTGGGTGAGTAATCCATGAATGGGCTGAGTCGCCAACTATCCACAAGGGAGCCGTGATGGTGGGTATGACAACGTACGTCGCCGCAGACAACCTTTTTTTAGTATCGGTAAGTCCCTCCAGATGGCGCCAGCTACCGTCAACGTCACGGCTGTGACGCTCTCACACCTCTAGCTACCTACATAACGTTGAACGTCTATCTATCAAAACGGCACTACTGAGTCGGTATAGTTTCGCTTCGGTCTAGTATACAGTTTTAAGGCACATCTCGTCACCTGCGGCCCCGTAAATGCGTGTATAACGTCGCTACATTATGTGAGTCGGCGAGAAATAAATACAGCAAGCCTAGCATGCATTCTTCGGGTGAGGACTCTGCAGTATCTGTGCCTTTAAAAGTTAACGTCGCCTCGCCGGCAGAACAAGACCTGCTTGCTCCGTCGTTCTCTTTCGCGATGTTTTCATCACTGCAGGTTCGTCTGCTTGTTTTATAATCATTTCGTTAGATATCAAGCTCAGCGGGACCGTTTTTTTTGTAATTGTCAGTGCCATCTACTCTCTAACAGTAGAGAGTCGATGTATTTGCTAAGCCTACTCGCTTCGCTAACCTGGAGTCAGCCATCTTGATTTTCATAAGGAAGAACGGGTTGCTTCGTGACAAAAGGAGCAACATTTCTTTGCTTAAAGACGAACATTGGGAAATCACCACTTCATGCTAAGTGGAGAGAACGTTACTCCATTTCTTTAGGAGTGATGTGCACTCTTGCTTCCTCTCGCGCGTTGCGTACGCTAGTCCTTTGCATGCGCTAAATTTACATTCTTTATTATGAAAAGCTTTTGCGTGAAAAAAGCGGAAATGTGAAGGAAAAATAAATGAAAACAAGCGCTGACTACCGACCTGTCTTGCACTCTTTTGTTAATGTCACCAGATTTTGTGCAAAAGCTTTTCACAAAGTACTGACACAGGGTCTTTTTCAAAAACAATATGATACAGTGACGTGGTTCTGCGGTAGTACATGTGCATGCTATGCAGAATTTGTCGGTTCGACAACCACTCGACTCGAAGCTTGTGTCTTTCGTGCGTTAGTATATTTGAAGAAAGTTGCGCATTCTCTCTGTTCTCAAATGTATTTTCGTATAGTGCTTAGTAATCATGTCTAAAATTTCTCATGCTTTCATTTTCTCTATATTTTTTATCTTGCTGCTGCAAATTAGTGACGAATGTAATACGTTATTTTAAAACGTATGTTGGGACACGTGTTGTATATTTTTTGAATTTGATTTTGTGTCCCCTTAGTCAAAGTAAGAATTCAATTGTATATTGTTCCTCATCAGCTGAGCGAATTTGTGGATGGAAGGACCTTAGTGAGATAGAGATAATATGCGTTTAGTCCCTTCTACCTAGACAAATCGTTGTTTTTGTCTGAATAAAAACTGAATGGCTGAATAATTGTTAATACACAACAGCCAAAACAACGCGGATGCATCAAAGAAAAGGACGATGAAATCAGTTCTTGGTTGTTGATGAAATGATTGGTTTTTGGTTTGGTTCACTTGTTCTTTACATCACGATTCCATGAAGACTAGATTACCAGTTCAAGCATATGGTCATCTTCATTTTGCTTGAAATAATAAATGGTGCCCCTCTCACAAATTGGAAGTGTGCATTACAAAATTTTGGTGCCGAATTCCCCCTCTTGATTTGCTCTTTTAACAGGTCTGGTCAGGTGCGATCTCCCCTTTGCCTTTACTGTCAAGAGCCAGAAAACATCGATCATTTTTACGTATTTGCGGACGTTTCACATACCGAAAAAAGAAACATCTAGAAACAATATTCAAAAGACAAAACATTACTTTTAACTCTATATTTATTTCCGATGGAGGCGGAAATGTGGGCCCGTGTGCTCAGATTTGGGTGCACGTTAAAGAACCCCAGGTGGTCTAAATTTCCGGAGCCCTCCACTACGGCGTCTCTCATAATCATATAGTGGTTTTGGGACGTTAAACCCCACATATCAATCAACTCTGTAAATATTGTCAGGGAGTTATGACGTGGACAAATGAAGCTGACTACGGGTCAAATGATAAACTGTTTATTTGTGCGAACCTGTTCCCTGTAAACGGTAAGTCTCGCACTGATAGCAGTGAATGGAGCGTCACCGACGATTAACTGACAAGCGTCGAAGCGCGTCGGCATTTATACACTTGCCATCGAATGTTCTAGCGTTATCGCTAGCGGCGACGTAGGTTCTAGAATAATCTGAAATGTGGAAGTGGGCGTAATCTTAACAAAATGATCTATTACAACCTCCAAGCTTTTCGAACATCATAGGCGCGTTTCGCGCTGAACGTAGTGTAACGGGGTGATAACGAAACTCGAGGAAAGGAACGTGGCATTGCCCCGCTCTATAGTCCTCAGGTTCGGGCAAAAATTGGCTTGAGGCGCACGACATAGGCTACTTCAGGTCAAGCACGGCGCCGTTGAGAATTCGTAATGCCGTTGGAGACAACCTCGTAGGCGAGTGGGCCGAGACGTTGAACTAGTCTGTACAGTCCGAAGTACTGCCGTAGAAGTTCTTCACTGAGTCCACGTCGGCGTATCGGCGTCCATACTCAGACGTGGTCACCGGGCTGGTACTCCACAAAGCTTCGTCGAAGACTGCAACGGCGGCTGTCGGCCGTCTACTGACTCTTGATGCGTAGGTAAGTGAGTTAACACACTCCTTCCGCACGCTGAAGCTAGACGGTGACGTTGAGGTTTTCTTCATCAGTGACGATTGGCAGCATGGTGTCGAGCGTCGTTGTCGGTTTCCTTCCATAGACTTACTTGTACGGCGTCACCTGCGTCGTTTTTTGTTCTGCGTTGTTGTACGTGAAGGTCACGTACGGAAGGATTGTATCCCACGTCTCTGTGCTCGACGTCGACGTAGATGGTCAGCATATCAGCGACGGTCCTACTGAAATGTTCAGTGAGGCCATTGGTCTGTGGATGGTAGGTGGTGGTCTGGTGGTCACTTGTCTGGTTGTAGCTTAGGATTGCGCGAGTCAGGTCCGCCATAAAGGCCGTACCCCTGTCTGTGATGAGAACCTATGGAACTCCGTGACCCAAGACAATGTTCTCGACTAAGAACTATGCTGTTTCGGTGGTATTACCTTTCGCCAGAGCCCTTGTTTCAGCGTAGCGGGTGAGGCAGTCAGTAGCCAAGACGATCCATTTGTTTTCGGAATTAGACGTCGAGAACGGCCCTAGTAAGTCCCTGCCGATTCACCGAAACGGCCCGATAGGTGGCTTGATAGTCTGGAGAAATTTAGCTGGCCCATTCGGTTGTGTCTATCGTCGTTGACAGTCTCGACATGTCCTGGCGTAACGGGTGACGCTGTGGCAATTTGTCAAAAATTATACTTCTCCTGTATTCTCGCAAGTGAACGGGAAACACCGAGGTGTCCAGCTGTTAAGTCGTCACGTAGAGCATCCAAAACTTCTGGACGTAACGCTGAAGGTATGACGAGCAAGTAATTAGCCAGATGTTGCGAAAAGTTTTTCTTGACGAGGATTTCGTTACGTGAAAAAAAAACGACGCCATTTCTTGCTTGAATCTCTTTAGAACAACGGCAGCCTTGCCTTCAAGGTGTTTCATGAGGCCCTTGATTTCAGGGTCGGCACGCTGACGTTCTGCAAAATCATCGACGCTTAAGATTCCCAAGAAGCAGTCACCGTCCTCGTTGTCCTGTGGCGGTGGGTCAACGGGGGCGTGATACAGGCAGTCGGCGTCAAAGTGCCTTAGCCCCGACTTGTAAACGACGGTGATGTCGAATTCCTGAAGTCGCAGACTCCACCGTGCAAGGCAACCTGAAGGGTCTTTCAAGTTAGCTAGTCAACAGTGGGCATGGCGGTCGCTTACAACTTTGAACGGCCTGCTGTAGAGGTAAGGGCAAAATTTGGAGGTAGCCCAAATGATGGCAAAGCACTCCTTTTATGTTGTGGAATGGTTGAATTCCGCCTTGGATAGCGACTGGCTCGCATAACTGAAGACTCTTTCAAGTCCGTCAATCTTCGGCACTAGGCAGGCTTCAAAGCCTACGCTGCTCACGTTAATGTGAATTTCTGTGTCGGAGTTTTTGTCGAACTGGGGAATTATTGGCGGAGTTTGCAAGCGTCATTTTAGTTCTTCAAATACTTGCTCCTGCGGGGTTTCCCGATTGAAAACGACGTCGGTCTTTGTCAGGTTTGTGAGTGGCTCGGTTATGTGGGCAAAAGTTTTGACGAAAGGCCTGTAATAGGTACAGACGCTGAAGAATCAACGCAGGGCCTTCTTGTCAGCGGCTGACGAAACTGCCGCGGTGGCTGTTCTTTTATGCGGGTCGGGGCGTACTCCAGGCTTGCTTGTCACCTGTCCCAGAAACAAAAGAGGAGTTGCTCGTATGCAAAGTGGCACTTTTTCCGCTTTAGAGTGAGTCCGGAGGTTTTTATTGCTTGAAGTACAGCTCCAACGCGCTGTTGAAGGCTGTCAAAGCTTGAGGAAAACATGTCGACATCGTCCAAGTAGACTAGGCAACTCTGCCACTTCAATCCAGCGAGCACGATGTTCACAGCACGCTGGAACGTCGCAGGCACCGAGCAACGATCAAAGCCCACGACCTTAAACTCGAAAAGACCGTCTTGTGCTATGAACGCCGTCTTTTATTTGTCTCTCTCATCTACTTCTATCTGCCGATAGCCTGTATTTAGGTCCTTCGACTAGAAGTATTTTGCGTTGTGAAGTCGATCAAAAGTGTCGTTTATTTCGGGGAGAGGCTATACGTCTTTGTTCGTTATCTTGTTGAGACGGCGACAGTGAACGCAGAAGTGTAGTGTGCCATCCTTTTTCTTCACTAACACCACCGGTGACGCCGATGGGCTCTTTGAAGGCTGGTTTATGTCTTCGTGGAGAATTCAGTCGACTTGTTTCTTTATGGCTTCGCGTTCTCGCGTCGAAACTTTGCACGGACTCTGACGGAGTGACATGGCATTTTCTCCTATTAAAATTTGATGTTTCGCGACAGGCGTCTGCCGAACTCTCGATGACGACTAAAAGCAGTTTTTGTCTATCAGGAGCAAGTTTTTGAGCTGCTCTTGTTGATGCATCGGAAGGCTCGGATTAACGTCAAAAGCCGGTTCAAACGATTGACTCGTCAAAGTGCTTTCGGCAATATCAATGACGGTGAAAGCTTTACTGGCTTCCAGAATTTCTTCGATGTAGGCAACCATCGCACGTTTGCTCAGGTGCTTGTACTTGTTGCTGAAGTTTCGGGGCATCACTCTTGCGTTGCCTCCCCGCAGCTAGTCTATTCCCCTGGCGACGCAAGTTTGCAATTTGATGAATAGGTTCTGGTCGCCTTGAATGACGCCTTCCACGTCTGTTGGTTCTCGAGAGCAGACGGAAATGCTGACGCTGGAGCGAGAATGAATGATGACTTGGTCTTCAAGCACATTCAAGGCGTGCCCTGCTGACGCTGTGTTTTGGCGGCAGTGCTTTTTCTGTAAATAGCGTTATTGCCTCAGACCTCATGTTGATGATGGCACCGTTTTGACTTAAGAAGTCCATCCAAAGTATCACAATCGTGGAGCCGTGCTGCTGAATTAGAAAGCTGGCAGGATAAGTCCGGTTACCGATGGTGACTCTTGTCGTGCGAACACCAGCTGATGTTATTAGATGACCGCCCCGCTGCGGTGGTCTAGTGGCTAAGGTACTCGGCTGCTGACCCGCAGGTCGCGGGATTAAATCCCGGTTGTGGCGGCTGCATTTCTGATGGAGGCGAAAATGTTGTAGGCCCGTGTGCTCTGGTTTGGGTGCACGTTAAAGAATCCCAGGTGGTCAAAATTTCCGGAACCCTCCACTACGGCGTCTTTCATAATCATGTGGTGGTTTTGGGACGTTAAACCCCACATATGAATCAATGTTACTAGATGACCCCCAGTGGTGCAGATTTCGGGGCCTTGCCAAGCAGTCTTCACTTTCTTCAACTTCGTCACGAAGGCCCACGTACGACTCAATAGTAGGCCCCAGGGTCGATGAGAGAAGTGATGTTGTGGCCATTGAGTATGTAGTGCATGATCATCATCATCATTTCTCGATCACTGCGCCACGCCTCTCGCGCAGCTGATGCTAGCTCGAGCTGCGTGAAGATGAGAACGAGCTCACGCGCCTGGTGGTTTGGACGTGGCAGCCGCCGCCGCTCCGCACTGGCAATCAAATAAAGCAGCGAGTTTGACATGACCAGATTGGTTGCCGTCCCGTCATCCTCTCTTGCTACATTGGTGACCCGGAGAACACGCCCTTCGACGCACCATCGGCTGCCATGTTTCCGCGTCTTTGCTCACCAGTGCCGCCGTTCCAATCGACTTACCCCAAGGTATGGCTTATGCAGCGCGACGCCGTTCTTGCGGTGAATGGCATCATGGACAAGCCGCCGATGCACGCCATTATCTCTACGCCGGATGGATGGACGGATAGATATGGCTGTACCCTTTAGATTAGGCGGTAGCTAGCGCCACCAAGCCGTAATACTTATAGAACCAAAAACTAGATTTATTCTTTCCCCTTAAATAGTGAGGTTGACGATTCGTACTTTGCAGTGAAGGGTTTAATTTTCACTCGCTCCTTAACTTTACCCACCAATCAGATAACCTCCTTCTAGTTAATTCTACCCGCTTAAAGTCTGTTTTGCCATCACTGTCCCTAAATCCCAGTGCTTTGCAAAACTCTGCGACATTATCCTGAACTATGGCGTCAAGCCCAATACAGAACATTTTCAAGTGTTCGCAAGTTTCTTCTTCCTCTCCACACGCACTGCATACCGTGTCTACACCTTCCTAATTGGCCCGATATGTATTGTTTCGCAATACTCCCGTCCTGGCCTCAAACAGTAGAGAACTACCCCGAGTATTATTATAGATCCTTTCCTTGGCAATTTTCTGCCTAAAAGTTCGATATCAATCAAAAGTTTAATAGATCTCTAGTGCGGACTTCTCAATCATGTCAATTCTCCACATATTTGTCTCAGCTTTCTTCAACATCTTTTTAACCAATAACGCTTTCTGGTTTGGCCCCCTGCTGTTTTCCAAATATTTACCAGTCAATTTTCTGGTTTGCTTCCTCCATTTTGTATGGACATTCTTCATGTACAAGTAGCTCAATACTTTTCTAGCCCAACGTTCCTCCTCCATTTCTCTCAATCGCTTCTCAAACTTTATCTTGCTGCTAGCTTCTCTGCCCTCAAATGATGTCCATCCCATATCACCTTGTGCTCCCTGATTTGGTGTATTCCTGTGAGCTCCTAAGGCAAGCCTACCTATTTCCCGTTGCTTAATTTTCTAATCTTGCTTGAACTTCTGATCTCATGCACAAGACCGCATTGCCGAACGTCAGACCAGGAACCATGACCCCTTTCCATAATCCTCTTACAACAACATACCTATTGTAATTCCTCAGTGTCCTGTTTTTCATTACCGCTGCATTCCTGTTACCTTTAGTCGACACGTATATTTCGTGTTCGCTTAGATACTCGGCCCCATTGCTTATCCACATGCCCAGATATTTGTATTTATCTGTTATCTCTAGCGTGACCTCCTGTATTCTCAGCCCACTACCTTTGTTATTATTAAAATCATGACTGCCAATGATTCCTTACTGAATCTGAAATCTAACCTATCTCCCTCATTGCCGCAGATGTCCACCAATCTCTGCAAATCTTCCTTGTTGTCGGCCATTAGCACTATATCATCTGCGTACATCAATGCTGGTAGTGCCTGTTCAATGAGTTTTCCTTGTTTGACGAAAGAGAGGTTGGAGCCCAGTCCACTTCCCTCTAATTTGGCCTCGAATTCTGTAGATACATCATGAATAATAAGGGTGACATGGGACATTCTTTCCTAAGCCCCCGTTTACTTCTGCCGGCTTGAATACCTGTTTTTTCCACTTTATAATTACTTTGTTACTTTTATAGATATCGTTTAAAAGATTAGTAACTACATTTTCCATGCCTAGTGTGTCCAGTATTCTCCACAATTTCTCTTGAACCACGCTATCGTACGCTCTCTTGATATCCCAAAATGCTAGCCACAGGGGCCTGTGTTCCTTTTCTGCTATTTCTGCTCTCTTGGTAGAGCTGCGCCATCTCGCTGCCTTTTCAAGCACCATCTCACAGCCTTATGATGCTCTCTACACTGTGGTGCTCGCCCGCAATGGCCACACGTACCACCCGCTTCCGTTTACTCGCACCTGGCAGGTTTTTCAGGCGTCGCACAGCAAGGTACAAACTGGTCCGCAGCCCTCCATTAAACGCTACTTCGGTACCTCGGCTTCGACTACTTCTACCCCTGATCCGGTCGCAGATGCATCCACTCCTGCACCTGACCATGACAACGATATAGAAGACGCCCCCACTGCAACTGACCTTCCCTCCGAGAGGTACATTGCTTGAGAGCCCCCATGCGCAGCTTCGTCGCATGTGCCTGACACCTGCACGTCTTCCGTGACATCGAAGGCACGCGACACCGTGGTCCTACCCAACTCCATGACGGCTACCTGGTCGCACGCCTCGGAGTCTGGCACAGACATCTTTCCGCTCGCTATTCACCTCCCGGTCTTGGAACCTTCACCATCCCTAATCTACGAAGGGGACTCTCTACCAGCCTCAACGCTCTGCGCGTCCTGCCAGCAGCGACCAGCACGGCCCTCACAGTCTCCCGCAGCCGAAGTTAAAGCCACCAGCCATCAACCACGGCCAAACTTCCGAGACGCTGCGACTATGACCGACGCTCCTGAGGATGACGTGCCTGGTCCGCCTATGTCACAGCAGACCGCACATTTTACGCCTGCCATACAGGCACTCATCTTCCAAACCAACCAGCGCACGAACCCACGTGCGCCGGCTACTGAAGGTGCTTCCCCAAGTCAAGGTACGCCCACTGAGCCTCCTCCAGAGTCCACATCTGCTTGATCACATGACATGCCTCCTACTGAGTTCTTGACGGAAACCATGGGCCAGCTGGCAGGTAACTGGACTATGGGCACACCCTTTTACAAGCCACATACGTCATTCACCTGTACCCGACGTGTACAATGCTACTTACCCACTGCCACCGTAAGTGGTCATGTTCACTCATATTTAAATACCGCTCAAGTCATGACACCTCTGTACCGACGTCGGTGCCAATGCTGTGCACACCCACGAAAGCACCATAAAAGCCGTTGCTTGTCGACGGGTGGTCTGCAAGACTTCACTACGCCACTTCTAGTGTCTTCGCGCGCAGGAGCCAACTCGGCTTTTGTACACCCGCCCTCACCTCACCCTGAACGCACCTCCACATGCAATGCTCACTCGCGACACCCTGTGCGCTCCCAGCTAGCCCCAGCTGGTCATTCTGTCACCAACTTGTGTGCAAAACAGCGACCGAACGCTTACTTTTTTGTCTACTGCGCAACTCCCAGTGCCACCCACCCTCTGGTTCCCGATGGTCACTACACGTTGACAAACTGGACTTCCCAAACGGACACCTTGCGGAACGAGAGCCCGGTTGTGCATGTTCATCATCATCATTTCTCGATCACCACGCCGCGCCTCTCGCGCAGCTGATGCTAGCTCGAGCTGCGCGAAGATGAGAACAAGCTAACGCACCACGTACACGCGCCCCATGATGGCATTCGGATGCATACTATTCTCGGGTGGCCCTTCTTATAAAACAAAACCTGTAGTTATCTTGGAGCTAGAAGCACTTCAAATGTGTCTGGAACTCCCTAAGTTTGTGGCTATCAGCGTACTGTACCAGGAAGCACGCCTGCCTACACTACTTTGTCGATTTCATATTTTGACCGTACAAGCATTTTTAAAATTTTATAGCTTTCCTGCAAGACGATCTTAATATGCTTTTATCGCAAACCAAGACGCCTTCTTTCTTGCTCATTGGCCACGGTTTCACACCCCTCAGATAATGTTTGTACAAAAGAATCGACAAAGTGTAAATGTGAACATTATAGATGTAATTGAGACTAATCACTCGAATTTTTATGTTATAATTGAGTATGATGACATATTGCCCTAAAACGCCAAGCTACAACCTCTCAAACTTTGAATAACATATTATATTACTAGGTACATGCAGAAACTACAAGTTTAATAGCCACAGATGCTTCAGTAAATAATCAAAAGGTAGGTGTTGGCATTGCCTCTGATTCGCTTGACAAGTCCTTTTCAGTGAGACTGCCTGATTTTACTCCAGTTTTTGAAGCGGAGCTCTTGGCGATTATTTTGGCTCTTCGAAAACTTCCATCAAATCAAAACAACGCAGTCATAATGACGGATTCTCTTTCAGTTTGTGCAGCTCTGACAGCTTCAGAGAGCTCTCGAATTTTAAGGACATTCAAAACATTAGTACCCCTGCAGTTGAGACTCCTGAGGTTACTATGGGTTCCGGGACACTGTGGATTAGGATTGAATGATTTGGCGGGTTCCTCAGCACGAGCTGCACTTGATGGCCCAGTTTTATCTATACTGCCAGATGTTGAATATATTACAGCAGTAAGATATCGAAAATCAGCAATCTCTACTGATACGATAGAAAAAGTAACTACATGGAAAGAATATAACTATCTCAAGTTTTCACGGCGACCCCACTGGAGCCAGTCCAGAAAGCTCGAAGTTTTAATTACTAAATTCCGATGTCGTGTCCTCCCTAATCCTGTATCTACACAGAGCTGATCAGACAATATCACCCCTCTGCGCTTTCTGCGGAGAAATGGAATTACTAGAACACTATTTTTTGTATTGTCGCCGATATGCTATATTTCGAAAAAGGTTTCTAGTTATACCGCTTCTGAAAATAGGCGTTAGATTGACGGCGGAAACTGCACTAAGCTTTGGTGCCTCAGTTTTCGGACATTGCCACAGGGATGCTCTCAATGGCGTTTACATTTATATTCAGGCATCCAAACGTATACCTTTGTGATCTTTGATCAAATAATCATTATTTGTTACCCTAAAGAAATTAAAATGGCAAAGTGAAGTAAATGGAGCTAAGTGGTAATCACAACATCTGAAATCTCAAAATTTCTCAACTTGCCTTTTCTACTTTTTTTCCCGTTTGCTCTCTTTTTATGTCATTTTCCTTACATTAGTCATAATATAATACAAATTCATTAAACATAGTTAAAATGATCACAAAAAAACTGCACTACGCTTTCTTGGCCCATCCCCCTGAGTGGGTATGAGCCATCAGTCGAGGTAAACAAACAAACAAGCACCTGGCGTCTCGGACGCTGGCAGCCCCCGCGGCTCCGCTTTAGGCATGAAATAAAGTGGCGAGCTCGGCACGGCCCCATCGGCCACCTTCGACGTCGTCTCACGTCTCCTTTTCCGTCTCGCCGCTACAAGCATTACGTCGAGGTCACTAGTTCGTCGTCGTGCGTTGCCGTTTGGCCGTGGCTTAGAAGTGTGGCAGCTTGGGCTAGTTGGTATGACATGACGATAGTTATAGCGCGAGGACAAAACGACGACACAGAGACGTGTCTTTCTTGTCATTCTTGTGTCTGTGTTATCGTTTTGTTCTCGCGCTTTAACTATCGTCTTGGTCGTGGCATCAGGTCACGGCTACTTCGGTTTGCTCCAATGCTTCCACGTGGCGTCGTCAGGTCTCCTTTTGGTAGGGAAGTTTCTACTTCAGGATTCTGTCTGGCTTGCGGAGTGTTAACATTTCGTCGCGTCGTCGTCGGTGGTAGCGGAGGGTCTTCAGTGTTTTATCGTTAAGCAACCGCACCTCCATCAGTTGCTGCCCTTAGTTTTCCGAATATAGGCTCACGAAACTGCCCCTGTCGGGGCTGCGGTGCTGCTGTCGTCAGTGGTGGGGCCTGTGAGGTCCAGGTGATAGCGAACGGGAGGAACGTCGAGGTGCCCGTTCTGTGGTGGTTAGGTAGTCAGCGATGTGGCGTTGTCTCTCGCCGCGTTGCGGGGGCGCTGCGTTGACGGCGAAGCCACGTAGGCCCATTTGGCGTACTGGCAGCTGCGGTGTATTTGGCCAGCTTCTCCGTAGTGGTAGAAGAGTGGGTGATTGTCACTACGCCGCCAAATGGTGGTGTCTGGCGGCGAAATTGCGACGGTGCGGCCTCTTGACGTGGACGTGGGGAAGGAGCTAGCGTCTGGCAGCAGTTGCATAGTTCATGGCTTGGAGTTGCGGCTGCGATGACTCAGGTATGCCCAGCGTTTGCTGAATTTCTTCTCTGACGACGTCTATGATTGACGAACTTGAGGCTGGGGAGACGAGAACATTCGATGAAGTTCTTTGCGCACTATGGCTTTAATGGTTTCACGTAGATTGTCGGAGCAGAGCGGCTGGATCTCTGCACAGCCTGGCGTCATGCGGCAGTTGAATCGACGTTTGCTTATCTCAGTGGTCTTCTCGATAGTCGTAGCTTCTTAGACAAATTCTTGGACGCTGTTTAGAGGGTTCCACATCAGCCCGACAAAAAGCCCGTGCTTAACTACCGGCATTAGGAGGCAAACTTTCTTGTCCTCGAACATCTCGGGGTCAGCGTGACGGAAGAGTTTGGTCATATCTTCCATGAAGAGCGCCATGTCCTCGTTTGGCAGCTGCATTCGGGTTTCGAAGAGGGCTTCAGCCTTCTCCTTGTGTACCACATTTGGAAAAGTGGAAAGGAATGTGGCCAGAAAAACGTCCCACGTTGTCAGATTTCTCTCTTGATTCTCAAACCATATCTGAGCAGTGTCTTATAAAACGAAATAGACATGCCGAAGCTTGTCATCCTTGGTCCAGTTGTCTAAGGCGGCAACTCGGTCGAACCTCTCAAGCCAGATTTCTGGGTCTTCGAGCGGTGAACCGCAGAAAGTTGGCTCCTTATGTTGCCGGAAGCAGGAGTGGTGCATGTGACCCAGGCGCTGTCATTTCCGCCGTGGTCACCGTGAATGTCATGGCCTTCGGATTCTTGTCAGGTAGAAGTCGGTACTATGGTGGCAGGCCTTGTTGCATGCAGCAAACTCGTTGCTCGTGGCTGGCGTCGGGGTATTTTTGGTGACTAGGGCTTGGTTCACGACTTGAAAGGGGCGTCCGGTACTTGAAAGCAGCACGTCCAAAAGATTTCATGGAGTCGGGACGTGGGCGAATGAAGCAGACTGTGGGTCAAATAATAAACTGTTTATTTGAGCGAATCTGTGCCTGGTAAACGGAAAGTCGTGCACTGATAGTGATGAACGCAGCATCGTCCGACGATAAAGTGACGAGCTTCGTAGCGCAACGGTGTTCATACACTTGCCATCGAATGTTCTAGCGTTATCGCTAGCGGCGACGTAGGTTCCAGAATAATCTTAAATACTCACGAAGTGGACGTGCCACAACAAAACGATCTACTACACGCTCGAAGCTTTTTGAACATCATAGGCACGCTTTGGGCTGAACGTGGTGTAACGGGGTGATAAAAAAAACTTGAGGAAAGGAACGTGGCAATATCCATTTTTTGGGCTTCTTCTCTGGGCCGCAGCAACAGGAGCGTTGCCTGCCACGGTGGTCTAAGGGCTAGGGTACTCGGCTGCTGACCCACAGGTCGTGGGATTGAATCACAGATGCAGTGGCTGTATTTCCGATGGAGGCGTAAATGTTGTAGGCCCGTGTGCTCAAGTTTGAGTGCATGTTAAAGAACTCCGGGTGGTCGAAATTTTTGGAGTCCTCCAATACGGCGTCTCTCATTATCACATGGTGGTTTTTGGACGTTAAACCTCACATATCAATCAAGAAACAGGAGCGTCTTCGTAGCACTTTGTGAGTTCCCCAGGGACACACAAGGTGTACTTGTTCAATTTGCTTGTTTTTTAAGTAATCAAATTCTAGCTCTTGAAAATCACCCTCAGTTGGCTCATTTCAATGATTACTTATTTACCTACTTTATGCGTAAATCACCTTATGATTATCCACTCCTATTTTTCTTAGATGACTAACGATTTTATTCATTAAAATGTGGAATTCGTTTATCCCATTACAATGACCGCCGGTTTAATGGTCGATCCCTCATAGTGGGTACGAACCAAAGCATATAGGAACAAGCAAGCAAGAAGAAAGCAAGTTCCTCAAGGTGACAAAAAACAAACAAAGTGGCGCAATCTTGCTCTCCGAGCTCTGTACATTGTACATAGGGTAAAAAGAAGTTACTCGCAACGTTATCATTGAAGGTAGACAACTCCTGTACCTCAATAGAGACGCGCTGCAGTTGCAATGCCGGTGACCCTGCGACTGCTTCAGCTGCTAGTACTTTCTCTCCACCAATCTCTTCATCTCAAGCCACGACCCACGTCACAGTCCCGCACCTTCGGGATCCCGCACTTTCTCCGATGAAGGTACCATTGATGTAGTCACATGGCTGAATCGGTACAAACGTTTCAATACTACTCACTGCTGGAATCGCACGCTAATGCTCGCCAACGTGCTTTTAGGGGCGAAGCTCCTCTTAGGCCTGTATTTACAAACCAACCTCAACCCTACCTCGAGCTTTCTTGTTGTTTTTGGCCTTTATTGCACTTGATTAACGAGATAGACAAGTATATACTATAATTGTTATTTTTTGCCTTCTTACCATTTCTGTGCTCTTATAATGTACCGTGAGAACTCGGCAGCATAAAGAAGGCAGTAATAAAACAAAAATGATTTTTATATGCAGCGGCTACGGCATCAACCTAGTCATGGTGCACGTGCATACCTTGGAACCACATGCGAAAACCCATCTCGACTAGCTCAACAGGAAGCACAAGGCTGCCAAAATGTATGCAGCATCACAGTAGCAGAGAGTACAGGTACTTGAGGAAAACGTAATGTAAGGCCAAGGTTGGTTTGTGAATACGGGCCTTAGTCTAACCCTGTCCTCCATGTGGTGTAACCGAGAGAAGAAAAAAACGAGAAAAATTGCCAGATGCCTCGCTAGTGAGTATCGATGATGAGGAAGCACGATTAAGAAATGTTGATATTGCCACGTTCCATTTCCCAAGTTTTTGTTGTCGTCCCAAAACACCACACGATTCTCAGCGCAAAGCGCGCCTGCAGTTTTCGAGAAGGTTCAAGACTGTAGTAGATCATTTCGATAAGATCACGCCCACTGTGCGAACGGTACAGATTGTTCTGGAACCTACGCCACCGCCAGCGATAACGCTAGAACATTCGACGGCAAGAGTATAAATACCGACGCGCTTCGCCGCTTGTCAGTTGTTGATCGAAGGCCGACGCTCCGTTCGCCGCTATCAGTCCGAGACTGCTATCTGTGCAAGACTGCTTCTGTAATTGGACTTTCCGTTTACCAGGCACAGGTTCACCCAAATAAACAGTTAAATCCCAACACGAAGTCTCCTGTCTTCGGCCACGTCACGACCCCGTGACATCTGGTGGAGGTGCTGTTTCTTCCATGTACCGGACGCCTCCGTCAAGCCGTGAACCCAGCCCACGCCATCAAGACACCGACGCCAGCAACGAGCAGCGAGTTAGCCGCAGGCAACAAGGTCTGCCACCGGAGTACGGGCTTTTATTGGACAAGGCCTGGAAAACCAGGACGTTGACGTCGACCACGGCGATCATGTCAACACCGGTTCTACCTGCATCACTCCTGCTCCGGCAACCCAAAGAGCCGCCAACTTTCCGCGGTTCACCACTCGGAGACGCGGAAAGCTGGATGGAAAGGTTCGACCGCGTCGCCGCCTTCAATGACTGGACAGACGAAGACAAGGTACGGCATGTGTATTTCGCCTTGGAAGATGCTGCTCGGACCTGGTTCGAGAATCAAGAGCGAAGCCTCACAACGTGGGACGCCTTTCGCGCCAGGTTCCTCACCACTTTTGCAAGTGTGGTGCGCAAGGAGAAGGCCGCAGCTCTCCTCGAAACCCGCATGCAGATGCCAAATGAAAACATGGCAATATTCACGGAAGATATGATTAAACTCTTCCGCCACGCTGACTCTGACATGTCCGAGGAGAAGAAGGTGCGTCTACTTATGCGAGGAGTAAAGCAGGAACTCTTCGCCGGGCTGATCAGAAACCCGCCTAAGACGGTCGCCGAATTCATTTCCGAAGCATCTACGATAGAGAAGACGCTCAAGATGCGCACGCGGCAATATAACCGTAGCTTCTCGTCTACAAGCTACGCTGACATTCAAGCGCTCGGAACCACTGACTTGCGTGAGACGACCCGAGCGACCGTGCAAGAGGAGCGGCGAAAATTACTTCCTTCAGCGCAGCCTCACGTGGAATCCATCGCGGATGTCGTACGCCAGCAGATCCAGCAGTCGCTGGGCGTTCCTCAGCCTCAAGAGCTGCAGCTGCAAGTCATGAGCTATGCTGCCGCAGCACGCCGCCACGCCCCTTGTCCACGCGCACGCCAAAACGCCACCCCATCGCACTTTCATCGCCAGACATCACCGCCGCCACCACCCCCACTGACGACCTACCGTTCGCTAGCGGGCCAGCGCAGTGCGCCGAGGAAAACCGACGTTTGGCACACCCCTGACCACCGCCCACTGTGCTACCACTGCGGCGAGGCCGGGCACACGTACCGCCGTTGCCAGTACAGACAGATGGGACTGCGTGGCTTCGCCGTCGATCCACCACGTCCACAGCCAGGGGAACGGCCACGTGACATCGCCGACTACCTGACAGAAACTCAATGGACACCCCGAAGTCCTTCCCGTTCGCCATCGCCCAGCCGCCGCATGTCACCGCACACCCGGCAGTACTCCGGCCCAACGCGGGGCTGGTCTCCTAGCCCGTATCCGGGAAACTAAGGGCAGCAACCGGTGGAGGTGCGGTTGCTGTGCGACGAACTACCGAAGATCCTCCGACGACGACGACGCCACGACGGAGCTTTCCGAACACAACGCCAACCAGGCAAAGCCCTAAAGGCGAAAGCTCACTTACCGAAGGTGGCCTGACGACGCAACATGGAAGCAGCGGAACAAGCCGACGCAGCCGTGACCCGACGCCACGCCCTCACTGTAATGCGAGACGGTGAACTAGCGACCTCGACGTTCTTATCGACGGCCACAGTGTGACCGCTCTCGTCGATACTGGAGCCGACTAGTCTGTCATCAGTGGGTCGTTCGCCGCGAAGTTAAAGAAAGTTAGGACAGCTTGGAAAGGCCCTGAAATCCGCACAGCCGGAGGCCATCTCGTAACGCCTGCAGGAATCTGCACAGCGAGAGTCACCATTAACGGCCGTATTTATCCTACAGACTTCGTAGTCCTACAGCGTTGCTCAAGAGATGTCATCCTTGGCATGGACTTCTTATGCCTCCATGGTGCTGTCATCAACCTAAAAACAAAGTCAATAACGTTATCCACAGAAGAAGCACTACCGCCGCGCACGCCGTCAGAACACCATGCCTTGAATGTGCTGGAAGAACAAGTCACCATTCCGCCTCACTCAAGAGTCATTATTTCAGTCGGCGCTCCTAAATCACCTGACTTGGAAGGCGTCGTTGAAGGCAGTCAGAATCTGTTGGTCACCCGAAATATTTGCGTCGCAAGAGGAATCGCAGAGCTGCGGGGAGGCAAAGCAACGGTTATGCTCATGAATTTCAGCAATGAATACAAACATGTGAACAAAAGAACAACAGTCGCATACATCGAAGAAATTGTCGAAGCCACCAGTGCTTTCGCCCTCGCCGATTCTTCGGAACCTGCTCAGAGGAAAAAAGCCCCTCCCATAGCTTTCGACGTAAATCCCAGACTTCCGAACGATAAGCAAGAACAGCTCAAGGCCATGCTCCTGCAATACGAAGACTGCTTTTCGTCGTCATCGCAAATTCGGCATACCCCAATCACGAAAAATCGCATCATAACCGAAGAAAATGCCAGACCACTCCGTCAGAGTTCGTACTGGGTTTCGACACGAGAACGTGAGGCCATGAAGAGACAAGTTGATGAAATGCTGCGGGATGACATTATCCAGCCGTCCAAGAGTCCATGGGCATCCCCCGTGGTGTTACTGAAGAAAAAGGATGGCACCCTACGTTTCCGCGTCGATTATCGCCGCCTGAACAAAATCACAAGAAAGGACGTGTATCCTCTCCCACGAATAGACGACGCACTTGATCGGCTCCATAACGCCAAGTACTTTTCGTCAATGGACCTCAAGACTGGCTATTGGCAAATCGAAGTCGACGAAAGAGACCGAGAGAAGACGGCGTTTATAACACCGGACGGCCTCTTCGAGTTTAAGATGATGCCCTTCGGTCTTTGCTCAGCGCCTGCATCTTTTCAACGCGTTATGGATACAGTACTGGCAGGATTGAAGTGGCAGACTTGCCTTGTGTACTTGGACGATGTCGTCGTGTTTTCCTCGAGTTTCGACGAGCATTTTCGGCGCCTTGAAGCTGTACTTCAAGCTTCAAGACGTCCGGACCCACACTGAAGCCAGAAAAGTGCAGATTTGCGCATGAGGAACTCTTGTTTCTGGGGCACGTTATCAGCGAGTCTGGAGTTCGTCCCTATCCACGGAAAACAGCCGCCATCGCCGTCTTCCCGCCGCCCACTGGCAAGAAGGCCGTGCACCGATTTCTGGGCCTGCGCGCCTATTATAGGCGGTTCGTGAAAAACTTCGCCCGCATCGCCGATCCTCTCACTAACGTTACCAAGGCCGACGTGGAGTTCAAGTGGGAAACGCCACAGGAACATGCTTTCCATGAGCTTAAACATCGCCTCCGGACGCCTCCGTTACTTGCCCATTTCGACGAATTCGCCGAGACAGAAATACATACTGACGCAAGCAGCGTAGGTCTTGGCGCCGTTCTTGTGCAGAGAGCTGACGGACTTGTAAGGGTTATTAGTTACGCCGGCCGATCGCTATCCAAAGCAGAAGCAAATTATCCCGCAAAAGAGAAGGAGTGCCTCGCCATCATCTGGGCTACGTCGAAATGTCGCCCCTACCTCTATGGCAGGTCCTTGAAAGTTGTGAGCGACCACCACGCCTTGTGTTGGCTAGCCACCTTAAAGACCCTTCAGGTCGCCTCGCACGATGGAGCCTGAGACTTCAAGAATATGACGATACTGCCATTTACAAGTCCGGCAAAAAACACTCCGACGCCGACTGTCTCTCTCAAGCGCCTGTCGACAAACCGCTACCCGACGACCCGGATGACGACTACTTCTTGGGAACGATAACTACCGACGACTTCGCTGAACGACAGTGGGCCGACCCGGAACTTAAGGCCCTAATAGATACCTCGAAGGCAAGACCGCCGAAGTCCCGAAGGTATTCAAGCGCGCACTAGCGTCGTTCTTTCTACGAAACGGTCTTCTACAAAAGTAAAACATTTCACCGCTTCGAGCTAAGTACTTCCTTGTGGTGCCTTCAGCTCTGCGACCAGAACTTCTGCAGGCCCTGCACGACGATCCGACAACAGGGCACCTTGGTGTTTCTCGCACGCTCGCGAGGATACAAGAAAGGTACTACTGGCCACGTCTTACGACCGACGTCACTCGTTATGTGAGGACATGCTGGGACTGTCAGCGACGCAAGACACCGCCGACAAGGCCAGCGGGACTTCTGCAGCCAATTGATCCACCTTGCCGACCTTTCCAGCAGATTGGTATGAACCTACTGGGGCCGTTCCCGACGTCGGATTTCGGAAACAATTGGATCCTGGTAGCTACCGACTACCTCACCCACTACGCCGAGACAAAAGCCCTGCAGAAAGGCAGTGCATCCGAGGTAGCTAAGTTCTTCGTCGAAAATATCGTCCTACGTCACGGCGCCCCGGAGGTCCTTATCACCGACAGAGGAACGACATTCACTGCCGACTTAACTCAAGCGATCTTGGCATACAGCCAAACAAACCACCGCCGGACGACAGCGTACCACCCAGAGACCAACGGCTTCACCGAGCGGCTTAACAAGACGATCGCCGACATGCTGTCAATGTACGTCGATGTCGAACACGAGACGTGGGACGCCATTCTTCCGTATGTGACCTTCGCATACAACATGGCGGTGCAGGAGACGACGCAGATATTTCCATACAAATTGGTCTACGGAAGGAGCATGGCAACAACGCTCGATGCCATGTTACCCAACGTCACCGACGAAGAAAACCTCGATGTGAGCGAGTACCTTCAACGCGCCGAAGAAGCCCGACAACTTGCGCGTCTCCGTATCAAGAATCAACAGACGACCGACAGCCACCGTTACAACCTTCGACGACGCTTCGTGGAATGCCAGCCCGGTGAACGTGTTTGGGTGTGGACGCCGATACGCCGACGTGGACTAAGTGAAAAGCTTCTGCGACGGTACTTCGGACCATACAGGGTGGTTCGACGTCTCGGCCTACTTGATTACGAGGTTGTTCCCGACGGCATCACGAACTCTCAACGACGCCGATCATGACCTGAAGTCGTCCATGTCGCGCGCCTCAAGCCGTTTCATGTGCGTTAACAAACTGAAACATAGTTTTTTGTATTATTGTTGTATCGTAATTTATTGATTGTACTTACTTGCATTATTATTGTACCTTCATCTTTAGTTAAAAGCATCGGGACGATGCCTTTTTTCAGAGGGGGGCAATGCCACGTTCCATTTCCCAAGTTTTTGTTGTCGTCCCAAAACACCACACGATCCTCAGCGCAAACCATGCCTGTAGTTTTCGAGAAGGTTCCGGACTTTAGTAGATCATTTCGATAAGATCACGCCCACTGTGCGAACGGTACAGAATGTTCTGGAACCTACGCCACCGCCAGCGATAACGCTAGAAGATTCGACGGCAAGAGTAAAAATGCCAACGCTCTTCGCCGCTTGTCAGTTGTTGATCGAAGGCCGACGCTCCGTTCGCCGCTATCAGTCCGAGACTGCTATCTGTGCAAGACTGCGGCTGTAATTGGACTTTCCGTTTACCGGGCACAGGGTCGCCCAAATAAACAGTTAAATTCCAACACGAAGGCTCCTGTCTTCGGCCACGTCACGACCCCGTGACAATATGTAACTTTAAAACCAGCAAAACGTTACGAGGTGGAGGTAAATGATGCCATGTGTGAC
Source organism: Rhipicephalus microplus (assembly GCF_043290135.1). Taxonomy (NCBI): domain Eukaryota; kingdom Metazoa; phylum Arthropoda; class Arachnida; order Ixodida; family Ixodidae; genus Rhipicephalus; species Rhipicephalus microplus. The sequence goes on from NC_134703.1 coordinate 221,873,451, forward strand.
TTCCGTGTCTTGATTATCATGTTTGGATGTGTCGTTTACCTTCGTCATCTATTTACGTCACGTGATATCAAGTTTTGAATATGTGAAACTAGCGAAACGGCCGCGAGCACGCTGTGAGCGTGGTATGCTGTGATGTTCTTACATGACACGCGTCAGGATTATTATGTTTGCACCAGTCATATATTTTTTTATTCATTGACGTCACGTAACACCGAATTCGGTACATCTAGAGCTAGCAAAACGACTGCGAGCGCATCATGAAAGGCCCATAGTATTACAATGAAGCATTGACGTGCGAGCACACTAGGCACAGCGACGCTGTGTTAGGAAAACGCGAGCACACTATAGTCTGACGTCAGGCTCGACTGGCGCTACCAACGTCCATTGGCGCCGCCCGACGGCAACCGGTGAGAACAGCAATATGCTGCGTTTCACGCCAATGCGTTACCCAGACAACACTGCGTCTCCCTCTTTTCGTGACGGAGGGGCACCAGACCCGCTAAAACGCGCATGCGTCAAAGCAACGCAGCGCGGCTGCTCTACGAGTATATGGTAGTGATAGAGCCGGCGCCTCCATGGCGTGGGAACGCCGGCGTGATGCACCTGAATGAACGCCGGCGAGCACCCACACCGCATCACGTCGAGAAGTATTGGCGCTTTGACTGTGGTATGTAGTCATATACTCACGTGACACGCATCTCATGATTATCATCTTTGCATAAGTCGCATAGCTTCGTCATTCATTGGCATCACATAATACCAAATTTAGTATTTGTGAAGCTAGCGAAACGCCCGCGAGCAAATCGTCAGTGTGGCATGTAGTCATGTTGTAACATGACACGCATGTCGTGGTTATCATGCTTGGATGTGTCATTTACTTGTTTTGGTCCGTTTGCTTCACGTAATACCGAGTTTGGTGCATGTGAATCTAGTGAAACGGCTGCGAGTGCAGCATGAGCGTTGCATGTATTCATGTTGTTTCATAAGACGCATCTCATATTTATCATGTTTGCTACAGTATCGTACCTTCGACACCCAATTACGTCCCGTAATACCAATTTTTGTATAAGTGAAGCTAGCGAAATGGCCGCCAGTGCATCATTAGCTTGGCGTGTAGTGATGTTGTTACATGTCATGAATTTCTTGAGTAACATGTTTGCACCAGTCACATACCTTCGTCTTCCATTCACGTACTGTAATACCAAATTTGGTCTATGTGACGCAAGCCAAATGGCCGCGAGCGCATCATGAGCACGACATGTAGTCATGTTGTTACATGACACGAATGTCATGAATTTCACGTTAGGGTCTGTCACTTGTGTTCGTCATGTAGTCGTGTCTTATCATGCCAATTTTGCAACATGTCATATGAACGAAGCTACCGCAGGAGGAGCACAAACATAAAATGCAAATTATTACATTCATGAGATACATGTCATGATAGTCATGTTATGAAATCAAATATGTTCATACCATCATGTTATTTCATACTAAGCTTGATATGGATATTTTTATCAGAACGGCCAGTAGAGCTGAAAGTCGTAGGTGGATAGATAGATAGATAGATAGATAGATAGATAGATAGATAGATAGATACGCTCAAGGTAACCAAAGTTCGCTGAGAAATGTTTCGCGTTTAAAAAGGCAGCAATTATCGAATGGTATTATACACGGAACTGTCTCAGAGAACTTCATACAAACTGCAGTTCAATGAGGATATTCTAGATTGCGCTGTAGCGCTACCCCCCAATTGGCATTTTTAAGGGTTCTGCCTGCGTGCGCGAGGAAGGAGTGCCTCCCTCAGTCACCTGGATAGTCGCCGTACATTGTGGATTGTTGGCCGGGCATGAATGAAGCAGAGCCGCGGGCACGTTGAAGAAGCTTGCGCTCGGCTTCGTTGGATCGCGTCTCATCGGCGTTACCCGCACGCCGTCTGCATTGTCGAAGGCGATCGCACGCATCAACAGTTGGGTGCGATTTGAAGGTTACCACGCGAGCGTCGACCAGCCAAGCATCCAGAGCCCCTAGCGGAACGTTTAAGAAGGATAAAAATCAAGATTTCGCTTTCTTCTCTCCCTAGTTGGCTGTTCTATGCTATGATATTCACCCCGTTACGAACTCGCCCCCCCCCCTTTCTCTCTATTCTTTGTGTTTCATTCGTTGCGATTGATTGATTGATTTGTGGGGTTTAACGTCCCAAAACCACCATATGATTATCAGAGACGCCGTAGTGGAGGGCTCCGAAAATTTTGACCACTTGGGGTTCTTTAACGTGCACCCAAATCTGAGCACACGGGCTTCATTCGTTGCGATCAATCGTAACTTGGTAGGCTGTTATCTTTCCGCACGACAACAACGTAGGTGGGAAAGCTCCTGTCAACCTTCATTTGAGTGACGTGCTATGTCACGCAAAATATAAGCATCGCATCGTAATACTGACTTCACCAGCCAATAGAATTGTGCCAAACGTTTTCGCACAGGGGTGTCAATGCTGCAATGCTAGATGCGACCCCAGACCACATGGCGCAAGAAAATATCTCGACGGCTTACATTAGAGGAACGCCGTCAAACTATTTCTTTGGGAAGGTTTATGTCCCAGCGAGAGATTTTCCGTAAGCTGAACCAGCCACAGAAGACAATCAACCGCATTCTTAGAGCATTTTACCAGGAAAACCGCTTGGAAGATGGCATCATACCTAAGGAGGCCTAGAAAAACAACTGAGGAGAAAGATGCCTTGATAGTAGCTGCCGTGGTCAAAGAACCTTTCTCGACAACGAAGAAAATTAAAGAAGAGCTTGGCCTTTCCCTCAGTCTTTCGGCTATCCGAAGAAGACTTCACGCTGCCGGTCTGAAAAGACACGTGGCGGCTGGAAAGCTGCTTTTGACCAGTGAACTTCGAAGGAAATGTTTCGACTTCGTGTGTCAGCATGAACTTTGGAGGGCTGAAGACTGGCAACAGGTCATCTTCAGTGATGAATTGACGTTCACCTCTTGCTCGAACCAGTGACTTCGTGTTTGGAGTCTGTGGCCGCCGGTGAGGTTTATATTTCTTGTGTATCATTTCACACAGACAGCGGTTCGGCACCGCTATTAGGTTTAGGAGCGTACTCATAATCATCACAATCCGCCGCAGCATCACCCCAACTAACCTAACTGCAGCAAAGGTCTCTCCCATACTACTCTAGGTAACCCGTTTCTGTTGCCGGCCATGGTCCCGTAATTCATTCGAGCTTCCTAACCTCCTTCGTTGAGCTGATTTCCTGCCGTGCCAAGCTGTGCTTGCCTTTTCTTGCAATTCACTCTGCTACCATTAATTACAATTAATTATCCTTCTCTCTCATTTCATGTTCGGCCCACTTCCCCATTTCGACTAGTCAGTAACTCACGTTTTCTCAGATCCACTATGCCATTTTTGTACCTCAACAAAAGGGTTTTTTACATAGTTACCACGCTGTGAATGTTGTGCATAGAGAACGGATTTATCGCTTTTATTGTAGGTACGAGCATGAAAACATTCGCAGTGTCGGTGCAAGCGGGCGTGTATCGGTCAACGTCTGGGGTGCAATAACATATGCCGGTCTGGGTCCGCTCTTCCGCATCCCTGGAAGACTTACGGCCGAAGTCTACAATAAGATCATCGACGATGTTCTCCTACCTTTCGCCATCAATGGACCAATTTCTGACGCATGCTTTTATTTCCAACACGATGGCTGCCCTGTTCACAATGCATCCACAGTGCAAGAAAATTTAAATGCTTCTGGCATTGCACAGCTCTGCTGGCCTCCTAAAAGCCCCGACCTCAATATCCTCGAGAATGTTTGGGGACTATTGGAGGCACAATTGGCTCGCGCCATTTTGACAAACAATGACGCAGACATTTTGTGGAAACATGTTGAGATGGAGTGGAATGCTCTCAGACAAGACCCTCATTTGGTGAAATCTCTGTTTACTTCTATCCCAAAAAGGCTAAACGACGTGAAGGAGAGCTAGGGCGGCGTATCGAAGTATTTATTGGGTTGTAAGCACTGAATGTACTGTGACAGTGAGTTTAGAGAGACCCCTGAGTTTTTTCGTCTCCAATTAAAAATATTTGATATAAATTTTTGTAGTGTCTGCAAAAAACATCTCATTTTCAGATGTTCCTTCGTTATAATGATATGTGGTAAGTCATGCTTTCTCGTCCGAAAATCGCGATGCTCTGAGTCCCCCAAACTTCTCGACGACCGTGACCCAAAAATAAATCGTGTTTGAAACAATCCTTTATATTTTTTGTCAAATACGGGACTCTGCGAAACAAAAAGCAAAATTAAAACTGAAGAGAGCCCGCACCTTATGTAGTCATCACGGGCAGTTTTTGCCACAGCAGCAGTGACGTAATGCACACGCTAGATGCAGCCTTCATGCCGTCCGATTATTGATATTAGCGAAGAATGCGTTGCATGAAATACTACCCCCTTCTAATATCGGAAGCCAGTAACGAAAAAAGAAATGAAAAAACACCTTCCTCGGACGGGAGTGACCGCAGCTTCAGGAATAGCAAAAAGAGTGAGGGAAGATTGCCTACTGCTTTCCTCTTCTGAAAAAATAATTCTGGGCCGTGGTGCTGTTCTCGCTCTTGATCGACGCATACACAGACGAATGCACTGATGGACGCTCGCACTGATGTACAGACCGACAGACAGACAGACAGGCAGGCAGGTGGGTGGGCGGACGGACAGAAGCACGGGGCAATGTATGATAGCTTCGCACTGCTTATTATCATTCACTCCGTAGATATGGTGTGATTTTTTATCTTTGATTGGCCCTCCGCGAACGTGATTTGAAAGCCACGAACACAAAATACCAACCTGAGATCTCTTTAGAGACAAGATCCGTGACCTGTTTTATGATTGATCTGGTCGTCGCAGTAGTTCGGAAAAGTCTCTCGCCACACGGGCCCAGTCTTCTACGGAATCCTACATGTCCTACATTCTTGACGTCTTGGCCCCTTGTAGCAAGGCCGACCACTGCATGCCGGAAGACGAGAGGGTAACCGCGTCCTAAAAGGAATTGCCGATGATGCTTTTAACCTGCTGGTTTTTAACAATGTCACGAGCATCGACACGATCCTTACAGAATGCCGACGTCTCCAACGAGCTAAAGCTCGCCGCATAGCTGATAGCATCGTGCACCTTCCGAACACAGCAGCTACTTCGTGTGACGACCCCTTCCCTCAGGCCCCTCAATGTGACAACCTCACGAGCCTCATTCGTCGAGAGGTTGAGGTAGCACAACCGGTAGCCGCCCCATTGCCGACGCCTGAGCTTTCCCCGACATTGATCTCATTGATACAGGCTGTCATTTGCCAAGAAATATTGAATGTCGTTTTACGTTTTATTCCTCCCATATACTATGCTGATCATTTTATCGTCCCCCTTCTGCTCCTTGCCTTGCTTACCGACAGCGCAACCCGTCAGAATTGCGTACCCTTGATGACAAGCCCGAATGTTTTAACTGTCGGTACGTTTGTACAATCGCTCTGCACTGCCGCAACCACTGGGCTCCAACATCACATTATACCCGCCACCTCACGCTACTTTCGTCCGACAGTCGTCCTCACCATTTCCTTCATCTATGCCGAGCATATTCTTCGCTCTCGCCGCATCATGTCTAGACCTCGCTACGACCAGTCACTGTCCTTTGCTCGTCGTTAGTCCTAGTCACTCCCACCACGCCCAGCTCTCTCCCCGACTTATTCACAACACCTCCGACAGAAACACTTACACTAGACCATGTAGCTTTTAGCTTCCAGAGGTGGAGCTGCATTGATGACCTTAGCATGAAATCCTCGCTTAACGTTAACGACGAACCAGAACCTTTTCGATGTTACTGTTGGCAATGTTCGTGTGAGCGTGTTGATAGATACTCGCGCACATGTGTCCATTATGAGTGCTACCCTTGGCCGCCGACTTAATGAAGTTGTCACGCCAGTTCTCTACCGAGCTGTACGTGTCACCGATGGAGGAACCACCGCAATTCTTAGCATGTGCTCTGACCGAGTCTATGCTGAGAGAGAAGCACTGTCGTTATTTTTGCCGTTATTGAACATTTCCCACGTGAATTCATTCTTGGTGTCGATTTTATAGCCACGAACTCTGTCTTCATAGACTGTTGAGCAGGCTCTCCCCACCTCGATTTACCTCTCCTTCTCGACCCACCTGACACACCGCAAAGCCGCCTCTGCTGCATTGATTTCACACACCTTCCGCCTAACTCTGTGACACACGTCAAATGATCCTCGACACCACCAGTACCTGACGGTAGTTACAGGGTGGACATGATTTTCGCCGTGGTGCTTACGCATGCGGTTGCTATGTGTATATGATTCTGACGATTACTGGAAACCACACCTGCCTTCCACTTGTCAGTCTACCACTCACCGGTCAAGTTCTACCACAGGTTCAAAGCTACCGCTCTTCAAGACGACCACGTAGAGCCCTTCAGAGTGGACGATTGCTGCAGCTCAACCAGTGGTTGAACTTCCTCACGTTCCTCAAGCGTCTACATCGAGCGGATGGTGTCATTGAACTTCACATCTGACCAAGCTGCAGCGCTTTGCCACGTTCGTGAGGGCTATCGTGGCATTTTCGACTTTGCCAGTACCACTTTAGGCCAAACAAGCGTCGTTACTCGTCACATCGATACTGGCCATGCGACTCCAAATTCCCGATGATAGGAATATGTGGGGTTTAATGTCTCTAAACGATCATATAATTATGAGAGACGCCGTAATAGAGGGCTCCGTAAATTTCGACCACCTGGAGGTTGTTTAACGTGCACCAAATCTGAGCAGCATTTTCGCCTCCATCCAAAATGCAGTAACCGAAGTCGGGATTCGATCCCACCACCAGTGGTTAAGCAGTAGAGTACCTCCGATATTTGACCACCGTGGCCACGCCATTCGCTTACGCCCATAGCATATTTCCACGTCGAAGCGTGCAATATTACAACGGTAAGTCGACAAGATGCTTTCTAAAGTCATTATTGAACTTTAATGCAGCCACTGAGGTTCTCCCTTTGTCCTTATAAAAAAAAATTGCAGCATATCCACGGGGTTGATGATAGAGAGTGGGGCGAAGCATACGTCCGTGTATTCGTTCTTGCTTCGGTCCGTCGATGCGTCCATCTATGCGTCCACCCATAAGTCCATCCGCCCATCCGTGCGTGCGTCTGTACGTGCGTCCACACGTCCACCCATGCGTCCGTCCATGCGCTCGTCCATGCATCCACCCTGCGTCCGCCCATGCGTCCACCCGTTCGTGCAGCCATCCATGCGTCCGTCCATGCATCTGTCTGTGTGTCCATTCGTCCATCTAGTCAACACTCTAAGTACAACAATCTCGCATCTTTTCATTATATATTCCGCAAATAGAAGGACCACCATCCAGCAGACATTCCAAGGACTAAACGAGAGGTGGCACACGCCCACTTTCTTACGGCGGGTGCTTCGTGTCCACTTCCAACCTTTAACCACCTCGAGTTCATGGTATATACTAGTTCACTGTATTCATGGCACTGCAGCCCAACGCTCGCTAAACCTTTCTGAAACAAAGGAGGTTACGTCCAGCAAGTATAACGTAGCAACCTTTTCTTCTCAGATACTGCTTAATGTACATGCTAATGGCTGCTAATGGTGAATGAGAAACAGAAGAATTTGGCTTTTAGTTAACGCAAACGCTGCGATTTTTTTATTGTTCAACAACGCACAGGAGAAATCTACCACCAGCACCCCCTTGGAGGTCAAAGCGTAAGACATGTTACGTACTACGAGGGACGAACGGGTGCCGCTTTAAGGAGCTTCGCCCCTAAAACAAGGATGGAACATGGCACTTTTGCGTATATTACCATCAGCTCAACAAGATTACGAAAAAAGATGTTTACCCTCTGCCCCGCATCGACGATGCCCTAGACCCCTTATACGATGCTACTTATTTTTGAACTATCCACTTTCGGGCAGGCTACTGGCAGACAGCCGTCGACAAGATGGACCAGAAGGAGACCGCATTTATCGCTCCTTGTGGTCTTTATCAGTTTAAGGTGATGCTATTTGGTCTCTGCAATACGCCAGCCACTTTTGAAAGAATGATGAACTTATTGCTTCAAGGGTTTGAATGGTCCAGCTGCTTGTGTTACTTTGAAAACGTCATTGGCTTTTCGCCCACATTCGTCTCACATCTTGATTGTTTTCTTCGCTCAACGTCTTATCTCCGTGCTTGGTTTCCTTGTCGATGTCCAAGGCGTGCGTGCAAACAAAAAGAAAGTTCGCGCAGTCACACACTTTTCTGTTCCGAGGACGACAAAGAGATCCGCAGTTTTGAGGAGTTGTGTTCCTATTTCAGATGCTTTCTTAAAGACATCGCGACCTTTGCACATCCCCTCAGAGACCTCTTCGAGAAAGACACCTTGTTTTAAAGGGGCTCTGACCAAGCGTCATTGTTTTTTAAGCTTACGACCCTGCTTACAACACCACCAACCTTGGCTGCCTTTGATCCGTCAGCTCGTACTCAGGTTCGCACGGACGCTAGTGGACACGGCATAGGAGCTCTGCTATTGCGGTACAACGGGGACCCGGGCGTATTGCTTATGCAAGCCGACTGCTATCTTCAGCTGAGCGCAACCGTTCCATGAAAGAGCGCGATTGCCTCGCTCTTGTGTGGGCAGTCGCCAATACCATTGCGGGCGCTCATACAGTGTCGTCACCGACAACCACGCCCTCTGCTGGCTAGCCTCCCTGATAAACTCAACAGGACGTCTCACTCGTTGGCCCCTACGTATACGCCTTCAAGAATACAGATTCTCGGTAATGTATAAAACAGGGCGATGGCATCGAGATGCGGATTGTTTATCCCGCTACCCTGAACTACTATCAGGGACGTTTTACAACGAAAGCTGTTATCATATCGAAACTCGGGTCATGCGCGGCGCCTTATTGGTCCGTCGCTGCCACCGACAGTGTCCGTAACCAAATCGCACGAAGTGAAAAAAAAAAACTATTGTACCGATTGAACAGTGGGGCTCGTACCCGGGTCCGCTGCGTGCCAGTATAGTAACCTACCACTGAGACACGCCGGTACTTAAGACTTGCTGGCAAAGTTGACTTAGGCAGACTTTATATCGGGTTAGCAATCACGTTATTATGACTTAAAAAGCATTTTAGAACAGCGAAAGAACAACCAGTCGTCGCACAATGCGAATGGCGCAATGAGTGGGTCACGCATTAAAAAAGCTTGTTTTTGATTACTTATTAACTCTGGCGCATACCCACCTCAGGCATAACTCCTCTTCGTCGTCAGCCACTGCATGAACGAATGGCACAGGATTACCTGCAGGTGTTTAGCGGATACAACGCTTGTCGCAAAAATGACAAAAAGAACATAGCGAATACCGGCTTACTACCCCGAAGTTTTTATAATAATACCGTATTAGGTATCAAGAAAGTGTGCTTGCAGCAGCTTCCCATTGAGTGTATTTAAAAGGCTATGAAAGGCCGCTCTTCTATAGACGACAGCACGCCGATCTCACACTCAGGCGCCTTCAGCGGTATACCCTCGCTCCCAGAGACGCCATAATTTATTTGCAAATGCCAAGGCACGCCTTGCTAGCATAGCATGCAGTGGCTTTGGGAGTTTAAAATGCGAAAAAGCGCCTGTTTACGCTGCGACCGTTTACAAAATGTCATCTGGGTACTACTGAGCTGTCATCTGGTGCGACAACCAGCGCAAGAGGAAGAGATTGGTGAGCACCACCTGTGAAGTTCACAGCGCATCGCGGGAATCGTGCCGGTGCGGTGTTTTGCAATTTCCGTCCAGAACGAAAAATGCTGAGTTTGGCAACCTTATTGGTTATACCCGCAATCAGCAGGAAACAATACGAGCCCAGTGAATTGTACGAGTAAGAATACTTATTGCGTTTTTTCAAGTGCGACTGCAGCTGTTCCACTTTACAGCAGTGATTTGCGTACAGTATTCCTGTAGTATGCGGCACAAATTTATTTCCGTACTCATTCGCAGGCCGCTTGTCAATAATATAAATAATAATAGTATTAATAATAGACCACATGTATTGTTAATAAAATGACGACTCACGCGTGGAAGCATGCGCCGCGCATGTTTAGTACAGCCATAACAGCCCACGGTCGCAGTGAAAAGAGACGAAGAAATGAGACGAATGAAAACAGAACAGCGCGGGAAGCATGGCTTCCGACTCAGTCGAACTGCGTCATGCCTTGACTGCAACTAGACGAATATACATGTTCTTTCAGCCGGCGTCACTGTAGCTCTTTAAAATCTTGCTCTGGCTGGCACTTTCGTACCACGTGTATGTTCCGAGTGCCAGGTAGGACTGGCAATTGATACACATGTGGTGTATGAGCATACGTTGGAGTCGGATTTTAGCGCTACGTTGACGCCAGCTTACAGCACAAATTCTGCTTTGTTTAACGCTATTCGCGTTTCTTTCAGTCTTTTAATACGTACCTCATAAGGTTGCTGCCGCAGTATAGAAAGCACGTGCTGTTGACATTTCGGACTATCGAGACAGGTCTCCTCGACATTTCACATCAAATCAGCATCAAATTAATGCACAGAAAACGCGCGAAACATGATTAAAGCCCCACTCGGGTTGTGAAGTTTCACGTTTGATTTAGGATACTAATGATCTGAAGTAATAATCAATGGCCATGTGGTTCAGAAGCTAGAAATTTGGATCATTACCTGTAAAATTGCAGGCTAACAACTAAGCATAGAAATTAACTTATGAAGAAAGGCGAGAACGGGTTAACCACGAAAAAATCAATTATTCAAAGACAGAAGAACACTAAAACTAATGAAATGTATGCTTAACAAACCCAACAGTCATATTTTGACAGAGTAGTAGTCAGAATGAAGGAAGCATAGAAACTGCTTGGGAAGGTACAAAAAAGATGCAAGAATAATAAAGACACTGAATCTAGAAAAGATTAGAAAGCAACAGGAGTCAAGAAAGTAGAAGTGCCCGTTGCATGCAGATTCAGGGTCTGAATGTCCAACGAGACGGAATGTCGTATGGGTCACGTGACGGGCGAGACTGAATGTCCAACGTGCCTGAATGTCCAACCGAGACTAAATGTCCAACGAGACTGTCCAACGAGCCTGAATGTTCATCGAGACGGAATGTCCAACGAACCTGAATGTCCAACCGAGACTCAATGTCCATCGAGACGAAATGCCCATGGAGACCATCGGCAGTTTCGTCCGTCAGCCCAGAGACCATGCACCTTCGGAAAAAGCGCAGGGCATAGTGTGCCAAATCTCATGTGCCTACTCCCGCTTCGTACGTTGAAGAAACCGCGAACTTCCCTGAAGGAATGCGGCAGTACAAGAATGACCTCCGTCAATGCAACAGCGTACAGAGCGCAATGGCTTAGCTCTTCGAGCAGTTTGACTACCATGCCAGTCCCGATGGTGCGCTGTCGAGCTTTTTGCCTTGTTTTCTACGCTTCCTTTATTCCTTGGGATGCATAAAGAGAGCGAAAACAGATACGAGAAACTTAAATCTGGGAAACGACTATGCCACCAAGCTTTTTGCAGTATGAACTGCATGAACATAATCATGGGTGACGGACCATCAAAAGTGCTTCGGCACTTCAAAGCTGACTATAATAGGAAAGGCGTCTGAAAAAAAAATACAAAAACACGGGCGTTACTTTGTTGTGTTAGTACGACTGAACTGCAGACGTGTTGGAAAATTAGGGAATATCTCAAACGGTGACTGAAGAATTCGAACAAGTCATTAACGTTTAAACACCCTTCTGATTACCCAGACGTAACAGATTTTTTTTACCACATTGCAGCTGGAAGAAATTTCTTTTTGCGAGTGATAAAGCGTCACATACGGCATAAACGCTGCGTTCTTATCTCCTTCCTTCGTGAAACCTAACCCCTACAATGTTCAAGGTACCCTAAATAACGCAATTGCTGTTTATTATGTAGCAAAGTACATGGCAAAATCTGATGGTCTCTGTCGATGCTACATTTAACAAAACAAAATTTGGTGATATGGTGCATAGCTGTCGTAAGTTTTCAGTGCACAACAATGCCCTGATAAGACGTTCACAATTGCCTGTCCTCTCCTCTCGTTCTTGTGAATAAGTTGTTTAGCATTCATAACTTTCACACTAACCACAATTATTCATGGAAACAGACAGACAGACAAAGAACTTTATTGGGTCCTGAGAAACGCTACTCCTTTTGCGCAATGTCGCGGGCCGCTCCAACGTAGGAACGGGAAGGCCTACCCTCACCGCCACATCGTGGGCTCTCTGAACAGCCCGTAGTTGTGGTAGCAACTCTGAACTTCGTAAGGCAGAGTTCCAATCTTTTTCTGTGAGCCGACTTGGGCCCCGTAACGAGGGGCACTGCCGGAGCATATGTGCTAAGTGACTAACCTCACCACAATCTGGACAAGTAGAATCAAAAGCCTCTGAAGAGACTATGCTGAGGAAAAATAGGCTTCGATAGGACCTGGTCTGGGACATTCTAAACGTGATGGCCTGAGGTCTAGAGAACTTGTGCGGAGGAGCAAATGACCACCTACTCAACTGGTAGTGCCACTTCACTGAATGTTAGTAAAGCGTCCCTGAATATGTCACTGCCAACCTGCGAGCCTACGTCCTCCCCAGCGCGGAGGGTTAGTGCGCGCGCCCGGGAGTAGGCAGTGTCATTCAGGTTTACTAGAGTACAGTAGGGGTTCGAGATGTGCAGGAAACCAGGTAATGGTTTGTGGAGACTGTGCCCTATTTTCAAGTAGTTTAAATACTTCAGTACAGACGGAACCAGAGGCGAAAGCCTTGACTACTGACCTTGAGTCAGTGAAGATTTGTGATCTACTGTCATCCAAAAGGGCTACAGCCAACTGTTCGGCTCTTGAGGGAGTAGAGACCCTAACTGACGCAGCATTAATAATAGAACCCATATGATTGACGGAAATAACAGAAAACCTAGCTGAGAGACCGTACTGAGCGGCATCGACAAAACACACTGAAAGAGGATCATTCCTGGTGTTCTTCAGAAGTGTGATGGCCCTAGCCGGGCACCTTCCTATGTAGTGCTGAGGATGGACGTTTCGTGGAAACGGAGAGACCTGAATGGCAGTACGCTGTTCCTCCGACGGTTGAAGACGGTGATCCTCTACAAGCGCTGAACTGAAGCCTAGGACGGCCGGAATCTTCCTACCAGGAGGCGTAAACGACAAGTGCATTAGCTGTGCAGCCTCTTGGGCTTCAATGATCTCATCTAGGGTGTTATGAACTGCTTGCTGCATAAGCCGTTCAGTACTTGTTCGCGCGGGGTTGCCCAACACCCCCTTCACGCTTTTTCTTATGTTTCTAGTTTATTCATGGAAAACATGAATCGGCATTTCAGGCCAAAAGCAACTCAATGCAACAGATAGAGAAGGGGCGCTGCTCGCGAATCGTGCTGCTTTGTAGCCTTTTAAACTACATGAATTACGAAGCCGGGGCATTGCACTCATTTTTCATTGATTTGGTACAAAACTGTAGATCAAGCTCATTGTGAATCACGAAGTCCCATAATGAAGTTTAAATTGGGCTGACGGGCCTGTCAAGCTGCTTGTATGCAGCTTTTGTCGTCAGCCTTTCAATGTATTCACGATAAATAAATAAATAAATAAATAAATAAATAAATAAATAAAATAAATAAGTTGGCCTGGAGTGTCACATGTGTCCGAACATGCTGCACAGCCCCCTTTCATGCCCTCGTATACAGCCATGTTCGTATATTTCGAGCGATTATGAGACACACAATAATGCAATAATCGAGAATCATTCAGTTTTTCCAATTGTTAGTATCTTGCTTAGCTACACGTTCTTCTCCCCTCTAGAAAAAAATTACGTGAGTTTCATAGCATGCATAAACATGAGTTGCTGTTTCTACTTCATCAAAGACTGTCATCGGTGTGCTCTCTAAACATATCACCTACTAACATCACAAAAACTTACGGGTTTCCCGGAAAGAAACTCCTTATGCCTAGATATTCAAACTGGAATTTTCAAATTCTACCGCCGCAAACATGATTAGCTCCCGGACCAAATACACTGTGAAATGTGCTACATTTAGCAGTGCACAATAAATGTCATTATTATTATTATTATTATTATTATTATTATTATTATTATTATTATGTTTATTATTATTATTATTGGTGTTGTTGTGCAGAAGGAGGTCATCGTGTTTAACCTCGCGTTTAGATTACTATGTACCCTCCCTGAAGGTAGAACATGCACCTTTAACCAATCTCTGTCATTCGGTAAGTTACGTAAACACTGGAAGATTGGCAAGGTAGTCCCAGTATTCAAGGGCAGACGGGCACTCACCCCGATTATATCGACCCATTCACTAACATGCATATCCTACAACCTACTTGAACATATTGTAGCTTCTCATATCTATGAATCGAATAACTTGAATCGAATAACTTTTCCCCCTAATCAGCGTGGCTTCATGAAAGTGGCTACTCATGCGACACTCATGTATTCGAATTCACCTATGACCTTCACTTTAATATAAACCGTAACGATCAAACCAATTGCCTCTTTTTCGACTTCGCCAAAGCTTTCGATACTGTCCCTCTTTGTCGTTCAATATCCAAATTGTCTTTACTCTGTATAGATTCACTAACACTGTCTTGAATACGCAACTTATTCTCTTCCCGTCAGAATTTTACGGTGGTTAACGACATTTCACCTATATTCTGGCATTCCCCAAGGCAGTGTACTGGGTAAATTACTGGTTTTAAATTATCCACGCGTGTTTCTCATTTTCACTTTTGTTTCTTTTGGTTATCGCCCACAAGGCCCGTAAGGAATGCTCAGTGCAAACTGTGCCTGATTGTTCAAGAAGGTTCGCGATAATTGTAGATTGTTCTGTTAAGACCGTGCGCATGAAGCGAACACTCTTGATAATTACAGAGCTTGCGCGACGACCAGTGATAGCGCTAGCGTATTCGACGACACACGTATAAATGCCGACGCGCGTAATCACTTGTAGTTGATCGACGACCGATCCTCTGTTCTCCGCTATCAGTGCCAGTGTCTTGCTAAATTCTGACATTTATTTTACGTGGCCACACGTTCAGCCCAATAAACAATTTATTCTGACCACTCTGTCTGCTTCCTTCATCCACATCACGACCCCGTGACAATATACAATAAATAGTTGCCCACTAACCCTTAAACCTCAGTTAGGTTGTGCATGAATGATTGCGTCATCCACCTCAATATTCAATCTGTTGACTATCATTTTGCTCTTTCAAATAACCTTAGTCTAACCTTCAGCTGGTGTGAAGGTTGGCAAATGCCCCTTACGCCTCTAAGTGTAACTTATTCTTGTTCAGAAGAAAGCGTACTAACTCACCCTTTCTCTATACTATTAAGAGTTCTGTTGGTTCTGTCACACTATCGTACAAATATCTCGGTGTTCACCTTTTATGAGATTTATCTTGGACTACGCACATAGCAGCTGTCCCTTCAAAAGCCTCCCAGTCAGCTATCTTCGTATAAACTTGCTCAACGCTCATTCTAACGTACGCGCATTATATCATCTAACTAATGTTCGCCCACAATTGCAGTATGCTTCATCGACATATCACCATAACAAGACTACCTTGTGCGTATGTTGGAAGCCGTCCAGAATAGGACAGGGAGATTCATTGCTGGTAACTACGACTGTCGTTCAAGCATAACCCTAATGAAACAAGACTTTGCTTTTATGTCACTGGATGATGATATGTCGGGTTTAACGTCCCAAAACCACCATAAGATTATGAGAGACGCCGTAGTGGGGGGCTCCGGAAATTTCGACCACCTGGGGCTCTTTAACGTGCACCCAAACCTGAGCACATGGGCCTACAACATTTCTGCCTCCACTGGAAATGCAGCCGCCACAGCTAATATGTCTCTGCATTAACGCCACGTCAATTCCTTTTTATGTTTATTTCATAGGTACATAAAAAGTAATTAATCCTGCTGTTCACCCCTTCATCTTCTTCTGCAAACATTTCGACGCATTCACAATGCTCGTTGTTTCGTGGGTGTTCGTTGCCAAACACAGGGACCTTATTACTATTATCTCAAGCCATAGCACACTGGAACGGCCTTCCAGAATGCATTGTTTTCATCTCTAATAGTGAAATGTTTTGTGATAATTTGAATTCGTTCCATTTTACTATTATATAAATTTGTTGCACCTTGCTTTTTATTCTTTGTTTTCTTTGTTTGTTTCTTTGTTCTTTTTTACTTTTTGTCTGTATTTTTTGCAGTGCATTTACTGATGCTCCCCTTACTCAATGCCTTTTAATGGGCATGAAAGGTATTTTGAAAAAAAATAATTAAACACTACTGGCATTGAGTATACGCGAACGTAAACTCGTCTTGTCTGACCGCGTTCCGACCTCCATTTTCGCACTCAGGTCATTGAAAGCGCCGTATTTGAGCACGAGCACCTGTGGCTGCAACGTTCGCGTTCACAAATTCTGTGCTCAAACATCCTCGGCTGCATTCTTTGCTAGTCGCGTAGGCAATGTTTCACACGAATCTCACTGTTGCGAGAGCGACATGAGCTGGCACGTGTTGTGGACTACAATACAATGACAGCCCGGCCCCCTAGAGTGATTCACAATTACAGAAATACAAATGACATTTTCGTTCCTGATACTGGGGAGTCCCGTTTTCCGAACGAGACCGATAGTCTTACGAGACGGAACGTCAATGGGTCACGTGACGGGCGAGACTGAACGTCCAACGAGCTTAATGTCCAACAAAGACTGAATGTCCAACAAACTTCAATGTCCAACGAGCCTGAATGTGCAACCGAGATGGAATGTCCAACGAAACAGAATGTCCACCGAGATGGAATGTCCACTATTGGACATTCCGTCTCGATGGACATTCCGTCTCGTTGGACATTCAGGCCACAAGCGTTGCATGCATTGCATGTCAATAAAAAC
Organism: Rhipicephalus microplus; assembly: GCF_043290135.1. Classification (NCBI taxonomy): domain Eukaryota; kingdom Metazoa; phylum Arthropoda; class Arachnida; order Ixodida; family Ixodidae; genus Rhipicephalus; species Rhipicephalus microplus. The sequence continues at coordinate 221,890,492 of NC_134703.1, forward strand.
GGTATCACAGCACACTAACGGAGTGAATGATGATCAGTGAGTCGTAGCACCCGTCAGTCTGTCCATGCTTTCATGCGTCCGTCCTTTCATTCGTCCATACGTTCGTCCTTGCATCCGTCCGTGCATTCGTCTGTTCGTACGTGCATCCGTTTATGCGTCCATCCTTGCAGCCGTTCGTCCATTCGTGCGCCCATTCGTCTGTCTGCTTGTAAGACCGCCCATGCTTCGGCTCACTCGTCATCATTCACCTCATAAATATGCTCTGATTTTCAGTTTTTGTTTTTTCTTTGTTCTTGTTTACCTAATTTTTCAATTGATATTTTAAAATTGTTTATGTAAATAAGGTTTTCGTATATTTGTATTGTTATTGTTGAGCACGTTGAGCAAGCGGCTGACTGTTCCATGCTATTGATTTTTGCTGCATTATGGGCTGCTAACGTCCAACCAGAAGGCCGTGGCCGTGGACACGTGTGCTAGGCCAAGCGCACAGCGTCGTCTACGCCTACGAGAGAGGTAAGCACCAGCAGCATTTTCACGTCACCTGCTACCCAAGCTACAAAAAAGACCCCTTCATCTTATCTGCCGCCCAGTTGGTGGTGGCACGTTGAGCAAGCAACTAACTGTTTCATGCTATTGATTTGTGCTGCATAAGTGAGTGCACCAGTACCTAGTATACATCACCACTTTTTTTCTTTTTTTTTCACTATTGCCACTGCCGCCTGAATGTTTATATTGCAATATAGTCTCGCCATGCCTACCGCGACCGATGTTGTAAAGGCTATTAATGGCTTCAAGTGCGAAATGCGCGCCGAAACCCAGATGACGAATCAGCGCATAACATTTTGTTCTAGCACAGCGGATGATTTCAAAAGTGCTCTAGTAGAACTACAAACTACAGGTCAAGAGGACAAGAGACGACTGTGCCGTTTTGAGGCAAGAAAAAAGGACCTAGCCAAAAGGCTTACTAAAGCTGAAAACAAACTCCTAGAACTAGAGCAATACAGCAGACTCAGTAATGTAGAAATAAAGGGTTTGCTACTCACGGTTAAAGACATAGCCACGGAGATGGCTATGACAATTGCGCAGACGTTCAAGGTCTAGCAGACTTTGATATCGCCCATAGCGTCAAGACCAAAAACAGTAATGATGCTAATCTTATCAGATTAACGACTCGAACGAAACAAAACCTTTTTCTTGGTGCTGCAAAGAAAGCAAACCTGTAAACTACTGATATTGGCTTCACGGAGCCCAAAGAGCGGATCTACGTCAATGAACAATTTGACACCACACAACGAACACCTTCTTGGTGCAGGTATCCGAAAGAAAAGAGAAACGTCTTAGAAATGCGTGTGGACAAAGAACGGCAGCATACTGGCACGCAAAACAGAGACTTCCGATGTCTATACAATCAACTGCAAAGCTGATTGCTTGATTGATGTATAGTGCTTAACGTCGCAAAATCACCATATGATTATGAGAGACGCCGTAATGGAGGGTTCCGGAAATTTCAACCACTTGGAATTCTTTAACGTGTACCCAAATCTGCGCACACGGGCCTACAACACTTCCGCCTCCATCGGAAAGGCAGTTGCCGCAGCCGGGATTCAATCCTGTCACCTCAACTGCAAAGCTGATTTATTGAGAATGGCGTAGTTCAACGTCATAATAACTCATACATAACTTGTTTGTTCTTTTCTGAACTCTGAAAAATTACCCGGGTACCACACCTCTTTTTAAGCCTTCACAGCTTAATACACACGCCGACACTAAAAAAACAATTTGAAAATTATACATTTCAACATGCAGTCTGCTGTGAACAAAGTTGATCAACTGGCCCATTTTTCGGCAGGCTTGATTTGTTGATTGATTTGTGGGGTTTAACGTCCCAAAACAACCATATGATTATGAGAGACGCCGTAGTGGAGGGCTCCGGAAATTTTGACCACCTGGGGTTCTTTAACGTGCACCCAAATCTGAGTACACGGGCCTACAACATTTCCGCCTCCATTTTTCGGCAGGCTTAACAAACTCGTTTTCACGTCATCTGTTTAACCGAAATGTGGTATCGTCATGAAACTGATGTTCTGCGCATGCCCGGCTATAATTATTTTTATGGTAACCGTACAGCGAACGTGGGGGAGGTGTCGCGCTACTGTTGAAAAACACGTATGTCTGTGAAGTGCTATCTGATAACTGCTTTTGTAACGCTGATATAGAAATACTTACTGTGCAGTTGGCCTGTCAAACATTTTCTGTCCTTTATCGCCGCCTTCAGAGAAACTTGCCCACATTTTTCGATTACTTTAAACGTGAGATGTTATTTTACATTAGGAAAATTTTCTTCTTGTGTAGCTGAAGACTTCGAAATAGATACGAGCACTTCCAGTCCCGCGCTGCAACAGCTGTCATTGCGCATTCAGGCTGCCGGTTTGCACAGAGTAATTATTAGTCCTACACGAATCACTGCTACTTCCTCTTCACTGCAAGACCCTACTATTACTAATAGCAATAGTGCACTCCTTTTCGGCCGCATAGCAGTCGATAAAAGAGACCTCTTGCCAATTTTTGTGTTTCTGGAAACGGAAATTGATTCAAAAGCAAATGCAAAAACTCAGCGGCAACTTTTTTCTCTATAGGGGCTCGAACAATTCAGGAACCACATTGCTGTACTGAATTGGGCTCCAGTATACAAATAATATACAGCTGCCAGTTTCCTACAGCAAATTTCCGGAAATTTTTTAATACACAACGCGTGTTTTTTTATTGTTGCCATAAATGCATCTAAGAATGCTCGTAAACCCTGGATGACCAGTAAGCTTACGCAACAGCCTAAAAAGAAACCCAAGATGTTTGCGATGCTCATTAAAACTAGAGACACAGACGTACTAGCAAAGTACAAATCACTGCGCAGCCACTTGAAGAGAGAAATTAGAGTAGCCAGAACTACTCGTTACAATAACTTATTCGATAAAAATCTTTCTAAAAATCGAAAGAAAAATAGAGATGCCTAAATGTGATTTCACTTAGAAACGCGATTAGCAGGAATATGACAAGTCTAGTAATTGAAGGCAACGAAACGTACGGCTCACATCTCGCTACCTCATTTGTTAAATTTTTCTCTGAGGTAGGTCACAGTGATTTCAATGCTGGAATCTTTAGTTTTCTATGCGACAAACTAAGACCATCCCTATTTTTTGCACCAACGAATGAAACCGAAGTTTTTTCTCTGTGCAGAAACTTCAAAGATACTTCTACACAGTAAACCGATTCTGACCCTTAAGGGTGCAAAAAGGGTGCCGACACCCTAAGCACACCCTTTGAGCACCCTATTCGCGTCTCAGCACCCTACAAGCGGAACCTAAAGGGTGAACACATCAAAAGGGTGGAAACTAGGGTGCAAAAAGGGTGCAACAACTAATGGGTGCTGATGAGCACCCATTAGGGTGCACAGTCGCCGACAAAGCTTTGTGAGTAACGTGGTCATAAAGCATAACCAACAGCTTTTAGATGTCTAGTGGTTAGACACCATGGTCTCATTAATAGCCCCACCGCAGTAACTGATATCTGAATAGCGATAGTGCCCGGCTGAACGTAAGTTCTGCACTGGTTCTTGCATTCTTGCTGCCTCTTTCTCGTCGCCTCACGGCCGGCGCTGACCAAGCCATGCGCTACAAGCTCACTAGCCAATGGCGGAGTACGCAGCTTGTAGAGCTACAACAGGATTGTGACTTACACATAGCCTCGTTTGCGGCTAACACTGAAAACAAAGCTTCGTCCATGACAGTATATATAAATCATACATTTGTTGATGCAAAGAAATACAAACCAACAAGAGCGTGGTAGATAACACAGTTTTTGTGTTGTACAAATATTTGTTAACCTTACAATGTATCAGTTGACACGTGTTACCAATTTTTATGGCGGGCTATGGACTTTGACGTTCTAATATTATAACATTAAAGAAACGTTTTCTTGATTTTGTTCATAGAAATATTCTTCAAAGCAAGTTAAAATGAGCCTTGACTAAAACATTTTCCTAAAGAAAATTCACTAAAGACAGCTAAAATATTGTTTGCCAACTAATACGCTTATTTTGATGTGACAAATTTTGCTTGCTGCCTGTACTTTGTACTAATATACAACCGCTTTGACACTGTTTTTAACAGCCAGCTTAACCACTCAACCAATGTACAGATGTTAACAAGGTATCGGTATAAGAAATACACAAGCAAGCAAACGTTTCAAATTTCGCGCGCTCTTTCACATTTCAAATTTTGCGCAATTACGCGTAATGTGATTTTGTCATTTTCAAAGGTAAAAAAATATTCTATGCAATACGCACTAGCGTATCTTCTACCTTCACTATTTTTTACTTAAAATTTAAGCAGAAATAATCTATTTACTCATCATATAAAAAGTTATGTGCGCAAATGCGGATCGGTGGCGTCAGCAGGACAAAAATGGCGGTATCTTCCTGGAGGCCGCAACGGCCGTGTGCCGAGCGTTTAAAGTCGATTTTTTAAGTTGTTCAAAGTGTGCTTGCGCTGTCTTTCGTGTTCTGTCGGTGCTGCTTGTTACGAAGATGCACTATACTCAAGAGAGGACCGGCTGCTTTGTACCGTCGAGCGCTCGCCAAACTAAAAAGGTAGGTGGATGTTTCTGCTGTCGACGCTTTGTTTTTTGCTTCTCCGGCCAGGCCGCGGCGGCGTGCCCGATCCAGGCTGTTATGCTCCTCCCGCGGTTAAAACCGAAAGCGCCATAGTATAATAACGTTGTGAACTAAGGTTTTTCTAGCTGGTAGACGATAAGTGAGTTTTTATTAACGTAGCGAGCCTGCTGGCGTGCCTGATTTCATTAGGCTCAAGTCTAAGCTCAGGGACGTTACGCGCGGATGAATTTTTTCTGTGAGGAAGGAGGTTAAAGCAATGTGCGCTGTGATGCTGTAAGTCGGCGGGCGATGCTCTTCACGCTATGAATCTTTATATTTTTGCAATGCCGTCGGACGCCGTTCGGGGACGGCGCATGGAAGCCGTAAGCGTCGTCTGTGTGTCGCGTGCGTTGGAGTATTCCGGTGATTCGCGTTGAATTAGATCTTTCCGTATTTAATTTAGAAGAATGGAGAAGAATAACGTGGTGTCCGCGTTGGTATTTACGCGGCCTTGTTCGTTTTCTGTGCCAAAGAAGTATATGAAGAAAGTTTTATATGTTACTCGTCCTCTTTTCAACAACTACATGATCATTAAATGTGTGTGACTACTATAAGGTAGATGTGTTTTCCTGTGTGACCAAATGTGTTTGCATCCACCGGGCACGTATAACATTAAATTACCATGATATTCAGCTTAATTAAGTGTGCGTAAACTTGACACAGCGTGCTGTAGGTGCGGTTCTCAAAGCGTGCAAATACGCCTGGGTCAATACATTTTCTCTATGAGTGGCCGAATATACGTACCTTAGCTGTGCAAGCGCTCGGTTGAGCAGTAGTTCACTCGTTCGAGTGCAATTTTGGTGGTACTGCTTGTTCCCCCCTGCTCACATATCATTGCATTCTTCTGGTTTGTAAAAGAATTGTGGGCGCTGCAGCCCGCTTTAGAGTTAAAACTTTGCCGAATATCTATACGTCTACAAACATTCTAAAACTAAGTTATACCAAAACTTCCGATGACACTTTCGAATACAAGTGTAATGCTTTACCTGATATCATAAATTCTTTATGACCTCGCTGCAGATTTACAAGTGACCTGTGATATGTGCAGTGTATGAATGCCTAATTTATTGCTCAAAACACAATAAGGTTATACATCACAGTACGCGTGCATATGTTGCTGCTGACATGCAAACTTGTATTTGTATATTGTATTTGTAACTTGTATATTGTATTTATCTAAGAATGAACAAATCTAAACTGCCGTTTTTTGAAGATGTACGCATCAGACCAATTGAATAATATCAAAAATAATGTTCACCAAGTGATTGTTGTTTATTGCCTTGCACCGACGTCACTAAAACCGCCTTGTTAGTACTTAGACCACATGGTAGGATGCAAGATTCATGACGTCATATTGAATGTTAATGTCACATGATATGCAAGGTAAATTGTTATTAGCATACAGAGGCCAATAACGTTATTGTCTCATCGTTATCATAATGAAGCAGGTTAGGCAATATGTGATTCTGCTGCCTTTACGTCATGTTGGGAAACCATTACGTTATGTAGCTATCTGCAGTGTCTGAGATCCTGGTTGCCGGTCAATATTGCAGAAGATTGCCTGCTTCATTGTGATGGCATGGGGTTCAAGATTGATGTTTTGTCTTAGCGTTTCCACTTTTCCTCCCCTATGGTCATTAGACAGCTTGTGCTGTTTGATTAGAAGTGAGGAGTAGTGCCTTTTTAGCCAACCAGAACAATTTAGATCAATGATCACTATGAAGCAGCACACAATATTCATTTAGTGAGCTCAATTTCAGGCAAATTATAAACGTCCGAATATTAGCTGTTTGAAGGAAGCTTTATTCGTTGAACTCATGAGAATAAATGGTAGAGAAGGAAAGGCAGGGAGGTTAGCCAGACCAGCAAAGACGGTCTATCACCCTACACGGGGGAACAGGGAGATTGAAGTCCTGTCGGAGTGGTCTGGTCGCTAAGGTACTCGGTTTCTAACCCGAACGTCGCAGGATGATATTCCGGCCTTGCTGGCTGCTTTTTCGATAAAGGTGAAAATGCTGTAGGCCTGTGTTCTCGGATTTGTGTGCACGTTAAAGAATTCCAGGTGGTCGAAATTTCTGGAGCTCTCCACTACCTTGGTAAAAAATTCATGTGTCAGTATTGCATTATTTTATGCTTTATCTGAAGTGGATGCATATGCGCATATGGACATGTATATGTAGTGGTATTGCAATTTTACGGAATAAAATATTCATATGGTGCATATTGCATGGCATTTACTTAAGAAACACATCACATGGGTATCATAACTACAGAAATGCAAATGTGCCTCTATGGATGCACTCGTGCATATATTTGGTCAGCTTCAAGAAAAGAATTTATCGATTGCAGGCAACAGCATTACTCACGCATGCTTATCTCTTAATTACGTGCAGTCGATACAGCTAAAAGGGGTCTTCATCTAAAAGTTCTAACTTCATCTTCGTGCACGAGTGAGCTATAAAGGTGAACGAAAATTCACATGTATGACATCGACATGAAAAGCTCTGCAGCAGCATGTTTTTCGTTGTATTTACACTGCAGCATGCCCTTTTTGTATTTCTCTGTTGCGTGCCACTAAATATGTTGGCCATGCGTTTCTAGCCATTCACTGCAATTCGGCAAGCAGCGCATGCAGTCTAGACAAACCTCACTAAAATAATTTTTTGCACTGGTGCAGAAATTCTTCGGCACGGTCTGTCATTTCATTTGAGTGAGGCTGCTCATGGAAATTTCCTGACACGGTCAAGGAGCCCAAGCACCAGCGAACTCTGAACCATTGTTTCAAGCATCAGCTCTGTTCAACCTGCTTATGCGCTGTGCCTCACCAAGCTACTGGACGCTGCCTACTTATATGAAGTGCTCTTCATATTCTCCTCAGTTTGGCAGCAGTGTGTGTGGTCTTCACAGTGCTTGCCAAAATAATTTTTGCACAGGTGAGACACTTATTTCCTGCTTTAATTGTGTTAGTATTACTGCATGCACTCCTGCCAAGCAAGAGTACCAATGTTTCCTGTGAATTGTTTGTCATGGTAAACAGAGGATTTCAAGCACAAAATTCATACTGAACTTTGGTCCTTCAAGAAGTGTGGAATGAAGGTGGTGACAGTGTCAACGCGCTCTCTTTAGAAATAAAGGCTTTGCATGAAAAGCCTGTCGCACCTTGAAACAGGCACAAAAAACTTCCAGGTGAAAATAAGCAACTTCAGATGAAAATTGAAGAATTTACACTGTATTCAAGGTTGAACTATCCGACATCAAAGGCGTCTCAGATGAGGGTTTGCTTTTGACGCTGTCCGAAATTTTTGGGCGATGATGGAAAAACCATTACTCGTGATGATATTCACACTGCAGACAGAGTAGGAACAAACAAGCCTAGTTTGAAAAAAAATAATAGTGCATTATGAACGATGTTACAAATGAAATGTTCTGGATAACACAAAAAACTTACGTCTGTCTACAGTGGCCTTTCCTTTTAGATCAAGTAGTCCTATTTATGTCAACGAACACTTGACAAGACAAGGTAAGCAGTTAGTGAGAGCACGAATGCAAAAAAACAAGTTGGATGGAGGTACATTTGAATGCAAAGCACGAAATTTATAGCAAAAAAAATTGGAAACATTAGCAATTTTAAAGACTGCCTTCTTAAAAGTTCTGGCAAAATGCTGTGTTGATGCCTTCAGAGCCACACTTTTCTTGAGCTTGCAATGTCAGTAAACTATGACTGACATGGCAGAATTTTGATACCTAGATAGTGAAAAATTGATACCTAGATAGTGAAAAAGGCCACCAGCTATCTTCAATGCCTTTACCTTAAATGCTCTTAGCATTATAAATAAGACTAGTAGCCTGTGTCTCTATTTTGATGACATGCCGGTAAAATTTGATGCCATTCTTTTGACATAACCCTTGTATTTTTTGTGCGATATAGCCCACCAAAAATACCAGGGTACAATTATCATGGCATTGTGTAGTTCATGAAATGGGGAAATGGAATAGCACTGTACATCTAACGTTAATTTTTGGCCGATGTCAATAGACTTCCGTGTGTTAAGCCCTGTGTTGAGTGTCTAGTAGTCAACTTGGGAGTTTTCTTTTGCAGCAATTAGCGCGCCTGCATTAGGTCATAAGTAGGAATTTTGAGTTTCTGGAAACTAGGTAACTTGATTTTTCGGTCACAGATGCACAGTCGATTTTTCGCTCACAACCAACGGGGCAGATGCCGGCGGCGGGTTTTCTGCGACACGAGCTCTTCAACGCTATCATGTTAAAAAGCTGACATAGGCAGCATTGACCAAATGAATGCAAAGAATAAAGTCAAGTGTCCTAGCAGGAATCCAAACCTAGTATTCTGCTTGGTAATTAAGTATTCTACCACAGAGCCATGCCCGGCCTCGGTTATACTTTCCAAATAGCCTCAAATGTTTGTGTAACATCAACTGCCGTTGCAGTACTGGCTATCAAATTTTATAACTATTACATGTGCACTCCTATGATGCAGCAGTGAGGTCGAGTCAAAGTCAATTGTAGTCAGGCACCATCCTGTGAAGTATTTGTGTAGCAGTGTTGAGGGCTACCATCGGCGCGAGTGCCAGCGCAAACACCAGTGCTTCATACCAGCCTACCACTTCTAGTGTGGCTAATATCCATGTTTCTGTTGGCATCGTTACGAAACAGCAAATAACTGCTAATGTTGTCAAAGGTGTGACATCTCCCCATAACAAATGAAACATATGAGGCTGTTTAACGTATGTGTGTGCGAGAATTTGTACTTATATTGAGCTCCACTTCATAAGATCGCTCAATAAAAAAATTAAAATATGCATGTTTCGCATAACATCGATTACCAAAGTATGTGGGGTCTGCCAAATTTTTAGCATCAATTTTGTAATTTAAATGCTATCATAAACAATTATTCATTGAACATGAACAGCTGGACTGCAACATAATAAGTTTTAGGTATTAGGAAAACTGAATATGTTCATGACTACAGCATACCTAACAGGCAAATACTAGTACTACATACATGACACACTATTGTAGAGCTAGACTAGAATATTGCTTATTGGCACTTTACAATTCTTTAAAAACCCTAATTTACTTCAGTGTCTTATTCGATTTGTTCAAATCGGATGTGCGCAATCACTTGATGAATAGCTTTTTTACTCAAACCTAACTCATGTTTCACGTGTGCATCATGCTGAATCATTGCTCAGATGTTTCTTGTGTATAAATTTCCTTTCTACTATGCTGTTTGTTTATGTGAAATCTGTTGTACGTGCTACCCTCTGTAGGCCCATAGGTACTGTCAAGTTGTTTACACAGTTTTTTGCCTGGGGGACCTCCAACAAGCATGTTTTCCGTTGAAAACAAAGCAAATTTTGATGCTGACTTCTACTCACATCGAACTAAGAACACTCCAGCATGACAACGCATATTGTATCTTGGACAGTCTGTCTTGTGAAACTCTTAGTGATTACTTCTGTCTTTATTTTAGGCTTCCGGGTGCGGATGTGCAGTAGAGAAGGAGCGCCCTGACCACACTTTTGTAAAAGGAACCAAGGTCGCCTGGGCAGCTGAAGATGGATTGTGCAAGTGTTTGAATGATCACATTATATTAATCCAACACCACTTGCATTACTTTGCCAATATTTGTGATTTTGTAACACACAAGTTTAGAAACACACACACATATATAAAAGGAGAGCTGTAAATAGGCCTTGAGCAAGTTTGTAGTCAAAGCTTTTAGCATGATGACCAAAGCATGTTATATAAGCCCACATGTTTTACCACACACCTACTCTCCTATCTATTTTCTTTTTCAATTTTGTGGGCACCGGCAACACCCTCAATAAGCGCCTTTGGACTGCTGGTGCCTCTAACTTATATTTTGTTGTTCTAAATAATTTATTTGTTACCTACTATGCAAGGAGGGAAGTCAGAATGCTAAAAGTTAAAAAAGAAGTCTCGTCACAAAAAAGATGTCTACTCGTAAGAAAAAAGATTTGAAAAAACAGAAGATTGATCCTCACTCACAAAGATCTCACCATTACAATCGATGCAGAAGGTCATAGCTCATGTTTACTATTGTCAATCTTTTTCGGTTGTATGCTATGTACAATAAAATAGTGACTATTGGCATCATGTTAATTTATTTGTCATAAATTTTTGTTGGGGCCTAATATCTTGCATTCTCACATGCATAAAAGCTCACGTCTGCTACACATAATTTAAAAGAGCGCAATGTGGTAAGGTTCTGTATTTAGTGCATATTATCTGTGTGTCTTTCAAAGTGAGTATATGGCATTTGAAATAATCACCAGTATTCGAAACTTGTGAATTTTTAATTTACAGGCATGCATGTTTGTATGATGACCAAGCATCCATAAATTGTGCATGCATGTGTGCAGCAAGGGGCCTTGAATAGATTACATTCATTCTGGACCAAAAATGGGTAGCACAGGCCATATACGCACTCTGGGATCAATTTCATGATTATTAAAACACACATATTTATTCAATATAGCTTGCTTTAAGGTATATATTTACATATTGTCTACTTCCACCTTGAACATTGCACCATGCATCCGGCACTCTGCCGAGCGCTTCTCGAGGGCACTTTGGTAACTAGTACACAAACGTACAGACAGCTGTAAGTGGGCCTCCACTTTGTTGACTGCTGGATAACTTGGTTTCGCCAAATCACACTTCCTTTGTGGTGAAGCTAACTTTGCTCTTGCAACAGTACCAGCTTATCTAAAATTTGACACTGTTCTTTAGAAGTGCAGCTTCTTCTATCCAGAGCAGCCAAAAACGAAAACATGAACAGCACGTGGACAGGGTAAGGCACAATTGCAGCACTTCTCGATAACAGTGCCGGATTCTCTATTTGCCTACACATAGAGAAAGCAAAACACTGGAGCCAACTTACCAGTAGCTTCACTGCAGAGACACTGTGTTTTAAAAGACGATGATGCAAAAGCCCCACCTAGAGCTGTCACTGTGTTTCAGTGCTAGTTTCATAAGCGCCTGCGGAAGGCACTCTGTGGAGGGCCGGCCGCGTGCATGGTGCACGTGTTCAGGGTGGAATGGACGACTTAGTACATGTGTTCAAGTACTAACAAACTGTATGTGGGCTGTCACTCAGCATGGTCTACAGAGTATACAGCAATCTGCATTTTTAGCCATCTCCAGCGTCAACCCTAGATTTGGCCCACTGGTACGTCGATGTGGAGCACCCTTCCAGCACCCATTTGAAAGGGTGTTATGACATCACAGCACCTCTTTTTAAAGGGTGCACTCATTACACCCTTCAAAATTTTTGCTCTGCACCCTTTCCTTAAGGGTGCTGAGCTCTGCACCCTTTCTTAGCACCCTTTTTTGAACACCCAATAGGGAGCAAAGGGTGTTCGTCTGGCGACAAGCTCATTTACACCCTTAAGGGTCAGAATTGGTTTAGTGTGTAGTCTTGATACGCCCAATACTCAAAGTGGGCCAGTGAAGTATAGCTCACAATGGTGGAAGCTTAGGCTAGTTGATGCGTAGTGATATTTGCAAGTTATTTCAGTGTGTGAACTTGAAAAAAAAAGGTACAGGGTAGACAGAAAAAAGCACTGTTTGCAGAACATGAAGATAAAATACAAGCCTAGTCGATGCATCAGTATCAAAGCACGTGTGACGGGTTCTCGATGGCCTCAAAGCCCAGCCAGCGCTTTTTCTGTCTACCCTGTCTTTTTTTCCTAAGTTCGCGCCCTAAAGAACTTGCAGTGAAGTATGTTCTGGATATATTTACGCCTTGTCTAACATACAATTGTAGCACCGCACTTACATCAGCTCATTTTCTAGCTGATATGCAACTAGCTCACCCTGCAGGGTGACCGTGATTTATAAAAAAAAGGATAAGCGAACATTTTAGGAAGATACAGGGCCGTGTCTATTCTTCCGTGTTTCTTTAAGGGGCTTGATTAACGTAACCGCGTTCGTATTAACGACTTTTTTATTAAACACTCCGCAATAACTAATAGTCATTGAGGCTTTTAGCAAAACACACCTACGAAGCATGCGCTACTTCTTCGAAAAGGTTATATATTTACAAATTTTGAGACACAGCTCTTAACTCTTGGTATTTTTGTTAATTTCAGCATAGGCCTTCCACTGCCTAAGTCATAATAATCTTTTTGCAAAATGAGAGTACTACGGTGTACGTCGACACGCCCTTAACCTGTTAAAGTCATACCTGGGCTCATGGTCTGAATATGTAGTCATTAACTATTACGCCTCACCTGCTCTAATTATTCCGAATGGAGTCCCTTCACAGTAGCATTTTCGGGCTGCTGCTAAATAATGTATATATAAATGATATTCATAACGTCAGCTTTCTTGTGAAATTCTTTATATACGCAGACGACACGAGCGTATTTTTTCCCTCTAATGATGTATGACACTTGGAACAAATTGCAAACGACGTGTTTTCATCACTTGCTGTGTGGTAATCAGTTAACTCTTCGAAAATAAACAAACAGAAAACGAGAGCAGTACTTTTCCTACCTAAAGGAAAACAAGTGTTTCTACCGCCCTGCTTATACCTAGGCAATACTGCGATAAAGCACGTGGGCACCTTTAAATCATTAGGAATAACACTCAGAAATGCAGTGTCATGGGATGCACATGCTAATCATCTTTCCTCAACACTCTCCGGATCATCGGAATCACTTCTCGTAACAGATATACTTTTAAAACCAAAACAAAACATACTTTGTACTATGCATTTTTCATTCCCACATAAGCTATTGCCTGCTAGTTTGGGGCAATACAACGTTGTCAAACATACCATAAATACAAACCCCACAGAAGAAAATACTCCGCGCAAGTATATCTTCCACAAAACCAAACATATCTTCCTACAATATAATATTGTACCTGTAAACAAACTATTCGACTACTGATTTAGAGGTTTTGATAAAGCAATCACAAGAACAATTACTCCATTTTATCTAAAATTGTTTCCCTTACGCTTTGCCACTCATCAATTGATACAAGAGTACAAAGTAGTTAAGTATTGCGAAAGTGTAGAAAAATTATGGTTTTTCTATGCTGTGGTATACTCTGCCAAAGTTCTTGAACACATCATTTTATGATTGCCTAAATACTATGTTTCTTTCTGCCCTTCGCCAGAACTATATTCGGCAATATATGTCACTGTAATATCAAATGTTTTCATGTCTCTATATAATGTATCAATCTATGTTATTGTTTTACATTGAAATTACCATTATGAAATATGACACATAGTTCTTCTTGTCATTCTTCAAGGATTCTTACTAGAACTATTTGTACAGTGGTTGTTTCTGCTTAGTGCCCTGCTGCTGACATGGAAGGATAGCCAGGCTCGTCCAGCGGCGTAAAATTCGCTGCTTTTTTTCTCGCCATCTTTAGTTTGTATGCACAAACTGAGATAAAAATTTTTATTGATTATTCATTTTAGTTTTTCTATCACATTTTGATTAAACTATATTACTTTTTGTTTGGTTCTTTGTTCCTTTATTCTTTTTTTCACTTGACATATGTGACCACTTTATTCTACTATCATTGTAAAAAGAACAAAAATTATTTTATTAAAATCGAAAAGAAAAACATTCTTCATATTCAGCTCTCGAAAGTCCTCTCCCATGCATAGCCTGCGGGTTTCTTTCTGCTCTGAATTACAAGTCAAATGCTTATTTTAAATGATTAAATGTTTGATAAAAGTCTTTACAGAATGTTTTAAAAAGATACATGCTGTATTTGATGGCAGTGATTTGCTACAGGTGAAGTTATGAAAACACTAATAAAATTTTCGCATGGTGTTGTACAGAAAACCTCTGTATTATATTGTTGAGCTTAGTACTGGTAGAATACTGATGTGGATTTAGTGGCACCCACATCATGTTATCGGCGGGGGGGGGCAATAAAAAATAAAAAGTAAGGATTTGGAAGAGAGCATGGTCGGTTCACCGTGGTGCCTTCGCAGAAGATTTTGTTCAATTCAAAGGAGAGAAAATGTGTCTTAGAGCAATGGAACGCAGGAATCTGAGTCAGAGGTACGGTTAATCGGAGGACAGCCTGAACAAATGACTCGAGACTTTTTTCTTTGGTCCAATAGGTGCTCAATTTCTAGAACATTGTGGAGACTAAACGAGAACATACCATTCCTCTCTTATTAGAGAGACATAATTGGTCGGATAATTATAATACAGAAGGAGAGCAAAGAAGGTTCTCCTGCGATGGGACAGGCCTTTTGTCTTGGCCCCTATGTGAGGTGAACATTTTTCGCCCTGAATGTAGTCACCCTGGAAACGAGAACAGGATGTCCCCCAAAAACAAAGAAAGTTCAATATCATTCCTAGATGGGCATGTTCATCGCTGGAAGTAACTTGGGAAAGAATTGGGTTGAGATGAAAATAATAAAACAAACGCATCTTTGAACGAGCGTTTTCTACGTACAAAAACAACACGTGTTACACGCTTTAAACTTACTAAATGAACTTGGCGCCACGATTATAGAACACGAAAAAAGAGTGGACACTCCGTGAAATCTGGCATCAGGAAGTACGTCGCGACTACATAGCACTCTAGTGCTCTCAAAAAACACCAGAAGACGCACGTGGGGAAAACAACAGTTGTCCCTAATCAAATGGAATAATGTTTACAAAATAACTAATGCCCACATTTGGCACGTTTTTATACGTAAAAACAATTTATTCAACATATCTTACACGGTTGTTTTTGTTAAGCCACATCGCCAACAACAGCATCTACGCGCTGACAAGTGTGGACGCGCAATGAACCGCTCCCACTACTGTATATATTTTCGATCAGAAACGCATGTAATCTTCAGCGCGTTTTCCATCAATGAACGCAGTTTTTCCAGAGTACCAAGCTGATACCAAGTTAGTGCTGGTGAATGGTATTTTCACCATTTTTCAGGACTTCTCAATTCGACGCTAGGCGTGCTTGTTTGGCGCGTCGAGGCCTACATATTAAATCAATTTCACCCATAAGGGTGTAAATGAGCTTGTTGGCAGATGAGCACCCGGTACTCCCTACGGGGTGTTGAGAAAGGGTGCTAAAAATAGGTGCAAAGCTCAGCACCTTCAAAGAAAGAGTGCGCAGCAAAAATTATTGTAGGGTTTATTGAGTTCATCTTTTGAAAAAGAGTGCTATCAAGCCAGAATACTTCTTCAAATGGGTGCTGAAAGGGTGCTCCTATCTGACGTACCAGCGGGTCAAATATAGGATTCATGCTGGAGATCGCTAGTAATTCAGAGTGCTCTATACTCTGTAGACCATGCTGTGTGACAGGCCCCATACAGTTTGTTTATATCAGATGTACAATCTCCTCCATTATACCTTGAACATTTGCACCATGCAGCCGGCCCTCGACGAGAT
This sequence comes from Rhipicephalus microplus, assembly GCF_043290135.1. Classification (NCBI taxonomy): domain Eukaryota; kingdom Metazoa; phylum Arthropoda; class Arachnida; order Ixodida; family Ixodidae; genus Rhipicephalus; species Rhipicephalus microplus. The sequence goes on from NC_134703.1 coordinate 221,906,624, forward strand.
GTATCTCGCAGGCACCTATGAAACATGCACTGATGAGCAGTGACAGCTCCAGGTGGGGCTTCTGACATCATTTTCTTGAACACCATGGGTCTGCAGTGCAGCTGCTTATAAGTTGGCTTCACCCTTTAGCTCTTTTTATGGGTAGGCAAATAGAGAATCTGGCACAGATGTCAGGAAGTGCCGAAAATGTGTCTTTTATCATCCAGGTGTTGCTCCACGGGTTTTTTTTGTTTTTGTGCTGCTCTGAATAGAGCAAGGTGCTCTTAGTGCATTTCTTGAGAACAGTGCTGAATTTTCGATAAACATGCACTGCTGCAAGAGAAAAATTAGGTTCACCACAAAGGAAGTGTGATTTGGCGAAGCCACCGTTCTCTAGTAGTCAACAAAGTGAAGGTATAGCTGTCAATATATTTGTGCACTAGTTACCGAAGCGCCCTCAGAAGCGCTCAGCGGAGTCCCGACTGCGTGGTGCAATGTTCAAGGTGAAAGCAGACAATGTATAAATATATACTTTCAAACAAGCTAAAATAAATAAATATGTAAGTGCATTTCAATATTCTTGAAACTGATCCCAGAGTGCATATATGACCTATGCTACCCATTTGTGGCTCATAAAGAACGACTTCTATGCAAGGCCCCATTCTACACACATGCATGTCCAATTGATGGATTCTCGGTCACCATACAGACATACATGCCTGCAAGTTAAAATTTGGAAAGTTTGAATACATGTGATAATTTAAACACCCTTATATTCACTTTAAGAGACATACAGATAAAATGCACTAAATCAGAACCTGGCCACATTGCGCCCTTTTAAAGTATGTGTGGCACAGGTGAGCTTTCATGCTTCTGAGAGTGCAAAATATTTGGCACCAAAATAAATTTACGGAATTTAAAGTAACATGATGCAAACAGTCACATACATATTTATGGGTCATAGCATACAACCCTAAAAACATTGACAATAGTAAACATCAGCTACGACCTACAGCACCTACTGCAACGGTGAGATCAGTGTGAGCGACAATAAATCTTTTGTTTTCTTAATTTTTCATGACTGGACATCTTTTTTAACTCCTAACACTATGTCTTCTCCCCTTGCATTGTAGGTAACGAATAAATTATTCAGAATAATAAAACTTTAAGTTAGAGGCTTCAGAAGTCCAAAAGGTTCATATTGATGCAGTTTCCAGTGCACACACAATTTAAAAAGGAAATGGATAGGAAAGTAAATGTGTGGTAAAACATGTGTGCATCATAACATGCTATTGTGATCATGCTAAAAACTATGACTAAAAACTTGCCGAAGACTCAGTTACAGCTCTCCTTTTATATTTTTGTGTCTTTCTGAACTTGTGCATTACAAAATCACAAAAATTGGCAAGGTAATGCAAGTGATGTTAGATTACCATATTGTGATCACTCAAACACTAGCACATTACAAAATGACAGCTGTTTACTTTTGGTTTCACAATCCATCTTCAGCTGCCCAGGTGACTTTGGTTGCTTCGACAGAAGTGCGGTCATGGTGCGCCTTCTTTACAGCCCTTCCGTACCCGGGAGCCTAAATTATGACAGAAATATTCACTAAAAGTTTCTCAAGAAAGAGTATTAAAGATACAATATGCTCCGTCATGCTGGAGTGTTCTTAGTTCTGCGTGAATAGAAGTCAGCATCAAAATCCGCTTTGTTTCTAACCCGAACCACTCTTGTTTAGAATATTCCAGGCAAAAAGCTGTGTAAACAACTTGACAGCACCTGGAGGCCTACAGAGGGCAGCACATACAACAGATTTCACACACACACAAAAAAGGCATAGTAGAAAAAAATATAAAAGTGACAATATACAGAGAACGATCCATCAATGATTCAGCATGATGCACACGTGAAACAATAGTTAGGTTTGAGCAAAAAAGATATTCAAGTAATTGCACACACTCGATTTGAACACACTGAATGAGGAACTGAAATTATTTAAAATTTTTAATGAATTGTAAATTGTCAATACGCACTATTCTAGTCTAGCTCTACTGTAATGTGTCATGTATAAGGTACTAGTGTTTGCCTCTTAGGTATGCTGTAGTCATGAATATATTTAGTTTTCCAAATACCTCAAACTTTAAAAGTGCGAGTCCAGCGAGTGTTCATGTTCAACTAAATGTTTTTTGTAATAGCATTAAAGTTACAAAGTTGATGCTAAAATGTGGCATATCTCACATATTTTGGGAATCGGTGTTATGCAAAGCATAAGGATGCAACCTTTTTATTGAGTGATATGTTACGAAGTGGCGCACAATATATGTACTGTACAAACTCCCACACATACATACATGAAATCGCTACATATATTTTATATTGTTATGGGTAGATGTTACACTCGTGACAATATTACCAGTTCTTTACAGTTGTGTAACAAAGCCAACAGAAACATCAATATTAACCACACTAAAAGTTGTAAGCTCGTATGAAGCACTGGTGTTTGCGTTGGGACTCACGAGGATGGTAGCCCTCAACACTGCTACACAAATACTTCAAAGAATAGCACCTAACAACAATTCACGTTATTTCAGCGTTACGGCTGTATCACATGAGTGCATACGTAATAGTTATAAAATTTGATAGCCAGTCCTGCAACTATAGTTGATGTTACAAGAACATTAGGGTCTCTTTGGAAAGCATATCCTAGGCCAAGCATGGCTCTGTGATATAATACTTCAACGCCAAGCAGGTTCCCAGCAGGGTTTCATTCCTGCTGGGACACCTAAATTTATTTTTTGCATTTAAAAGGTTTGTGCTGCCTACGTCCGCTTTTTTTCGCCGTTCCTGGTATATATAAAACACCCATCGCCTGTGGAACATGCCCGCATACAGTGACACATACCCACCTCTCAGTATGTACCACTGTTTTGTGGAAAGTGTTCGACGGCGTATGCGACCAGACTGCGACATCATTCGTGTCGAAGCTAGTGCGTTGTATTTGTGAACCCGTCTTACCCTCCTGTCCTAGTTTTCATGTACCCAACGTTAAGGGGGTGATGTTGATAGCACCCTGGCATGGGCGGCTAGATAGATGGATATGCAGATAGAAGCCAAAAGTGCTTGCAGTACTCAAATCATGCTCCGCACTTAAAAACATTTAATGTCATCACAGCATATGACAACTTTAGGTGAATCGGTCTCAACTTATAAATAATTGATGCAGACTATACACATCAAAGGCCCTATCACTTGCCCCTGGAGCACCCTGTAATTCAGAATAGTAACTCGACATGCGGAGTGGCTGATGTTTTCACACTGCTTCCTGATGCACAAATTTTCATGAGTTCAATGGGGACGCAATGTGCCCCATAGTCATGCAGTTTCGACCGAACAATGCTGTGATTCACCCAGTTTGTTTTTCTTAAATCGATAATTAAATTTCCTTTTTTCTTTTGATAATTAATTTCTTTTTTGAACAGCAATAAGCCAATTCGGTAGATTTTTCTTTCTACAAGCCACACTACGAAATTCCTTCACTATTTAGTCAAAATTTTAATGAGCCATTCATTATTAACATTTTAAGATACCTTGGGCAAGATGGGCAGAATGAATATCAGCAGTTGGTTCGCCGTTTCTCTAACAACTTCACCTTTATACATGGGTTTCACACATGCAACTTTAAGATCAAGGGGAAATGTATTTGTTTCTAGCATTTAGTTAGCTACTAATAATAGCGAGCCGGCAATGATCTGAGCAACATGCTTAATCAGGACGGCGCTCAGCTCACCCAAGCCATCACTGATGTTATATCTAATCCTACAAATAAAAATCGTGGCTTACTGTTTATCAACCTCGTAGTGATTGACTTCACCAGTGCTGAACGAGTCAGAAGCAGCACACTAGTCTAACTACTGCGACGATTCAGAGGTCTGTAGTCGCCACCATCAGAGGACAAAAACTCGATCATGTCTGTTTGGGTTTCTACATCTGTCCTATGTGGAGCAAAAGCTGCAATGTTAATTAGGCAGTTTACTTTAGCCGTATTAGAGGAATCATTTTCTTTCGGAATTTTCGTCGATTGGAGTAAATTCTGGCTAATATACACAGATTGATACTAACAAATTTTCGCTTTAAGTCATTGAAATGTGGTTTGAATTCTGCAAGCAAGACAGCATCAAGTGACAAAACAAATCGATGGTAAAGTTTGTTTTTATTTTTTGTGCAAAGTTGGTTGTTATCTAAGGCTTACGTATCCTTTTGGTTTTTCTAGTATTACACACCAAGAAAAAGTGTTTTTTTAGCTGAGACAAAGACGAAACCCATAATCAGGATCACTTTTAGTGTTATGCCGTTCCATGTCATTTCATCGTCGCAGTAAAATTTTTTCAGTGAAACGGAGTTAATTTTGTGAGAGCTCAAATTCGAAAGGTTTGTCTGTCTTTGCCGGGCTTGTGGTATAACTGCGAAAATCAGAAGGAGGTCACTGTTATCAAGGAATGAATCAGCAATTAACAGTGGTTGAACGATACGCCAGTGGCACAAATATCAGAAAATGTTCAGCGATATAAAAAGGTAACGTGATGAGGCTTGTGCAGGATAAAGTGCAAAGGACAGATTCAAAATGTTAACTGAATGCGTCACCGTTAGCTTATTGATGTTGATATAACCAACTACTGAAATGCTTTGTGCATTATTGAAGATTAGGTAGTAGTTTATAGAAACTCAAAGAAATCCTTCCTATGTCCTAATAGAGGCGTGCCAATTGATGCAAAAACAACACCCTTAAGTCTTACTACTAGGCACTCAACACAGGCCTAAACACATAGACGTTCATTGACATCGGCCACAAATTCACTTTCGATGTACAGCGCTAATCCTCTTCCCCATTTCACGGCCCACGCAATGCCATCATGATTGTACCGTGGTATTTTGGTGGGCTATATCTCACAAAGAAAACCAGCAATATGTTAAAAGAATGGCATCCACTTTTACCAAAATCTCAAGGAAATAGAGACACAGGCTACTAGTCTTACTTCTAATGCTACGAGCACTTAAGGGTAATGCATTTATGATAGCTGGTGGCCCTTAAGCTCGAGCGTTGAAGATGTCACTATATAAATATCAAACTTCTACCATGTCGGTCGCAGTTTACAGAAATTGCAAGCTAAATAAAAGTGTGGCTGTGAAGGCATCAACACAGCATTCGTTCATATCTTCTAAGCAGCCAGTATTTCAATTACTGATGTTTTTAATTTTGTGGCTATACATTTTTCCCCATGCATCTAAACGGACCTCCGTCCTACTTCTTGTTTTTTTTAATTTGTGCTCTCACTAACTGCTTACCATGTCTTGTCAAATTTTGTTGACATGGATAGGACCACTAAATCTAAAACCAAGAGCCATTGTAGACATACGTGTTTTTGGCCTTAGCCAGAACAACACTTCTTTTGCGACACCGGGCAAAACGCACAACTGTTCTTAAAACCAGGCTTGTTTGTTCCTACTGTCACGAGTGTCAATATTATCAAAAGGTAATGGTGCTTCCATTACCACACAAAAATTTTGGACAGTGTCAAAAGGCAAACCCTCATCTGGGACACTTTTTATGTCAAGATAGTTCGCCCTTGAATTCAGTTTAAATTCTTCAATTTTCATCTGTAGTTGCTTATTTTCACCTGGAAGTTTTTTTTTTTTGGACTCTTTCATGATATGACAGGCTCTTCAAGCAGAGCCTTTATTTTAAAAAAGAGCTCGTTGACACAGTCACTGGCTTCGTTCCAAACCGCTTTAAAGACCAACGTTCACCATCAATATTGCGCTTGAAATCCTCAAGTGCTTTACACAGATCCTTTCTGCTTGCCATGACAAACAATTCACAGGAAACACTGGTACTATTGCTTGGCAGGAGTGCATGCAGTAATACAAATATAGAGTGAGAAATAAGAGTCCCACCCGTGGAAAAATAATTTTGGCGAGCACAATGAAGACTGCACAGACTACTGCCAAACTGAAGAAAATATGGAAATACTTCGTATATGAAGGCAGCGTCAAGTTTTAGTGGGTCACAGCGCATCAGCAGGGTAAACATGGGTGAACACAGCTGATGCTTGGAACAATGGTGCAGAGTTTTCTCGTACTTGGTCCTCTTGAACTTGCCAGAAACTTGCTTTAGGCAGTCTGACTCACACAAAACGACAGACCGTGCCGAAAATTGTCTGCACCTGTGCAAAAAAATCATTTTAGTGATCGTTGTGAAGACTGCAAGAAGCGCTTGTCAAACTGCAGTGAATGGCTAGCAATGTATGGGCAACATATTCAGTGGCTTGCAACCTCAAAAAGGGCATGCTGCAGAATAACTTCAAGAAAAAGAATGTTCTTGCAGAGCTTTTCCTATTTGTGATGTCATAGAACTGAATTTTAATTCGCCCTTTTGGCTCACTCATGCACAAACGTGAAGGTAGAAGTCTTAGACAGAGGCAAGGGCTGTTAGGTGTAAGTGTCGACTATGTGTCATGAAAGAGTTAAGCATGCGTGAGTATTGTTGTTGGCTGCGATCAATAAATTCTCTTCCAGCTAGCCAAATGTATGCATGAGTGCATCCAGAGGGACACATTTTCATTTCAGTAGTTATATATGATAACCATGTGATATGTTTCCTAAGAGAACTCCATGCAATAAGCACCATATGACAATTTTATCACAAAACATCGCAATACCATTGCATATGCATAACAGTATGCGCATCTGCAGCCACTGCAGATAAAACATAAAATAAAGGAATACTGACACAAAAACTTTGCACCTTGTACTTTTTCTTCATCCAGTGGGTATCTCGGACTTACGCTATGGCTAAGAACCTCATCTAAAAAGGTGCGTAATGGCTGTTTATTAAGACGTTTTTAGAGCACTCAGTCGTCTCGGCTTTAAAGGAGCATTGAGATGGGCTGGAGCAGTTCCGGTAACAAGGTAAACGCAACTGGTCTTGTGACACATATCGCTTTTCTTGTCAATGCAAAACAGCTCTTAAATCTCACATGCTCGTTGATCTCTGTATTGACGAAGTATTGTGCACCTTCGATAACCCCCCTCACCAGGGAATTTGTGAGTTTGTCAACTGAATAATTGCTTAGTCACAGTTTTTTCAGACGCAGAAAAGCTTAACAAAAATTACGAGCGACTCTTCTAATTTCCCTCCGTTTGAAGTTTCCTGTGCTACAAATACCCCCATGAATAGGATAAATGCTTGGTTGTAAGTACAGCACTTTGTCTGTCTCTGTCCTTGTCCTGTGTTATGCGCTGTTTTTTACTTCGTTCATGATGTACCAAGCGGCACAAATAAGCACTTTAGTAAAGCAGTATAATCACACATTGGGTAGCCTGCTTCATTGTGATAACGAAGAGGCCACAACGTTATTGGCCTGTGTATGCTAAAAGCAAATAAATATGCATAGGATGTCAAATAATATTTGATATGATATCACGAACCTTGCACCCTACCGTGCAAAGCAAGTACCAACAAGGTAACTTCAGTGATGTTGGTGCATGCCAATACACTACGGTCACTTGGCGAATATTATTTTTGACAATCTTTATATGGTCCGATGCCTACAGCTTCAGAAAAAGCAGTCGAGATTTTTTACGTTTTTAGATAAGTACACTGTCTAATTTTACAATTCAGAAGCAACATGAGCATTGCATAGGCATGCACACGGTGAAGTATGTATAACCTTACTGTGTTTTGAGCAATAAATCAGGTACTCATACCCTGCACATACCACAAGTTCTTTGAAAATTTGTAACAAAGGCCTAAAAAATTTCGTATATCAGATAAAACATTATGCTTGTAATTCGAGAGTAACTTTGGAAGTTGTGGTACAACTACTTAGGCAGCACACCGGCGTTGGACCAATCTTGGACCCGTATCGGCTAACGTCGGCCACAATATTGGCCCAAGTTTGGCATCTCGGCCAAGTGCAACTTCTACCGATGTAGGATCGATGTTCAAGCCGATCTGGGGCTGACGCTTTGCCGTGGCATTTGCCAATAACCAGCCGACGCCGGCCCACTCTACACATGCCAATGAAGGCCCGTCTTTTCGCCGACGTAGTTGCCAACATGCATCCAGCATAGGACCATTCTCGGGCCACTTTGTTGCCAATTAAATTCCCGTATTACGCCAGCATTTGCTTTACGACGAATATCGGCTACCAGTGGTTTGCCAATATTCCACCGTTCTTAATATGGGCTTTTTACTACTGGCATTCCTTAGCACGTAAATTTTATATTACGCCCCCAGAACTTCCCCTAGCAGCTTATAGCAGCCCCGTACGAGCTTCATGGTGTAGTATACTTCAAGTCGACTGACCAATGGATGACTAGCGTAGAAACACTACACGATTCCACTAAATCGTCCATTTTTGCCTTTTTCTTGCTTTGCTATTACCCTCACCACATGTAGAGCATAAGACTGCACAAGTCTAATTACTGTCGAGGTTTCTCCACACATTCTTCCTCGGTTTTGCGAGAAATTGTAACATAGGCTGTTCCATCAAGTATTAGCTGGAAAAGCATTAACTAAAATAACTGCTCGCTGTAAATATTCCGCACACAAGCAATCTATGCATAAGAATACCAGAACGCAATTTTTTTAACTTTTTTTTAATTATACCAAGTCATACAATTTATTTTTCAGTTCAGCTTTTCAAGTTACTGCTCTTCAGTAATGCAGCCCAAACTAGGAGGTGAGTTCCGCAAGGCTCTATGGGCATAGGTCTGGTCAGGGCAGCAGAGGTGGGGCGACGATTTAGAGGCTGCAGCAGGAGATGAGGCAATGACGGTGGGCTTCCCAGGATCCTGCAAACAGCGATTGAGCAGGAAACCAACCATCACAGGCTGTCGCAGATCTCTGCTCTGAGGGGCAGCAACGATCAGGCTGCAAATCTATGAACACATGTGAAGTGCCTTTCCTAACCTCCATCGCGGCCAACTTCAACAGCCACGTCTTGATAAAATGCTGAGCTTTTTCAAACACCTGCATACGTGAATAGAAATAAACACCTCAAAATAGGTTCTAAGCACTGCAGTATAACATATATGCAAGCTAAAACAATAAAAAAACAATAACAGCAGACGTTATCATGAACTATACAGATCAAATGCCATAGGGCCATCAGGAAAAGAAATGAAAAAATAATTCAACAGTCATTGTGAAAAAAAATCTTCCGCAAAAATCTGCCAAAATATTTAGAACTCGGTTTCAATGAAAATTTATTAAAAGAAGCTTGTTTGGCTATTTGACAAATAAACACAAGGTCTTTCATGATTTCTAAACATGAATTACAAGGTTTCAAGCCAGGTGAACTAGTCTACAGCTATAGTCAATGGCTGTATTAATTTATAACAGGACAACAAGACACACGACCGCACGAACTTTCAACTCTGGATTATTCTTGGGCACACATAAGCTAATACTGCACAAGAGGATGACTGACCACCAGATAGACAACACAAGATGAAAGAATCTATGCAAACCTGATTTCAGCACTGACATTTGTGGATTATTGCAAGACTCCTGTATAAATTTTAATATGGTATCACCAAATGCTATGAAAGATCTGCTGATGTGGTTTCCAATGTGGTTATTTTCGCATTAAATCAACCTCCGTAATTCCACGTGGTTTTTGAGACTTGCATTGATCCGAAGTCTTGGTTTCATAGGAGACCAGGACTAAATAAGTGGCTCACCAAAAAACAGCACTTGGCAGAGAGTCGCGACAGCACTCAGCCATTTTCGCCAAGACGACCGACTGCAGGGAGAGCACGCACTTGTGGCGCTACCGTGCTTCATTTTGGAATGAACAGCTCTAGAACCATTGCGCCAGTAATTCTGCACTGTTGTTTAAAAAACTGTGCGAAGGCTTCTCTCACATAAATTGCACTTGAAAACGGAGAGAAGCTCTGCAAAGCGGACTGAATTTATGAATGTGCCATTGAAGAGACAGTGTTGTGCACTGATGAACACCCTCGTGATCATTTTCTGGTTGGGATTTTGAGCTATGGTAGTACCGGCGTATATACCCGTACAGCGACGATACTACACTGCGCACTCTTGTAGTAAAAAAACGAATAAGTAGTGGCAGCGGCGTCACTTCCTTTTTGGCGGTAAATGTATGTACGGGGACGTGGACGTTAATCAAGCATGACCACTGTGATAGTATAACACCGGTGGTGTCGCGGTCTCATGCTTGATAGCGCGGGATGGATCTCCGACCACAATGGCTGCATTTAGATGGGGACAAAATATAAAAAGAACACCCGTGAAATAAATTATCTGTGCGCATTGGAGAACCCCTAGCGGTCACAATCTTGGTACGCACCAGACAGCGTACCTCAGAATGATATCTTGTTGGCACATTAAAGCCTAGGAATTATCGATGTTGAACAGACATGTTCATTTTAGGCCGACACAGGCAAGCGGGAAAAACTGAAACTGTGTGTTAGGTGAACTAAACAACAAGTAAACATAGAAAAAATTTGACACTTCTCTAGCAACGCATAAATTCCGATGTTACTTAGCCACGGCAGCAAGTGAGAAAAACGCTTACCGAATTGGCTGGCTCCATAAAGCTAAGCTTTGAGTAGTCCTCTCCTTTGTTCGAAACAAGAACCCTGTCTTTTGCACAAATTAAGTTAATTAGAGGCACTTCGGCATCGAGTTTTCACCACGAGAGTGTCTTTTATAAGAGTTCAGAGGCGTACGAACGTGGCCCTACACAAGTGTTGTGGGCAACGCAGCTTTCCTTTATACGCAACTTTTTTGAAAAAAAAGACTACCTGCCTATCGTTTTGTTCACTACACGCAGCGGCATCAGAGAGAGTTTGGTGATGATGGTCAAATGAACGGACGCATGGGAACATTGTTGGTCTGGAAGTTCACTACTCAACGCTCATCGGGCCAGATAAAAAAAAAAGTTTACAATGCCGTTTGTTGCATAATATGCTGGTTTCATTTCCGGCAAAACACCGTTTAAACTCGACTGTTTGGCCCTGGTTTCCATTGGTGGCTGTCTTCACTATCGAATAACTATAGCAGACACGTGCCGTCCGGTTTAAAAACAAGCCCGACAGCACTAGAAAAAGAGCGAAGGCAGAATTTTGCTCGGCTGACCGCTTGGATGCAACACTGCCTCCTCTTTCTACATTCTCCCTTTTCTCTATACGTCCTACTTTTACATACTGTTCCACTTGAATACGCAGCAGTACCGCCAGTGCCCTTTGGTTTTTTTTTTTGAGAGCAATGTATTTCCTTAGTGCGCAGGGAACGTTTCAGAAGGAAGATATAGCATAGATTGATATGTGGGGTGTAACGTCCCAAAACAACCATTTAATAATGAGAGACGCCGTAGTGAAGGGCTCCGGAAATTTTGACCACCTGGGGTTCTTTAACGTGCACCCAAATCTGAGCACACGGGCCTAAACCATTTCCTCCTCCATCGGAAACGGAAGATATAGCAGAGAGATAGGACAGAGCGCACACTTACAGCCAATTTTATTGCACAGATGGCGGAAATATATATACGGTCATGAGGGCGAGAAGATCACGCACAGAATAAAGGACATATGATGGCACATGCGCCAAACCACCTTATTCCAGCCCTAAATTGACCACTTAGCTGAAAAGATACTTGTATTCATTACTCGACAGATTGACAGGTATCTTTTCAGTTAAGTTGTCATTTTTAGATTGGGATAAGGTGGTCTGGCGCATGCATAATCATTTGCCTTTTCTTCTGTGCGTGATCTCCTCGCCCTCTTGACCGTATATATATTGTTGCGTGAAGGCACAAGGGAAACTAGGCGTTTTAAAATATATTTACACAGCGCCAACGCGCAAGCCAAGATGGCGAACAAGAGAGAGCGCGCGCACACACAAAATCACCTCGTCTTCCTCAGCGCCTATCTCACTGTTTAAGTGGGGCATTGTCTCGTAACATAACCCCCGGGTGCTGAAGCACCGTCTCGGTGCTTTCTATTGTGTTGCCGAGTGGTAAAGCTTAAGGCGGGATACGTGGACAATGTCTGTAGACAGCGAAGCGGAGGCGGAAGAAGACTCGAGCGGGGCTATCTCGTATGTCACATCTGTCACCTGGCGCAATACGCGGTAGGGTCCCGAGTACCGGGAAAGCAGTTTTTCAGAAAGTCCGACGCGTCTAGTCGGAGTCCACAATAGCACAAGAGAACCTGGTGTAAAGGAAATTTGGCGGTGATGTGAGTCGTAACGATGCCGCTGGTGATCTTGCGATGCTAAAAGGCGCTGACGAGCAACTTCTCGTGCTTTGCGAGCCCTGGTGATAGCATCACGGGTGTATTCAGTCGTGAAGTCGACGGCTGTCGGAAAGATGGTGTCGAAAGGTAAAGTTGGATGACGGCCAAACACCAGATAGAAAGGTGAAAAACCAGCTGCATCATGGCGTGAAGAATTATAGGCAAACGTAACGAAGGGCAATGCAACGTCCCAGTCCTGGTGGTCGGACGATACGTACATAGCGAGCATATCAGTTAAAGTCCGGTTGAATCGTTCAGTGAGTCCGTTAGTTTGCGGGTGGTAAGCTGTCGTAAATTTATGTTTCGTCTCGCAGGAGCGAAGCAGGTCGTCGATAACTCGGGAAAGGAAATAGCGCCCACGATCTGTTAGGAGTTGGCGTGGGGCGCCATGGTGAAGTATGACGTCGTGCAGGAGAAAATCGGCAACGTCTGTGGCGCAGCTGGTTGGCAAAGCCCGCGTGATAGCGTACCGGGTTGTATGATCCGTCGCGACAGCTATCCACTTATTCCCCAAAGTGGATGCAGGGAAAGGGCCTAGGAGGTCAAGACCAAGTCGGAAGAAGGGATCAAAGGGAACGTCAAGTGGTTGAAGGAACCCGGCAGGACTCATAGAAGGTTTTTTGCGGCGTTGACACTGATCGCATGAGGCGACGTAGCTGCGGACCGAGCGATAAAGACTGGGCCAGTAAAATCGACGCTGTACGCGGTCATACGTCCGAGACAGTCCGAGGTGACCGGCAGTGGGAGCGTCATGAAGCTGGCCGATCACGCTCGCACGTAAGTGGGAAGGTACTACAAGGAGCAGTTCGTGTCCATCAGGGCGGACGTTGCAACGGTACAATGTGTCATCCTTAAGCACGAACAATCGAGTAGAAGGATCGGGTGCCGCAGAATGAAGCTTCTCGATGATGTTACGCAAGGTAGGATCTCGGCGCTGTTCCTCACGGATGTTGCTTAAAGCGGAGAGAGACAGCACACATGGCGATTCATCGAACGCTTCAGGTGGGTCCACTGGATTCCGAGATAAGCAGTCAGCGTCATGGTGTAAACGGCCAGATTTGTAGGACACCGAGTAGTTATACTCTTGAAGCCGTAGTGCCCATCGACCAAGGCGCCCAGTGGGGTCCTTCAAGGACGAGAGCCAGCAAAGTGCGTGGTGATCGGTTATGACAGTGAAATGTCGACCATGTAAATAAGGCCGAAATTTTGCTACTGCCCAAACGAGAGCAAGGCATTCCCTTTCGGTGATGGAGTAGTTCCTTTCCGCCTGCGAGAGGAGACGGCTGGCATAGGCGATAACGCGGGCGCAGCCGCTTTGATGCTGAACCAAAACAGCACCGATTCCGTAACCGCTGGCATCTGTGTGTACTTCTGTAGGGGCAGAAACGTCGAAATGGGCCAGAACAGGTGGTTTTGTTAGCGATTCAATAAGTGTAGAGAACGCCGTAGCCTGCGCAGCGCCCCATGTGAATGAGACATCTTTTCTCAATAAGTCTGTGAGAGGACGGGCGACTTCCGCAAAGTTGTTCACAAAACGTCGAAAGTACGAGCACAGACCGAGAAAGCTGCGTACTTCTTTAGTGCAGGTCGGAACAGGGAAGTTACGCACGGCTCGCACTTTATCGGGATCAGGACGTACACCAGAGGAGTCGACAAGGTGGCCCAACATTGTTAGTTGCTGGCGTCCGAAGTGACACTTTGACGAGTTCAGTTGGAGACCGGCATTGCGAAATACGGCCAGTATTGAGGAAACGCGGTCGAGGTGGGTTTCAAAGGTCGGGGAAAAGACGATAACGTCGTCAAGGTAGCATAGACAAATTGACCATTTGAACCCACGCAAAAGAGAGTCCATCATCCGCTCGAAGGTGGCTGGAGCGTTGCATAATCCGAAGGGCATGACCTTAAATTGGTAAAGACCATCGGGGGTGACAAAAGCGGTCTTCTCGCGGTCCATGTCATCGACAGCAATTTGCCAGTAACCTGCTCTTAGATCAATAGAAGAAAAATACTTAGCGCCGTGAAGACAATCTAGGGCGTCGTCTATGCGCGGTAGCGGGTAGACGTCTTTTTTAGTGATCTTGTTCAGATGTCGGTAGTCAACACAGAATCGCCAAGTGTTGTCCTTCTTTTTGACAAGAACAACAGGGGAAGCCCATGGACTACATGATGGTTCAATTATGTCTTTGGCGAGCATGTTGTCGACTTCTGCTTGAATTATGTGACGCTCGGTCGAAGATACGCGGTATGGCCGTCGATGGACAGGGGAGGCATCGCCGGTGTCAATGCGGTGCTTTACCGCACTGGTTTGACCTAGTGGACGATCACAAAAGTCAAATACGTCCCAGTATGACTCAAGAACGCGAAGGAGTTCGTCAGCTTGATGCGGCAAAAGGTCTGACGCGATCATTTTTTTAACATCAGGAGACGGGCTTCCTTGCGAAGATCGAGCATGTGTGAAGTTGGAGTGTCGAGCCTCGTTCGAAGACAGAGCTGATATGACGCATTCTTCAGAAGGAGTCAGCATGGCGAGGGCGATTCCGCGCGGAAGCACTTGCGGACACAGAGCAAAGTTGAGCACAGGAATGCAGGCGCGGTTTGCACGTAACTGAATAACAGTGTGTGGTAAGGTAACACTGTGGGTCAAGAGAAGGGATGTGATGGGCGCGAGCACATAGTCACCATCGGATACAGGTGGCGAGGGCGTAACGGTGATGCAGGTCACAGTTTGCGGTAACAAACGGACATGTTCAGCAGAGCACATACGGGCTTGCGGTCGACTGGGCGGATCAATCGGACACGGTAGGTCAAGTTGCACAGTACCGGCTGAACAGTCGATGAGAGCGGAATGAGTGGACAAAAAGTCAAGGCCGAGGATCACGTCATTGGTGCAATGAGAAAGAACAGTGAAGAGAACTGAAGTTTGACGGCCGGCAATAGTAACGCGTGCAGTACAGACGCCAATAACAGCAGCCGTACTACCATCAGCAACGCGAACGCTGCGTGAAGGGGCTGGAGTAAGTACTTTCTTTAAGCGGTCTCGAATGTGCAGGCTCATCACAGAAATATGGGCGCCAGTGTCTACTAAGGCTTTAACAGATAAACCGTCCACTTCAACGTCGATCAAGTTCTGATTGGTCGGGAGCGTCAACAGAGGAATTGGAGAGCAAGTCGTATCAGCAGCGTCACCTCCAGGAGCTGCAGCCGTTAGTTTTCCGAAGAAAACCGCCGGGCAGAGGACGGGGACGGGGAACGAGGTGGTGGTGGAGATCGGGAAAATCTACGTCGAGGTGAAGGTGAGCGACTGTACTGGGCAGTGGTCGTAGTGGTCGGGTCGTAATTAGCTGAGCCATCACGCCGTGGTGGTTCCTGGTCATAGAGGTGGGCCGGTGAATGGGGTTTGGAGAAGTTTGGGTTTGCCCGATACGGTGAGGTCCACGTGCTTCGGCAATGACGGGAAATGTGTCCCACTCGTTCACATCGGAAGCAAATCGGCCTGTCATCAGGCGTTCTCCACGCATTTGGGTCACGATTACGTGGAGCAGGGCGGCGATACTGCTGTGGGTGGCTCGGGGTAGACGAACTGACAGCGCCGGGACGGTGCACAGAACAGACTGTGTGAACACCCGCGTTGGCTAGTTCCTGGCGAACAACGGTCTGTATTAGCGATATGGTCGGCTGAGGATCACTCGGTGCCAGTGCTCTCAAGGGGGCGGGTGAGATGGCTTCGATTTCACGGCGTACAATTCTCGTGATGTCACTGGAGTGTGAATTGGGCAGGGTCGGTACACAGAGATCCGCACATGTTGACGTCGCAGCAGTGTTGGGAAGGCGCGTAAAGTGGTAAGCAATGCGACGGCTTTTAGCCTCTTGAAACTGTTGGCACTCCGAGATAACATCTTGCACGGTGGAACAGCCTTTGCACACAATGAGGTTAAATGCATCGTCTGCGATGCCCTTGAGCACGTGCGCTACCTTGTCGGCTTCAGCCATGGTTCGGTCAACTTTACGGCAAAGGGTCAGCACATCTTGAATATACGCCAGGTAGGACTCCGTGGACGTCTGAACACGTGTGCCAAGTTCTTTCCTAGCGGCCTGCTTGCAGCCGGCAGATTGACCAAACAACTCGCGTAATTTGGTCTTGCATACGTCCCAGCTTGTGATACCGTCCACATTGTTATTAAACCACGCCTTGGCCGTTCCTTGTAAATAAAAGATGATGTTTGCCAGCATTAAGGTTGGGTCCCACCTGTGATTTGTGCTGAAGAGTTCGTAGAGTTTAAGCCACTCATCCACGTCCTCGCCGTCCGTTCCCGAAAAGTTGCCGGGATCGCGGGGTGGAGCGGCCACGAGATAAACAGGAGAGGTCGGCGCCATTGATGCATTGGGCGTAGCAGTTGAGGAAGCGTCGCTGCCGGTGGACATGTTGGGAGCAGAGACTAGGCGTCCGCTGCGTAACTCCGTCGTGCGTTGTAACCCAGCACCTTCCACCAAAATGTTGCGTGAAGGCACAAGGGAAACTAGGCGTTTTAAAATATATTTACACAGCGCCAACGCGCAAGCCAAGATGGCGAACAAGAGAGAGCGCGCGCACACACAAAATCACCTCGTCTTCCTCAGCGCCTATCTCACTGTTTAAGTGGGGCATTGTCTCGTAACAATATATATTCCCGCCACCTGTGCTATAAAATTGGCTGTAAATGTGTGCTCTGTCCTATCTGTCTGCTATATCTTCCCTCTGAAACATTCTCTGCGCACTAAAAAAGCATATTTCTCTAAGAAATGCAATACCAACCAGCCCAAGTAGCCACTCTTTTGGCTTTGTTACGGTGATGCGCACACGCACCATCTCTACCAGCCGCCACTCTCATCTGCGGGAGCAGCTGAAAAGTGCGCGCTCTCACCGCCAGGGTGGCCTTGGAAACTCCAGCGCTGGTTCTCTATACTAGCAACGTTTAGGATTCAATGGTGCGGGTTCCGGAGAAAAAACCTTCGACAAGGAAAACTTCGACACAGCAAACTTTGAACGACCCCTTTGCCTGGGTTGAGTGACAGAAGTGAAACCTGATAGGCACATAATCAGCACTATAGGGAGGACCCATAATAACTGGAGATGGCCGTACTGTGAGGACGCAATTTTGTACTCAATTGAATCCACTAGGCAAACTAGGTATCTTTGAGGTAAAACATATTGATTGAGGAGGAACATGCATAAATAAATTTTCATAGAACTGTGAGGTTGCTAGAACAGAAATCAGTTGTAGATAACTCAAATGAACTTTTGATTGTGTAACTTTGTGCTCGCATTTTTTTCAATCATATTCAACCAAAATTAACTTTGTCACAAAGCTGCCGCACGTGATGTAGAGTCATTTGCCCCACCTCACCTCCCCACCTCATTAGAGCCATTTGTAATAAAAATGCGAATAAATAGAACACTCCTTAGTGCGAGTTAAGGTTTTATAAACGTTCTGCCATTATTCATTTAGCCTTCATATTTACAATTCTCCAGCAAGAGAAAAAACATAAAGAATCTGTCACAAAGTAACCACATTTCACGGTAGTGCAGGTCTTCAACATCTAGGCTAAACTCACTGCATGTCTTCGGATCATTCTTCCGTAGAAATATTACGACATCCCTTGAATTGGGCACAAGAAAGAGATCATAATAACACTACGCCATGCCCCCAAAAGAACTCATGACTGCAGTTAGGGCGTTACAACCCGAGGTTAACGACAAGGCCAAGTTGAACGAAGTGATAGGAATAAAATGTCAGCGAACCTCTGATGTTTCACTGGAATAAAATCAAATATTGCTTCAAAGCAGTGTTTGCAGTGACTGGTGTTGCACCACCAGTTGGCAATATTTTATTAAAGGTACACTAAAGAGAACCAATGTCTAAGTTTAGACTGACATGCTGCACACCGAGGTCTCTCATGCCACAAGTTCATTATCAGCGGAGAAAACTAGGGTTGAAGTTTATGTTTTATTTTGTGACGATCAAATTTTGAAAATGTATTGTAATTTCGCAGCATTGGCTTGATGAATATTTCTGAAACTTCGTATTTAGGTCCTTCACACCGACTGATGTCAGTGTACCTAAATCTGATGAATTCATATTTACGTAAGACCCAGTACCCGCGTTTGAATTTTATGATGTCGTGTGGTTTCGTGTGAGAAGATCAAGGCGCCATCTCCACCCACATTTTCATTTCGGCGTTATCTCGCTTACCAAGCGTCGTTTCGCGGTACAAGTGGTATTTCCTGGATTGAGAAATTGTGCTTGACTAACACGCGAAAAATGTTTTTGGTTTTAGCGTATTTTAAAGGTGTACTGAGACAGTTTAGAGACATCGCAAAAGGGACATTTTTGTTTCCTCGGTATGCAAGTAGTATTACCATTTACCACACAATAGTCAGCCAGCATGCATAAGATAGTTACTTTGATTTTAAAGTTTTTGTTCCAGAGTATAGGCAAGCAAAGGAGTGGACATTATCGCGACGAGTCAACAACGTTCCTCCGAGTTTGCAAACGGAGTTTCCATGCAGCCTGAATCACAGAAATCACGGTCATGGTCATAGGGACAATGCACACGTGGTTTATACGTACCACGAGCAGATCGCTTATCTGCCTTTAGTACGTAGCAACTTGCAATGTTCCTGCAACGTCGAAAAGCCTTGTCATGTAACGGAGAAGCCACTCACTTGATATCGAAACTGAAAGTGTATTTTAAAAGTAGATGTATTAAAAATATATGCCATGCTTTCCCACGCAACAAAAACTCTCTTCTTGAAACCAATCGTCTTCTATAGAACAACAATTCTTTAATATTGAAAATTCGTCTCCGTACTCTTTTAGGTGATGCCAGTCAGATAAATTGGGACAGTAATAATCGATAGATTGGTAGTATGTATTTCAGTACATGCACGATTACCTGATCAATTGTGAAAGGAACAATATCAACTAATAGATGGCAGATCACAGCCGGTCTATAGGCGCTCGCTCTTTCCCTGCGTTTATAACCTAAGCAGCCGCCGCGAGTAAAATATAGTTGTTTTTATACAGTGACAGCGCACTCCGCATGAGGGCGTCGAGAGCCAACTCTTCAAAACGCATTTTGCCGCATGCACATTGCTTTGTAATTCAGCTGTCCGCGGCCACTTTCTTGTGCCAATTACTTTTCCATTTCTAAGAAGCAGTGAGAAGTGTAGAGGTGTGTGTGGGCGTAGCCTGCATTTTTTGGCACTCATGCATTGTGTAATGAATAAACACACGCAACGGCACAAAATCTTTTTTTAAGGCTTGAACACATTCTATTCGCCCAATTCGAAAATGTTTGAGGCTCGTGTGGTTTGATTTATTATTTAGGTGCACGTTAAAGAATTACACGTGGTGAAAATTCCCAAAGCCTTCCACTATGGCGTCCTTCGTAAACATATCACTGAAATACCTTCCTTGAACAAAACTCCTTGACAATCACAGCTGGTTATTGAGCCATACATTGAAGAATAACTGCTACTGGACTGTCTAGAAAGTGTGGACAAGAGCCACGCAGAAGCATCGGCGCTAACTACTTCTGAAAAGTTTCTCTGAATTCTTCTAGATATTTGCATAAAAATGTTTACCGATCGAATTGACATGTCGTCTGGCTTTGTTTACAAGCCCACACAAAATAATTTCTGGTTAGAAACAATGTCGCTACTTCAGCTAAAATCATGACGATAAAGTTTTGCCAACAGTGCTTTTTTTTTCTTCAGGCGCGATGAAAATATATTAGTACTTATGAGAACATTTTCTGAATCTCTGAAATTGTATTGTTCCCTTGCGTTTGTGGCGAGCCTTATTGCATATGAAAATGTTTCACATTTTTTTATCGGCACTGAAAATTTCATCTAAAATTGTGTGGACTTAGTTTTTTTTCTTTACTACAACGACTTTCCAAAACTGTACCACTACATGCTCTTACATGTTTTTAACTTTTGTGTTTTAATTTTGAACAATTATTTTTATGGACATTCTTAATACTATTGCTATTACTCCTGCTATTGCGAGTGGCATTCACACGTACTTGTGAAAAATAGTGACCGACCATATGATGCTAATACTTTCACCTTTTTGAAGTACTTATTTCAATAAACACGAAATGTGATACCATGAACAAAATTGTGCAAAATTTATCATTTTCATGGGCACTGGCTGCCGGCATGTGCATTCGAAGTAAGCGTGTAAGCGTTCCCAAAACTATTGTTCTCAGAAAAAAAAAAGATTACGTCTGTCACGTCGTCTGCTAGTTAGTGACGGATCATGTGGCCAAGCCTTCTGAACGCGATGAACAATGGTACATGCATGCAGAATGGAATATTTATCAATTTACTCCTGCCTTGAAGTATCAAAAAGAGTGGTCATATATGCTTCCAACCATGTTTCTATTGCATTGGTACCACCGGGAAGTGCGACAGTAGAAATGAACCTGAGCATTATTTGAGTGCGCTAGCCTTTTTTTTCCAATGGACGGTGGTGAGTTAGTTTGGAACAAGATTGCAGTAATAGGTAGAAGCACAGCCTCCTTCCCATACACAGGCCGTAAAAAAAAAAACGAGCGTGCTCCTTCACATTTGCCACCGGTAGATGTACTCGGGACAATAAAGAGAAACAATGACTTGACTTAGATTAACAAACTGTGGTCAGAGAACTCTAATGCTACAAGTTTCACTGTCATCATTTCATTATTAATGAATAAAAATGAAGGTCAAAATTTCAATGTTAAATTTTGTGCGTAAACATTTTCTAGGGGTGCGACAGCCGAACTAGAATTCGGAGCAATTTGTGGAGCAGTAATATGTTACTTTCATAGCACTAAAACTCAAACTCGGAGCATGTTACAAGCGAAAACATTCATTTTTTTTTACCACGAAAAAGCGAATTCCGAGCAGTTTGAGAAAGAAGGCATAGATTTGATATATATATATATATAATATATATATGTGTGTGTGTGTGTGTGTGTGTGTGTGTGTGTGTGTGTGTGTGTGTGTGTGTGTGTGTGTGTGACGCTATGATGACTGGGTGACGTGGCCCGGCTCATACTCCATGTTTATTCTAATCTCACTTCTTCCTTCTCGGCTTCTACCAATCATCGCTTCATACGTCACACGATTCCCCCTCCCCCCGAAAAAAGGCATGGATTACGAACAAGGAAAAGTACACAAGGAGAGGTTGAGAAGTCACAAATGTCAAAATGCACAATTGGTTTTATGGCCCCGTGGTGTTTCGTAACCTCGCAAAGCTTCAGGAAAGAGTGCAGCAGTCCGATTAACGCAGGAGTTCTGGTGGGCGAGGCTGATGGTTGCGTCCTGGATAACGCAAGAATGCTTTGGACGTGGAGATAGCGGAAATCGCAGCTGGCATTCTTGTGAAGAACAAACGAGGTTCGAACGCCTTGCAGAATGGACAATTCGGATATCGTAGGCATGGAATTCTTCGTCTTGGCACAGGTCGTGCAGGCAGCTTGCGTGCACGTTGATCGAGGTTGATTGGGTGCTGCCTGTGTTTCTGCCGAGTACAAGGGGTGCTTTTGTGGCTTTTGGAGATTTTCCTATGGCGATGTCGCAGATGGTTTGATGGAAGGCACATTCTTGATCTTTGGTGGAGAATGTATCCACGACGATGGGTCTTTTTGCAATGTTCTTTGAGCCTTAAAAGTGGTTTCGATGAGGTTTCCTGTCGTCGTTGACAATGTTGAAGTATACGTTGACGTTGTAGTTTCTTGGTTTCGTCGACTTGCTTGTGGTGTGACATTTATCGTGCTGTGTCAGGATTCTAAGCAAGTCCTTCGCAGGCTTCAACGACGTGAACCAATGCAGATGTTTCCGGCACAAAACAATGTGCGGGGTTTTGTGCACTTGAATCTTCTGTATTCATAAATCGTTCATTGTTGGTGGTTGCCTGAAGAATACTTGTGTCATCAGAAGTCGCACCTGTGCTTTTAATTTCATTGTTGGCAGTGAGGTTGCATACTGGATTCACGTCACTTCGATCTTGTAATTGATTAACACTAGACGCTTCTGCAGAAGACTTTCCTTCACAAGATGCTGATTGTGAATGCTTCTGTCTTTGTGACACTGCTGAGCTGAATGCCAAGTCAGTTTGCAAAGTACGCATGCGGCATGAGGTATTAAATGCATCTCGTGGCATGAGGTATTAAATGCATCTCGGTCATCAATAGCGGATTCAATTCTTTTATGCAGCAGGGATTTGAGCATTGATGATATATCCGCGGATGAGGAACCAGGTGGAAGGTTGGGAACACGACCACGTGGTCTTTCCGTGAGCATGTGGCTAACTTCACCTGACGGGAATTGTACATTCATGCTCTGTACTCGAGTGCGTGAAGGCTGCTTATGACTGCGATGACTGAGTTTGAATGCACTGAGAGTGCGTGGGCTAATCGAATCTTCATTATAGTCTTAAAACCAGATGATCATTCCTTCTTTTACCTTTTGCCAAGACTCGTCGTTGTCGAATATGTGGGTGACGTAAAACTTAAATGCCTCACCGGTGACATAGTCACTGAAGTTCGTAACCATCTCCCGTTCCGACCAAGATGCAGTGGTAGCGTGGAGCTCGAACAGGTCGAACCAGTCCTGTACAGGTCCATCGTCCGCTGCTCCGGTGTACTTGGAGATGGGAAGGTCAGTCGATGGTTCTGCCATAATGCCGGTAACTGCTTGCGCTTGAGATCACCTCTTCTGTGGTCGATATTCAGTTGAGGCGTATTGCCGGTGGCTTCGTGAATGATGTATGGCTGACGAGCGGTGGCCAGGTCTTCCTCCTGTCGACTTGTGTGACGCTATGATGACTGGGTGACGTGGCCCGGCTCATACTCCATGTTTATTCTAATCTCACTTCTTCCTTCTCGGCTTCTACCAATCATCGCTTCATACGTCACATAAATATATATATATGCAAGCCATTTACATTCCCTAAATCATGCACAGTGAATGTGAGAACTGCTATTTCATCAAACTAGTATTTTCTTTAATCACTCCACTCAGCAAACAATGATGAGGTCCACATTAGAAGTCACCAGGCAAGTCAAATTGTTTGAGAATTGAAATGTGGATTTCCCAAGATGGTGACCATGAGATCCGTAAAACTGAAAAACAAACTGTGACTTTTTACAGCAGCAGAGATGTAATATTGTACTCCAAATAATTTCGGCAGTAACTTTTGTAGACATCAACGAGCATATTAGTTGTCACTAGTATGTGGCATATACATACTTCGGTCATTGAGCAAACTGTGCAGTGTCTAGAGCCTACAACTATTAGCCCCTTCTAAATAATATAACGCTTGTCCGCAGGCTACCCATGTACTATGGCGAAGGTGGCTTAAGTGGTGTTTATGCACAGGTTAGAACAAGACCAAGAAATTTTGGAGCCACCCCCCCCCCCTCCAATTTTTTTTTCATGAAGGGGTTAGGGTTAGGGCACAACTCTTTGTCTTGCTTGCAAGGCGCGTTTGATCAGTTAAAGAAATAATGGCACACGCCAGTTGGCCTCACAATGGCACTGAATATCTATCGCATGTGGCGTTGCTATGGCAACTGACGTGGTGATGGCATGAACTAAGGCTGGTAGTGTACAAGCTCGATATGCTGAGAGTATGTACACTTCCAGCTTTAGTTCCTAATGATTCCCAACATGCCATGGCCGCACTTGCTGACAAGAAAATTCATATTTCTAACGAAGTGTTGCTGGCTACGGCAACACATCTTTTGTGTTGTAGTTGCGTCGTTCCGACGGTAAATATTTGCTGCTGTCAGCACACCAACAGGTACGCGGCGTTATTACTTCATGTGGTCGATGGAGTTTCGCGAGTGTCTTGACCTAATGAGCAGCTATCTTACACTGTGGTTTAGGGTTAGGGTCTGCCCGCATGAATTGATGATGCCAACTACAAGTGGCCAAAGTGGTCTCCATTTCTCGCTCAAATTAGGGCGAATGAGAAAATTTTGAGGCTGGTCGGGCATTTTGGCGCAGCGTGGCGCAATTTCAGCAAATTTTATGGTTTTGGCACGGCTCGGTGCACAAATGAGAAATTTTATCCAATCTGCAAAATCAGCGCAGCTGTTGCACCCCTGCATTCGATCATCACGTAGCAAATTTCAAATTGTCTGTTTTGTATTTTCACGGCACTGGCTCAATGAAATTTTCCAATAGTCGTATGCTAGGTCTACACTCTAAGTCAAAAGGGTGTTAAAAGGGTGTGTGATTCGTCCTTTTGGGGACTAATGAGGCTGCCACAACCATTAATTCTTTTAAGGACTAACGAAACTGGGTCTAAAGTTAGTCCCCTCAAGGGACTAACATTTAGTCCTCACATTTACACCTTAGTGAGTAACTGTTAGTCCTACAGTTCACCCCAAAGAGCTAACATTTAGACCTCACATTTGCACCTTATAGAGCAACTGGTAATCCCCACACTTACACCTTACCGGGTAACCGTTAGTCCCCACAGTTGCACCTTGCCAGACGAATGATTGATCCACTCAAATACTCCAATCGGATTAACTTTTTGTCCCCAGTTCAAACATTATTTTTTGTTTATTTTACGCCAGGCCCAATACTTTTTCGCCTGTTTTTCTGCGCAGTGAGCAACAAATTCCGCAGAAAAGAACACGCGAAAAAGTAGTTAGCCCCCTATGTGCAACTGCTTTCACAGTCACGGCAACAACGAAAGACAAAAGTGAGACATCAAAATCTTTTATTTTTCTACATACACATTAAGTTTCCCTATTCTTTTAGGTGAATTCATGGTGAAGTGTACAAGTCCAGTCTCGTTGTCAAATCTTGTTCACTCCTTTGGGTGCTCCTCCAACGGAAGCAATAGGTGACAGGCATTGCAGAGGCCAGCGCACGCAGCCTTCTGCCTGTTGTGTTCCCACGGCTGCACGTACAATAATATAGTAAAAATAGTTAGACACAGGTGACAGAAGAAGAATATGCACGCATACGACAAGTACGTGCACGTTAATATAAAAACAAGCGTTAAAATATGACACACAAATAACTTTACCTTCACATCTCGCACAGTCCTTCTGAAGCTGCTCGGACGAGAGAGATGGATGACGGGCATCGCAGACGCCAGCGCACACAGTCTTCAGCACGCTGTGTGCCCACGGCTGCACTATAAGTATGTAAAATAGTGAGTCACACGTGACAGAGGATGAATACAAATGCATATAAGAAATAGGTGCAAGGTTAAATGAAAACATACGTGAGATATGACATGCTAATAATTGCACCGTGATGTCACACATCATCAAAAACTCATTTCGATCCCCGTAGCGCAACAGCTTAAGAGCGGCAGCTGCAGCCACAACTCTGCGAACCTCCGTGCCGCTAACAAGTCGGCGAGTCCTAAGGAAGCGACGTCGTTGAGCTCGAGCAAATGAACGCGAGACCAGACACGGCTTTGCACGTGGAGTGTCTGTGTTTGCCGCCAGCGAACTTCGAACAGGAAAGTGAGCGTACGCTTGGCCGCCGCCACGAACAGCGACGAGCTAGTTTGGAGCTAGCGCCGAAGAAATCGACGGTAATGCGGCGCGCCCTTTTCCACAAACCCGAGCGAGTGCAGCGCACAAACGCAAGTCAGCCGCAGCGGCCAGCAGACGGTTCCGAGCTGCTTGCGACCGACTGTAATGGCGATCGATTTTCAGTGAGTTCCGACGCTAGCGAAAGCCCCGCCAGCCCATGCTGGTGCACTTACAGCGCGTGACATACTACAACCAAGCTCTTTACGAGAACCCGCAACGTGTTTCCGATGACTGCCAACACAGCGACGAGCCCTCAGCCCAATATCGTCAGCCCAGAGCTCATCACGGCGGCGAAGACCGGCGAACACGCGATGAGCGAGCGTACCGGCAACGCCGGCTAGATTTCCCGTGCCTGCCGGATGAACGTGAAACGCCGGTCATCAATGGAGGCACTGCCTACGTAGGGGTAAGGGTCTTTGTACTTGGCCTTTGAGATTTTCAATTTTGGCGTTTGCTACTAATTTCAAAGGATGCCTTGCATTAAAAAAGTTATTTGTTGAATGACGGCGTCACTTACTTAGGGTTATTTATAATTACGTTTACGCCTTTTAAAAACTTTTTTACGTTATTTTTATTGCATATAAGCTCCAAAAACGTAAACACCTATTTGAAGACACCCCTACTTGAGTGGCGCCACCACCGTAGTTCTGACGACCGCCGTTTCCCAAGTGACCGCCGGTAATCCGGCAGGCACGGGAAATCTAGGAGGCGTTGGTACGGGAGGCCGACGGCAATGGCGGCCAATTTCCAGACAGTCGCAAAGCACAGGCGAACTGCAGATGCTGAAGCTGACCTTCGCGATGCATTTTGCGCGTGCGATATACAACACGACCAAGGCCGTTGCCGGCAAGTGCGATCCGTATCGCACACGTGACAAGTAGAGCAGAATAAAGAATGATAACCTACTTGCCTTAGAATCCAGCGCTGTTTTCTTCCCTGAGTCGGACTGAAGTATATATCCGATAGGCCTGCTGACATCTCGGTCGCCATATTGGCTTCCCCAACTGTTGCTGTCATATGTTGGTCGTGACTATCTTGAAGCCAGAGATATACAGTGCGGCGTGGTGACGTGTCGAGGCTTGCTCCAGACTTCATGGGTGCAGCGAAACGCAAAAGCAGCAGCCCACGCTCATCCAAGCGTAGACACAAGCACCACGTCGTAATTCTTAGATCGTCAAATCCAGGTGGCCGTGGTCGAGCACTCCGAGCGCGACACAGCGCGAACCGTCGCCGGCAAAATATGGGGAAAGACTGAACCAGCAGAGGAAGAGAAGGACATGTGTTCTGTGGAGAAGGAGGACTGTCACCATTGCAACGCTTCTCACGCTGCCTGCAATCCCCGGACGGTTCATCGCTTTGGAGACTAAAAGGTTTCGCGCCGCACGCTTCCCTCTGTGGTTTCTCCTCAACGGTCTATCCGTTCATCCCGCGCGCTATTGGGCTCCTTTACTCCTTTTTGGGTAATTTTGCCTTAGAGTGTAGCACCCACTGAACACAATGTACTTCACTTCTATTGAGTAGATTCGATGTGGGACGCCCCAAATAGAAGCCTTCAATATTTCGTACGTCACTGTGTTGGGCACGGCAATATCAGTGGAATCTCCACCTAAATTTTCTTCTTGCATGTTTTCTCTGTTGTTAAGCTTCATGTCGCGGCAAGAGAGGTGTTTTGGGATAGTGAAATTACAGTTACTATTATGCAAAAAAATTGTTTTGCTCTTTAGTGTCTCTTTAAAGAGAACGGAAGCGTACTTTTACGACAGAACTGCCGTAGAAATTAAACCTTCAGCTTTTAGACCTCACGCTAACGCTTTACTCAATCTGGAGTGAGACGGCTGAAACTAAATTGGAAGCAGTTTTTGGAGCAGCGAAATTTCAATTTTGGAGCAGTTAGCAGCCTTTACTAAGTTGTCCTGGGAGCTTAAAAATAGCAATGTTTAGCAACGTGGGAGCACCAGTGCATATTTTAATTGCCTTTTAATACACATTTCACTGAAACAGATTTTGAAGGAAGTTTTTGATCATATTATCGCTAGGTATGAACTGCACTAGTTTTTTACATACCAAACACGTGACCTATCTAACCCTTGCAACACGTGAAATATTACCTAAAAAAGGTTTTGTTGAAAGCTAGGTTCCGCGGAAACATTAAAAAAACACATCACACCCCCCCCCAAAAAAAAATTAAAAAATTGTGATTGCACAAGAATCTTAGTGACGTAACAGTGGTCGTTCACCTAAAAAAAGCCTGACATAATAGCGTCAAGCGCTTTTAAAAAAGAAAAGCATGCTGCACTGCCATTCGTGGCCGCCTCATGCAGAACCACCTCCAAGAATGCAATGCGAGAGCCAAGAAATCTCGCCACATAGGCTATCTCGTAAAGCACGTGCATATGGCACTAAGTGATAAGCGAGTGATACTAATAACGCCTCTCCAATTGAGCAATAACGCGCTATTATTATAGCACAAGTTGGCCAGTTTTATATTTTTTCAATATCTATAGGTCATCGCCATCGAAGAACTCCCAATTATACATCGACTAGTGATTGCTGCTCGCGCCGCTCCGTGACTTGCGTAAAGTGCTCGCGCACCACAGGTGAAAAAATCCCTGTCCACGCCTAAAAAACCGCTCAACATAGAGGCAAGTTTTATTGCAAAAAAAAAGAAAAGAAAGAAAACGAAGTCACTCTGCCACCGACTGAAACACTGATTGAGATAAGCCAAAAGCTCGTATAGCCCAGGGCGGGCACGCATGCAGCGACACCTCTTTAAGCACTTGTTGCGAGTTTCGATTACAGAACGAAGATGTGGCAAATCGCCATTATTGAAAACTGTGCCAAGTAATTGCCGATGCGTAATGAGTCACGAATGAAGCGCCAAGGTGCCCGTTAATATTGTTTACAATGGTTTGAACACTCGTTTTGTCACCACGGCTTCGCATGTAATCAAGTGTTTTTCTCTACCTGCAGACACTGATGTGCAGATTTCACTTGCGATTGTTTTTTTTAAATACCAAATGCAATGAGAAGTCGCCTGTCTAAATAAATTAGTAGCTAATGGGTGTAAACCGGGAATAGGTTGCACACATTCTGCCACTCATGGCACCCATTTTGAGAACCCATGTGCACGTGCCAGAGCATCCGGAAGACGCGTCGGATGCAGGGAAAAAAATTACTCCACGTTTACAGTTACTCGCTCACAGAACACGTACTCGTAGGTGACCGCATGCAGCAGCGTCAACATGAAAGCCACAGTGAGTGGCGGAACGCGCTATGCACGACACAGATGCGGAGAGTCAACCCCGCTATGCTTGCGACCCAACTCGGTGGTTTTCACTAGCCGACAGTGGCGCTAGGACACACAGCCTAGCTAGTAGAAGCAGCATGCTCGATGCACGGCAGCACATTTTTGTGGGGTCATGCATATTTGCTAAAGTGTAAAGATTACGGCGGCACCATGGAAACCTTTGTCACCAGAAAGATGGGAAGTGAAAAAAAAAACACCATTGAGTGCGTCTTATTAGTCAAACTCGCCATTTTTTCCCCATTGAAGCTAAGGTCGGCATCGAAATTCTAGCTTTCGAGGCTGTTTCAAAGCAGTTCGGTGCAATTTTCTTGATTACTATGCTTTTAGAGCACCTTGGCACACAAAAAAACGGAAATGTATCAAAAATGCGCAATGTGAGCAGCTAGTCTCTCTTCTTACTTATGCATGTGTGTTGGCAGTACAGGCCTAGGTCGCGGAGCCTCTTTTGCCTTACACATTAGCTTATTCCAATGTGAATTCGCTGTATCTTTGGTACAGAAGGCTGTGTGCAAGTCATGTGTGCACAAGGTATTGAGCAGTGTTTGCGCTCAGGTTCAGAGGTTTCCAAAAGCAGGGTATCCAAATTATGCGGTCACTAGATCCTGCGAAAAGGTGGTGAGATGGATCAAACAATTCAGCAAACGCGAAGCTTGTGAGAAAAACCATGAAAGCCGCTTTAGCCAGCTGCACTTCATTCAAGTTCTTTATTGATACAAGCTCTCATTAGTACATAAAAATACACAACAGTTGCTAGACTTGTTCACATGATGGCGCACAATTAAGAGTGTCGCATCCAGATATGATGCGGCGGCAGTGATATAAACGGCTCTCAAGAAGCTGCGCAGCACTTGCACACTTGTTAAGCTCAGGACCAAAGGCGAAAGCAAAAATAATGGTGAATATGGTTGCAAACACCGAAGCTTCTCCATTCCTTGTGTTACAGGAGTGGTGTACAAGATTCCTCAGTCATGCGCCACCAGTTATGTTGGTCAGATTGGTAGGTGCATGTTAGATTACGGGGGCACCAATCGAAATGCGGAAAGAATGTCAGAATATCACACTTGTTCGCCTATTGAACACAGCGTCACTGAAAGCTACTGTTTAACAAGATCAGGGGTGCAACAGCCGAAATACAAATTGGAGCAATTTTAAGAGCAGCAAAATATTACTTTTGAAGCACTAAAATCTAAATTTCAAGCAAGTTACAGGGAAAAAATTTATGCAGTTTTCATCACTAGATACCAAATTTTGAGCAGTATAACAAAGAAAGCTTACATTTAGAAAAAAATATGTATGAACCATTCGACATCACCTAAATTGTCCTTTGTAAACATGAGTACTGCTATTTCAATGGAAGTGGTATTTTGAGCCACCCCACTGAGCCAAGAATGATAAATTCCACATTAGCGTTTGCTGTGCCTGTAAAATCATTGGACAGATTCTGAGAATTAGAATATGGATCTGCCAAGCTTGCGACCATATAATTTGGGAGATTCCTGAAACCGATGAGCACAGGTGGTGAGAAAAAAAGTGGTGCACAATTTCATTTGTTTTTTAGGCAAGCAGAAATGTCATACATTGCTCCAAATTATTTCCAGTAGTATATTTGGACATCAGTGATTACACTGATACTCACAATTAGACAGCGTACAAAGGCATGAGTAAGGAACAATATGTGCAGGGTCCCGTGACCACAGACAACAGTCCCTTACAAATCTTAATACGCTTTTTCGCAAAGCGACAGTGTAAAATGGCAAAGGGGGCCTAAACAGGGTTCCCTGCACGGGTTGGAATCTCAAGCCAAGAAATTTTCTAATCACAACACCTCCCGTTCCCCAACTTCCTACCTTGTTTTCTCCCCCGTGGTGTTAGGTATCGCTTCGACTCCCCCTTGAAGGCATGTTAGACCAGGTAAAGTAACAACGGCGTGCACCCGTTGACCTAACGACAGTACCGCAGATGTCCCTCGCCAGGACCATGGCCGGGACGACGCAAATTTAAGACAAAAACAGGTGGGGGCTCAGAGCTTTCAATGTAATAGGGAGTGTCCAGTTTTTTTTAAACTTTATTCCCAAACTATGGGATATTTCACGACAGCTCTTAGAAGATGAATCAGTTTTCGAAGCTTACCAAGTTTTTGTCTGTATATCGAAACAGCATTGAGAGGAAGTTACAGTGGCTATAGGCCTATCCTACAGACGTAACCTATAGGCAAAGAACCCAAAGAACCCTGTGAGCTGAGGTCACAGATGGCAGAGGCATTGCCAGAAATTTTTTCGAAGGGGGCGCCACCTTGATTAGAATGGGTCCTAGCTAGGCAAGTAGATGTGGTAGACCGTTAATTTCTGCACCCCGATATACCATATGAAAATATTGGAAGGGCAGAGGCACGAGCCTGGTGTGCAACCCCCTGGCTACGCTACTGGTGGATGAAAACCAGTGTGGTCGAGTACACAATTAGAGAAGGAGAGCCGGGGAGGAGGGTGGGAGTGGCACAGGCTACTGTAAGGTTACCTTGGCGAGAGAAGTAGCTCTAACTTTAGTGGCACATGTATGACGTAAGAAAGAAGGTTTCGTCCAACGTGCTGGCCGAACACACAGAAGCAACTGACAACGAAATAGCCTTGAATAAGGTGAAATTACCAAAATAATGGGAAAATAATTGGACTTCCAAGCTATATCTAGACTCTCTGACTATTCGGACAACAACGGGGCAAATTCTTGAGTGTAATGACAATGGCAGCAACTTTCTTCAGATATACACACCTACATCCTATTTTGAAATATACATAATTGGACAGTTCGCACATTCAATTTTAGTTGTGAGCGAGGCTCTCGTGTGGGAACCTAAATGTTCCGTTTTTATTTCATCATTCATGGTCGGTGCTCATGTTAACCCCATAGTTGAATAACAACCACAACACAAAAAGAGACAGGTGACAGTGGCACTCAAAGCCGCCGTGAGAGTCCCTCACGTATGTAGCGCACTGTGGCATGCCGCCAGTAACTTTTGCTGTCTTTCCAGATTGTGTAGTCTGCAGAAGTCCGAACACATGAGGCCAGAGCAAAACAACGCTGTTCGAAAATGAAGACACTGCAAAGTCACGGTAAAATCACACATGCAACTGCCAGCTTTCCTTTGCCAGTGCGAGGCGAGATCACGTGACCCAACCCTGCACGTCACAGCGATTGCAGCCCTCGCGCTACCGGTGGTGAGCCTCGCGCTACCGGTGGTGAGCCTCACGCCCAATATGTCAGGGAAACTGCATGGCCGACCCTTGGTACACTGGATGGTGCAGCGAGCAATAGAGGAAGACAAGAGTGGTTGGTGCAGGGTGAATCAGTGGTCGAAAAGACAGTGACAAGAGACTTTTTGAAAACAGTCAACCATTGATTCTTGGCTCTCTAACGCATTTGTAAGTAGTGTAAATAAACATCTTGTATATTATGGAAACTAAATGTCAGTGAATTGCTGAATCAAACCCTTTTATAACATACTCTGTCGTGTCATGCAAATTTTGGTTCATGTCAAACATTAGTTGGCAAAAAATTGGAGCTCACTTAAATTCATTTATACATACTTCGCGCCTGGGACTCATTCTGACCTACCACAGTTTTCCTAAACCAGCTTCGTTCGACCTTAAGCTCGCAAAATTATTATTCACCCTTACTCACTCAAGCACATGGCTTAACTTGAGTATGAGCGAGTCTTGACTCAGTCAACTCATACGTGAGTTGCTGTCCTAAGGTGTCAAGTTAAGGAGACGATCACTGAGCGCCCAAACTTAATATGCTAGATTAAATCGATCGATCAGAGAGATACTACATAGACCGACTGGTAGACAGGTATGGTTAAGGTGCTTTTAGTTCGCTATAAAAATGCTCTGCTTTAAAGAGCAAGTGACTAGGAGGACAGCCCTTAAGGGAAGCGTCACTTTGAGACGTCAGCTTTTGTAGTTTTTATGATTAGAAAGCACTTACGAGACATTTCAAAACTTGCCACTCTTTACTAGCACTGGTGTCCAAGCAATAGCCGGCACACTGCCCTAAAGAAGACTTGGAATGCAAACCACAGGTCAACAGCACGAGAAAAAAAATTCCTTGTTATCATGTCATGACAAGAACACTTGCTAGGCTAAAAAAGAAATATTTGAAAAACTGAGGTGTTTTGGAAACATGATAATAAGGGTTGCAGCGCGAGCACGAATGTGCTAGAAAAAACAGACGAAAGTCGAGGTATGGAAGGCAAAGAGGATAACACGAGCGCTGACTACCAACTGAATTTTATTATTCGCAGCACACATGATAATATATACAACAGGCAACCTTTGAACAGCACACGTGAGCAACGTGACATATTCTGGGAAATATTCTGATAAAAGGAGGTACAAAAATGGCTAACCCTTATCTAAAAGTGCAAACTCTTTGTCATGCAAGGCCACCGAAGGTTGGCTCACGCAACCGTCACAATTTTTTCTAATAAAATACGCTTCAGCTGTTTCCCGAGTTAACTTGTCCATGTGGCGTGCCAGCACACTCACGCCCGGAAATCGAGGCTGGCACCCGCAGCTCTTGCAGTGCAAAACAAGATTTGAACTGATTCCTTTACATATATCATTCATATTGCCACGTTCCATTTCCCAAGCTTTTGTTATCGTCCCAAAACACCACACGATTCTCAGCGCAAACCGCGCCTGCAGGTTTCGAGAGGGTTCCGGACTGTAGTAGATCATTTCGATAAGATCACGCCCACTGTGCGAATGGTACAGATTGTTCTGAAACGTACGCCGTCGCCAGCGGTAGCGCTAGAACATTCGACGGCGGGAGTATAAATGCCGACGCGCTTCGCCGCTTGTCAGTTGTTGATCGAAGGCCGACGCTGCGTTCGCCGCTATCAGTCCGAGACTGCTATCTGTGCAAGACTGCTGCTGTAATTAGACTTTCCCTTTACCGGACACAGGTTCGCCCAAATAAACAGTTAAATCCCGACACGAAGTTTTCTGTCTTTGGCCACGTCACGACCCCGTGGCATCTGGTGGAGGTGCTGCTTCGTTCATGTACCGGACGCCCCCGTCAAGCCGTGAACCCAGCCCCCTTCGCGGAGAAGACACCGACGCCAACCAACAGCAGCGAACGAGCCGCCGACAGCAAAGTCTCCCACCGGAGTACGGCCTGCTACAAGACAAGGCGCGGAAGACCAAGACCATGACCTCGACTGCAGCGACAATGACAACCGGAGCGTCCCAGCCCACGATCGTCATTCATCAACCCAGGGAACCACCAACGTTCCATGCCTCATCGTTTGAAGACCCGGAAACCTGGCTAGAAACATACGACCGTGTGGCCGCCCTCAACCACTGGGACAATGAAGAAAAGCTCCGTCGTGTGTACTTCTACCTGGAAGACACCGCAAGGACCTGGCTAGAGAATCGGGAGTCCACGCTCCGAACGTGGGATGTCTTCTGCGGCGCATTTCTTCAAACGTTCGCAAGCGTCGCTCGCAAAGAGAGGGCCGCTGCTCTACTCGAGACCCGGGTTCAGCTACCAAACGAAAAGGTTGGAATTTTCACAGAGGAGATGACCCGCCTATTCCGTCACGCTGACCCAGACATGCCTGAGGAAAAGAAAGTTCGTTTCCTCATGCGAGGGGTCAAACAGGAGCTCTCCGCGGGACTAATGAGGAATCCACCGAACACCGTCGAAGAATTTGTATCCGAGGCGACCACCATCGAAAAAACGCTGGACATGCGCACCAGACAGTATAATCGTCGCCTGACTCCAGAATGCGCTGCTGCTCAAGCCAGTGACTCCGACGACCTGCGTGAAACGATCCGAGCGATCGTGCGGGAAGAGCTGCGCAAACTGTTGCCTTCGGCGCAGCCTCAAGTGGATTCGATCGCCGACATTGTGCGAGAAGAAGTCCGGCAATCGCTTAGAATTCCCGAAACACTGCCGCCCGAGCCAGAAACTATGAGCTACGCCGCTGCAGTGCGCCACAACGCTCCTCCCCGTCCACGCCAAAACGCCGCCCCGTCACACTTCCGTCGCCAGACGCCACCGCCGCCACCACCCCAACCGACGTCCTACCGTTCCCCAGCGGGCCAACGCAGTGCACCGAGAAAAACGGACGTTTGGCGTGCACCTGACAACCGCCCGCTCTGCTACCACTGCGGCGAGGCCGGACACACATACCGCCGTTGCCAGTACCGACAGATGGGATTGCGTGGCTTCGCCGTCAATGCACCGCGCCCACAGCCAGGAGAACGACCACGTGACATCACCGACTACCTGACAGGAACTCGGTGGACACCACGAAGCCCTTCGCGCTCGCCGTCGCCCAGCCGCCGCCCGTCTCCGCACCACCGACAGTACTCTGGCCCAACGCGGGGCCGGTCTCCTAGCCCGTATCCGGGAAACTAAGGGCAGCAACCGGTGGAGGTGCGGTTGCTGTGCGACGAACTACCGAAGATCCTCCGACGACGACGACGCCGCGACGGAGCTTTCCGAACACAACGTCAACCAGGCAAAGCGCTGACGGCGAAAGCTCACTTACCGAAGGTGGCCTGACGACGCAACATGAAAGCAGCGGAACAAGCCGACGCAGCCGTGACCCGACGCCACGCCCTAACTGTAATGCGAGACGGCGAATTAGCGACCTCGACGTTCTTATCGACGGCAGCAGTGTGACCGCTCTCGTCGATACTGGAGCCGACTATTCTGTCATTAGTGGGTCGTTCGCCGCGAAGTTAAAGAAAGTTAGGACAGCTTGGAAAGGCCCTGAAATCCGCACAGCCGGAGGTCATCTCGTAACGCCTGCAGGAATCTGCACAGCGAGAGTCACCATTAACGGCCGTATTTATCCTACAGACTTCGTAGTCCTACAGCGTTGCTCGAGAGATGTCATCCTTGGCATGGACTTCTTATGCCTCCATGGTGCTGTCATCAACCTAAAAACAAAGTCGATAACGTTATCCACAGAAGAAGCACTACCGCCGCGCACGCCGTCTGGACACCATGCTTTGAATGTGCTGGAAGAACAAGTCACCATTCCGCCTCGCTCAAGCGTCATTATTTCAGTCGGCGCTCCTGAATCACCTGACTTCGAAGGCGTCGTTGAAGGCAGTCAGCATCTGTTGGTCACCCGAAATATTTGCGTCGCAAGAGGAATTGCAGAGTTGCGGGGAGGCAAAGCAACGGTTATGCTCACAAATTTCAGCAATGAGTACAAACATGTGAATAAAGGAACAACGGTCGCATACATCGAAGAAATTGTCGAAGCCACCAGTGCTTTCGCCCTCGCCGATTCTGCGGAACCTGCTCAGAGGAACCAAGCCCCTCCCATAGCTTTCGACGTCAATCCCAGACTTCCGAACGATAAGCAAGAAAAGCTCAACGCCCTGCTCCTGCAATACGAAGATTGCTTTTCGTCGTCATTGAAAATTCGGCAGACCCCAATCACGAAACATCGCATCATAACCGAAGAAAATGCCAGGCCACTCCGTCAGAGTCCGTACAGGGTTTCGACGCGAGAACGTGAGGCCATCAAGAGACAAGTTGATGAAATGCTGCGGGATGACATTATCCAGCCGTCCAAGAGCCCATGGGCATCCCCCGTGGTGTTAGTGAAGAAAAAGGATGGGACCCTACGTTTCTGCGTCGATTATCGCCGCCTGAACAAAATCACAAAAAAGGACGTGTATCCTCTCCCACGAATAGACGACGCACTTGATCGGCTCCATAACGCCAAGTACTTTTCGTCAATGGATCTCAAGACTGGCTATTGGCAAATCGAAGTCGACGAAAGAGACCGAGAGAAGACGGCGTTTATAACACCGGACGGCCTCTTCGAGTTTAAGGTGATGCCCTTCGGCCTTTGCTCAGCGCCTGCAACTTTTCAACGCGTTATGGATACAGTACTGGCAGGATTGAAGTGGCAGACTTGCCTTGTGTACTTGGACGACGTCGTCGTGTTTTCCTCCAGTTTCGACGAGCATCTTCGGCGCCTTGAAGCTGTACTTCAAGCCATCAAGACTTCCGGACTCACACTGAAGCCAGAAAAGTGCAGATTTGCGTATGAAGAGCTCTTGTTTCTGGGGCACGTTATCAGCAAGTCTGGAGTTCGTCCTGATCCACGGAAAACAGCCGCCATCGCCGAATTCCCGCCGCCCACTGACAAGAAAGCCGTGCGCCGATTTCTGGGCCTGTGCGCCTATTATAGGCGGTTCGTGAAAAACTTCGCCCGCATCGCCGATCCTCTCACTAACCTTACCAAGGCCGACGTGGAGTTCAAGTGGGAAACGCCACAAGAACACGCTTTCCAGGAGCTTAAACATCGCCTCCAGACGCCTCCGTTACTTGCCCATTTCGACGAATTCGCCGAGACAGAAATACATACTGACGGAAGCAGCGTAGGTCTTGGCGCCGTCCTTGTGCAGAGGGCTGACGGACTTGAAAGGGTTATTAGTTACGCCAGCCGATCGCTATCCAAAGCAGAAGCAAATTATTCCACAACAGAAAAGGAGTGCCTCGTCATCATCTGGGCTACGTCGAAATTTCGCCCATACCTCTACGGCAGGCCCTTCAAAGTTGTGAGCGACCACCACGCCTTGTGTTGGCTAGCCACATTGAAGGACCCTTCAGGTCGCCTCGCACGATGGAGCCTGAGACTTCAAGAATATGACATTACTGTCATTTACAAGTCTGGCAAAAAACACTCCGACGCCGACTGTCTCTCTCGTGCGCCTGTCGACCAACCGCTACCCGACGACCCGGATGACGACTACTTCTTGGGAACGATAACTACCGACGACTTCGCTGAACGACAGCGGGCCGACCCGGAACTTAAGGCCCTAATTGAATACCTCGAAGACAGGACCGCCGAAGTCCCGAAGGTATTCAAGCGCGCACTTGCGTCGTTTTTTTTTACGAAACGGTCTTCTACAAAAGAAAAACTTTTCACCGCTTCGGGCTAAGTATCTCCTTGTGGTGCCTTCAGCTCTGCGACCAGAACTCCTGCAGGCCCTGCACGACGATCCGACGGCAGCGCACCTCGGTGTTTCTCGCACGCTCGCGAGGATACAAGAAAGGTACTACTGGCCGCGTCTTACCACCGATGTCACTCGTTATGTGAGGACGTGCCGGGACTGTCAGCGACGCAAGACACCGCCGACAAGGCCAGCGGGACTTCTGCAGCCAATTGATCCACCTTGCCGACCTTTCCAGCAGATTGGTATGGACCTACTGGGGCCGTTCCCGACGTCGGCTTTCGGAAACAAGTGGATCGTGGTAGCTACCGACTACCTCACCCGCTACGCCGAGACAAAAGCCCTGCCAAAAGGCAGTGCATCTGAGGTAGCTAAGTTCTTCGTCGAAAATATCGTCCTACGTCACGGCGCCCCGGAGGTCCTTATCACCGACAGAGGAACGGCATTCACTGCCGACTTAACTCAAGCGATCTTGGCATACAGCCAAACAAACCACCGCCGGACGACAGCGTACCACCCACAGACCAACGGCCTCACCGAGCGGCTTAACAAGACGATCGCCGACATACTGTCAATGTACGTCGATGTCGAACACAAGACGTGGGATGCCATTCTTCCGTATGTGACCTTCGCATACAACATGGCGGTGCAGGAGACGACGCAGATATCTCCATACAAATTGGTCTACGGAAGGAGCCCGGCAACGACGCTCGATGCCATGTTACCCAACGTCACCGACGAAGAAAACCTCGATGTGAGCGAGTACCTTCATCGCGCCGAAGAAGCCCGACAACTTGCGCGGCTCCGTATCAAGAATCAACAGACCACCGACAGCCACCGTTACAACCTTCGACGACGCTTCGTGGAATACCAGCCCGGTGAACGTGTTTGGGTGTGGACGCCGATACGCCGACGTGGACTAAGTGAAAAGCTTCTGCGACGGTACTTCGGACCGTACAGGGTGGTTCGACGTCTCGGCCCACTCGATTACGAGGTTGTTCCCGACGGCATCACGA
Source organism: Rhipicephalus microplus (assembly GCF_043290135.1). Lineage (NCBI taxonomy): Eukaryota > Metazoa > Arthropoda > Arachnida > Ixodida > Ixodidae > Rhipicephalus > Rhipicephalus microplus. The sequence goes on from NC_134703.1 coordinate 221,945,830, forward strand.
ACTCTCAACGACGCCGATCGCGACCTGAAGTCGTCCATGTCACACGCCTAAAGCCGTTTCATGCGCGTTAACAAACTGAAACAGTGTTTTTTTGTATTATTGTTGTATTGTAATTTATTCATTGTACTTTCTTGCATTATTATTGTACGTACCTTCATCTTTAGTTAAAGCATCGAGACGATGCCTTTTTCAGAGGGGGGCAATGCCACGTTCCATTTCCCAAGCTTTTGTTATCGTCCCAAAACACCACACGATTCTCAGCGCAAACCGCACCTGCAGGTTTCGAGAGGGTTCCGGACTGTAGTAGATCATTTCGATAAGATCACGCCCACTGTGCGAATGGTACAGATTGTTCTGGAACGTACGCCGTCGCCAGTGGTAGCGCTAGAACATTCGACGGCGGGAGTATAAATGCCGACGCGCTTCGCCGCTTGTCAGTTGTTGATCGAAGGCCGACGCTGCGTTCGCCGCTATCAGTCCGAGACTGCTATCTGTGCAAGACTGCTGCTGTAATTAGACTTTCCCTTTACCGGACACAGGTTCGCCCAAATAAACAGTTAAATCCCGACACGAAGTTTTCTGTCTTTGGCCACGTCACGACCCCGTGACAATATGTTCTCCTAACCTTATATTAATGCACCGCCCAATTTGGCCTATATACCAACGACCGCACGTTAAAGGAATCATGTAAGCAACACCAACTGCACAATCTACAAATTTATTTATGTGTTTTACGGCGCATGTTCAACTTTTTTTGGTGATTCCTCTAAGTCGCTCATCCGTCATTCTGCAAATCTGGCTTACTTTGCACGGAGCTGATAAAACTACATCCACATCATATCTCGAGCCCACCTTCTTCAAACCATGAGATATATTGTGGAAGTATGGGATGACTGCAACTCTTTTTCGCTCCTTATTTCCTCGTGCATTTTCTTGTTTTTGTTTGATTTTTTGCAACAAGGATTCGCACACTGAAGAAATTACAGATTTTGGAAATCCTGCTGACATTTTGGAAACACCCGACAGCATTGTACAGACCTTGTGTAAAATCTGCTGTCATCTAGCAGACACGAGCGCATTTCTGCAATGTTGAAGGCTGGGCACGCTCCACCTGTGGAGGCACGAAATGTCCATATTAACCTGTGGTGGCAGATAGGGGTGGCAGTGCCAACAAATTTTCGTGTGCCATTTTGCTCAGACTGAGGAAACTGGGATGCCAAAATATATTTGCAGGAAATCAACCTCTATGTTATTTGACTTCCTCGTGGCTGACGCGAAGGGCCAGACCTGTTGCTCAATTTGCTGCTTACAATTGAATACCTGTTTATATTCTCCATTATATCCAGATTTGGGGCAGCATAGGCACACATTACAGCATTCTCTTTCATGCCATGCCAGAATGAAACAGTTTTTGCACCGTGTGCATGCAGGCACTGCAAAACTGGTGTTGTGCATGAGCTTCAAAGCTGCATTGCTCATGCTTCCCTCTGCTGCTGTTTGCAGCATTACTTTAGAGATTACATTGCAACCACAACTACATATTAGCCACGTAGCTTCTGCGTGTCATCGATTCTCATCTAATGGACTGGCTGTGCTCGATCATGTTGCTTACTGATACTTGTTTATTGTGGAGTTTAATAAGGTAACATTTAGTGGTGTGGTTTGCACACGTATTGCTTCACTATGTGTACTTTTCAAGCCTTCCATGTGCTCTTTCACAGGGGGCGGCCAATTTCATAACTGCAAACCGAATGCTGTGACCCTCCCTCTGTTATTATTATTTTTTATACCCCAAAAAGAGCAAATATGTAATTCCAAATGGTGATCCTCCTTCATAAAAATCTTGTATCCACTTTATGTGCCAATGTTAATAGATGTCTGAAGTGTGTCAACACTGTGTAAAGTTGAACAAATGCTGTCCTGGCAAATCTGTCACCCTTAAATGTGGGTGAATTCCCACTGTTTACGCACAAAGGTGGTTTCGCAAATGTTCCGTAGGTGATACAAAACTGCCCTGCTGCAAACGGCGTGAAATTGTAAGGTGCAAATAAGCCCCGAAAGTGATGACGTGAATCCAAATATTTTTCATCTATTGTGCTGTTTACGAGCACATGCCCCCCTTAAAAGGGTGTTCAATAAAATACCAGCTAATCAGCACCCACTTTATGGATACGCTCTTCATTTTTCTTGGCGCCGCCGCGGTGGTTCAGTGGCTAAGGCACTCGGCTGATGACCCGCAGGTCGCGGGTTCGATTCCCGGCTGCAGCGGCTGCATTTCCGATGGAGGCGGAAATGTTGTAGGCCCGTGTGCTCAGATTTGCGCGCACGTTAAAGAATTCCAAGTGGTCGAAATTTCCGGAGCCCTCCACTACGGCGTCTCTCATAATCATATGGTGGTTTTGGGACGTTAAACCCCACAAATCAATCAATTCATTCTTTTTCACGCACAGAAGACTAAAAGTTTAAAAAAAATTTATTTGTGTGTTAATGCTATATATAGCGTACGTTGATGACTACAGCAGCAAAGCATTATTTATTTGAAACCTAAAGAAAGAATTAAAAGTTTCATTTCAAATTAGATGTGTGATGAATCGGAGGGGCTATTTTGTAAGTATTCTATCTAGAACAGGGCCGACATGAAACAAAAGAAATAAATGGAGCCACACTAGATTGGTCAAGGCTATTCTCATGGTCAACACATGAGAATAGCCATGGAAAGAGCATAGGTGGAGGCCGCATTGCGTCAATAAAATGGCGACAAAATGGCATCCGAACAACATGGATTCAAATCAAATGAAGCGTTTGAGCCCAAAGAAGCAAAGTAGCCTGTTTTGCACCTCACGTACCATGATTAAGCTTCGAAAATCTCAACAAAATGACTCCTTCGAAATGCAACACCACCTAGCATATACTCAAGACACCAATAAATTGCTGAAGTCATCCCAGTCTGCAATCTCATGCTTTGAAAAACAACACGTGCCAATATAGATGATGTGCTGTGTTCATTTTATGTTTTTACATGTGTTGAAACCATTTCCGAATTCTCTTAACTTGCCTATAAGCTTTTTGATCCCTCTTGTTCTTTCATTCTATCTACTCTAATTAAAATAAAACGCTTACAAATTAACCCCCACGTCGACATAGGCCGTTTCTAGTGAATGACGCTTTGCAATTGTGTAACAGGGTTTCTTTAGCTCCCAGCTGTGTCTTGCTATAGCCTCTTTTCAGCCGCCCTGCATTGTTCCTCATGAATAGCAAATAACTAAAGCAATCCTTATTTTAAAATCCGCCGACTACTCCGGTCTATTTAAAGGGCCCCCAAAATACCTCTTACAATTTTTTTTCAAACGTTTGAAGTAAATACATGCACCATATGGAAAATGCTGCATGATCAATGGTTCTCCTCGTGACAGCAAAACAAGCCGCCAGTGCTCCACAAATTCCAAGAAACAATCCCCCCATGCCTTTCGGGTGGGCAAGTGACATCAAGAAGTTGAATCTGACGTGCAGAATAAATATCCTGCAATTGGTCAAGCAAGCACCTATGATTTCCTGTTAGCCTGCAAGAAGCTTTCCACGCCACTCGTCGTTTGTCGCGATGCCCGCATGCAGGCACGTGCTTGCAAATCAGGTACTGTGGTCCGTAGGACAGGGTTCACACTGACACTATTCGTATAAGCACCGGCTGACACAGCAACAGCGATTCGCCAACAAGCTCACAGTTGACAGAAGGCGGAGTCGCGGCAACCGTAACAAGGCAGTGTTTGAAGCAATATGCCATTGATAATGTGTGCCGCGTAAGATTGAGAGAGGTGCTCGGCAAGAGAGAAAAGCGGCTTCGCGAGAGGTACCAACGGAGGGTAGAAAAAGAAGAATGAAAGGAATGATTACTGAGCTTAGATAATCAAACGCACTTAACTCCGCTATTACAGCACCGTTACAAAAACTTTAACGGCTTTATGGTGTTGTGCACTTGCGCCCAACTTCTTCACCACAACTGAATTTCCACCTCTGGGTGATTAAATATTGCATCTGGTTTCTGGCTGCATGCATTATAGCAAATATTGCGCGCCAGCACTGTTCAGATATTAAAATAATCTTTGGTTTATGGCTGTGAGATTGGTAGCCTCGAAATAAAGCGGCAAATGTTCAGACCAGTACTGCTATTTCCACTGATACACACTGTCAAACGCGGGACTCTGGTGCAGCATAGCATAATCTACGTTGACTTTATTAGGATGGTGCAGGAAACTTAGTTTCGCAAACTTGTGCGCAGAAGCAGCATCACACTATCAGGAATGGAGGGCATTTACATTATTAAAACCACAGGAAGATAACAGACAAGGCAAACATATGAATTCAGATGAATTATTACTTGAAATTTCACATTTTGTTTCTTACTCACCATGAGTGAATTTTCAAAACGAACTAAAACTAAAAGGTATTGTTGGGCTTGGAAAGCAAGAAAAAACGAAAAAGTAACTCAGATCTCCTTTGTTGTCTGCCAAGCTAACCCCGCCAGTATCAACATATCAGCACGACTTTCTTTGCTGCGAAGTAACTGACATAAATGTTGATGCCACTTTTATTTACTCGTATTGATGCCACAAAGCTTTTAAACGCCGCTGCTCATTATATATAATGTAGTAGCAAGTTACACAAGCCTTGTCTAGCGAACTAACCTCCCACCAGAGAACTGCCTCTAAATGTAACGGGCCATGCTCCACATAAAGGCAACGCTGAACCCACGGCAGACTGCAGTAGTTCGCCTTGTTTTAGGTGCATCGTAAAGACGCGGCTGTGCAAAATGGTTCGACATGTGCTACGTGTATGCATCATTTAGCTCACACTGCCGATCCACTGCACAAGGTTGACACCCAGGTACATAAAATTAGAACTGGTGACAGGCAGGCAATTTTCTAAAAGCTACCCGAGACATATGCAGACGACATAGGCTCCCGTCATGTTGCGGTAAGATTACACAAGTTGCACATTAAAAGGTTACCTGTACTCTACTATGTACCCTCGAATCAAAAGAAAATGATCGATCACTCGGGTCACACGTACGTGACTAGCCGAAACTGTTCGTCCTACTTACTCACCGAATACTCGCACATTACGGCGAGCGGTTGATTAAGGTGCACGTGAAAGGTATGAACAAGAAGGCACTCGTACAGAAGTACAGTAACTTATACTCACAAATGTAATCTGGCTCGTCGCTGGCGTTGCTGAGGCAGCTGAAATTTTCCTTTCTCTGCCCAGAACCCGGATGGCAAAATCAGTGTTGCCAGGTCTTGGTAAGGAAGCGTCGACGAAATCAGACAAAATCGCCCGAACTATGTCCAGGGAAGTATTTATTCACAAGAAAACTAAAAATGATTTCAAGCCTCCTTAACAAAAGTGATAATTAGCACTCAGAAATGTCAAAATCTACTGTCGCTCATCTTGGCGAGCAGGTATCACAACCGAGGTCGTGGTTGGCGAAAAATACTTAAACACATTTTTTAATGAAGTAGCACGCAATTGATAGCTTTTATACAGCACCAGCTGTCTGTATAGCCAACAAAACAAGCGTACTACTTTTTACGACTGTGCTAAGCTTGCGTTGCGTGTCACATGGACACCTATCATAGCGGAGGAAATAAGACGGTCGTGATCTGTGCATCGCATTTTGCGACTCTCAGGCTGTGATTTAGCTAACGTCTTCGCCAAACGTTTGCATGATTCAGTGCCAAACACAACTTGAGGGGTCTGATTACGAACAAAATACACCGTTACAAAGAATCGGCAAGAAAAATCAGGTCATCCTCGCAAAATCGCAAAAACCAGCATCAGCTCATCCGATTGCAGAATATATTTCATTTATTCATGCTAGAGTTCCAGATGGTATGCAGCTGCAGTAGTCTTGAACTCAACATGCGCGAAAAGCCATGGTTGTACGTACGAGAATGACGCGTAAATAACAAGCGAGAATGACGGCCGTAAAGGGGCAAAGGAGTGAGCAATTTTCGTCCTATAATTAAATTAAGTGGTAGTATAAGGTGCTAGGCGTTGCCACAAAGTTGGGTTCAAACTCTACAATTCAATACAATAATACTGGTTCAGCCACACCGTGGATTCCACGCTTCACCCAGAAATAAACACTGGCTACACCCTTGAAAACGTGACCCAGCATGGTCACATGTGTGTGTACTTTTAATCTCAAATACACCTCGCTCTGATTGCGACATACACCAGACCGCGTGAACACAATACGGCAGCTCGTAAAATAGAATAACGGTATACACTTGCATGCTTTATTAGTAAACATTGTGCAAAGCTATAACAGTCCACCTACGCCTGTCCGCTATTAACTTAGTCCTAACAACATTACATGTATACTCTGGAAAAGTACCAGATTATGCTACCATCAAGCGTATAAGCAAAACATTGCAAAAATAAAGAGTACTATGGTAGAGTGTGCACAACACGAGTGCTAATTTTCAACATTTTTGACAGCTTAAACGCTAAAGAAAGCTCTGCATCGGTGCGAAGCGATCGGTCAAATTATTACTTGTGTTTTAAGGCATAGCAACTGTACCTGCTTCTTTTCGTTGCAACAATATTATAGCACACTACATTATCACTGTTTCATATATTAAACCGCAGAGCCAACAAGATAGTATGGGATGGTTCTTCGAGAAAAAGCTCTAGTCTCAGGGCTCTGATGACAGAGAAACAAAGAAGAAATAACTCTGCTTATGGCAACTCAACCATGAAATTCATGTACTACGTAAATTATATTAGAAGTACTATCTCAATTGGGCTACCAATTCAAAAGAGTTTTCGAAGTAGCCACACCAAATTACGCATATATTTACAGATTTTGCCGACTTCACTGAGCGCAATGTGTGCTGTGTGTTGGTGTTACTGTGTTCTGTGAATTGTGCTGAAGTCTAAATCAGGATGCTGACGGCATAGCACCAACAGTCAACTGAGCCTTGCTGTTTCAACCCAGCACCTCACATTCGTATATGATGTCACCGATATATGATGCAGGAATTTCCTCCGATATTGGCCTCATGTGGTTCAATAACAAATCTTTTAAGAAGTGTAGATTTCAAATAACATACTGATAGTAACACCACTCATCGTGTCTGATCTTCTAGATATGTCATGCGGCATGACAAATTTCAGACATACATTTCAGCATTTTCCCCAGCCCTAAATTCCGTCATGCTTGCCTTAACAACCTACTCATGGCGAGTTCAGATGAGCACAGTTCCTCTCTGTATTCTGTAATCCAACATCTGAACAAGGCACATTTGTCAGCATAAGCAGGTGTGCATTTGATGTCCAAAGGCTCACCTGTCCTATCCCCGTGTTCTCCGCATCCAGTATTCAGCTTTACCCAGGCAGATTTATAGGTGTTGAGAGCTTCCCATCTCCGAATACTAGATGCCGATAAGTCCTACAAGCTGCTTCGTATTATTTTTGTGAACTACGTACTATACTAACATTTTGTACCATGGTGCCAGGCCATTATACTTATTACCTCCACTTCAAGCTATCGATACACAGAAATGCTACTATATTGAGCTCCCTTAGACCAAGAACTCCCATAAAAATTTTTGGGGATCAACAGATGCTTGCGCGACAGTATATGCTACTCCCTGATTATCAAATGAGACTTCCAATATACGTCATCGTACGACACCTTGAATGCAATTTGTGCTAGATCACCGACTCGTCAAAGAAGTACATATGGCCGCAAATCAGTTTTCTGACATGTCCTGAAAACTTATGCCCACTATCTGAGCTGTATCACAGCATTTTTTGAGGAGACTGAAGACAATAGATCTTCGAAAATGTCACTGTATCGTGTGGTTGGCCCTGTAAACATCCAGCAATGTGACAATGCAATGTGACATTGTGACAATGTGACTGAATCTTGAATTGCCGCAAAGAAATCTACTCAGGTGGTGCGTACACCCACCTGATGCTATACTACACCTTATGTTATTTGCCTGGGAAAGTCTTTGGATTTCTCGTGTACTTGGGTGTGAAAGACTCACTAATTGTGATATACCTAATTGTGCTTACATGTGGGCATAAATTATGAGTGCTTATTTCATTACACTATTGCATGGAAGAAATTACGTGATATCTTTGTCATAGAGTAAGTGAGTACATCTATTACCAGTACACGTTACACTCCCTCAGTTACAATCGTTGCATCCATATTCCCATGAACTGCAGCAGATGTCAAACATATCCGAAACATATTATAGAAGCTGTCAACATTGTCTTTGATGCCCTGCCACATAGCCCAAACAACATGTTCACTTGTCCCAGAAAAATATACACCTTAAAAACGTGGCGATTGGTTGACATGACAACACATTCTGCCTTCTGCAATAAATATGAGGTTCGACGCTGCTAGAATTTCAGTGCTCCAGGGTCGTTTGCCAGTAACAGGAGACATATTAGCTTCCACACATGCTGTGACCTAAGAAATGACCATTTATGCCCACATGCAAGCACAATTAGGCATATTACTAGACCGTCTTTCTTTCCCAAAATACGTGGGAAATCAAAAGGCTTCCCCTTGCAGATAGCGTCAGGTGTATGGCATCAAGTGTTTTTATGTACTACCTATGTCGAATGCTTTGCAGCACTTCAAGATTCAATCACAATGCCACATTGCTGGACATGTTTGCAGGCCAGACCACTTGATTCAGCGACGTTTCTGGGGATCTTATTGTGCCATTGACAATAGTGCTGCCTTGCATAAGATAAACCTTTAGGCTTCTGTTGATTGCATGGTTCAGCGTTGGATGGAATATATTGTTACTCCAGACATTTCTAGGTCGCACAATGTTGCTCCTGCTTTTGTAGCGGCTGGCTGCATCACTCATGTCATCCTTGGTCCCAACAGATAGAGAAAGCCAATATGGACCGACAGTATTCCACCAAGCCCTACCTCCCAATGAGCAATGGAATTAATGAAACGTATATGCATGACATTCAAGGCAGATATTGGTTGCAACACTGTAAAACTTGCTTTAGGCGTGACAGTAGGTCTACCCAGTGACCATGTTCTTTTACTCTGATCGACACAAAGCCCACATTCCTGCCAGTGACTACACATCTCGTCTTAATTACATCATTAAGAAGCTTCTACCTATAGCTGTGTGACAGCGTATTGGAAGGCACATATGGTAGCAGTGAAATAGACTCTTGTACACGCATGCCTAATGAAATGTAATGGGCTAACCACCCTCATTGGTGTCATGCTGCCTACTTTAAAAAAACCTTTTTCAAGTAACTTTTAGTAAAGTTTTATGAAAACAAGACAGATGATTCACTTCCTATGCAGAAGTGATCATCACTGCACAAATGGCCTGAAACAGCAAAAATATCCTACTTACATAACAAGAATAAACATTCCACACAATTCCATGATGAAAATTGCAAGTTAACTGGTTGTCAAGTCAATCTAGCTAATAAAGCATTTACCAGCATCATTTCTTCAGGCAATGTCAAAATATTGTTTTTGTGTTTTATGCATTTGTTATATCTGAAATAATATTTTATGTGCGAAAAAATGTCCCATTAAATTTGTGACACCTTATTTATGATGGCTACAAAAATTATTGAATAACAGCTGTAATTTTATCATATAATTCAGTAAATTTATAATTTTAATGGTTTTACAAATATTCTAGTTCTCGAGTGCCACAAAGAAAACTGAGAATGTAATTTCAAGTTTTATTGCCTGGTACTTACGCTCAACTGCTATGAAAATTGAAATGTAACTTCATGTTTGCTGTGAGCTTACCCTGCAACCAGACCTCACTCAATAAAGGTGGAGGCACTATTCTAAATACCTGAATTTTCAATCGGTTTGAACAAAAGATGGTGTGGTCTTGCATCTTGAGCTTTGTTTCATTTGTAGATCAACAAGCTCGTGGTTTTAAGTCATGCTTAATTGTCTTTCCTAACTCATACACATCACAAACGCACTGATGCTTGTAAAGCCACAATTGCAAAAATTAAAGATTAAAACAATGCATGTGCACTTGAAAAGCAAAAAGCAATATTCACGTGACCAGTGTGATGAATTCTGTGAACCCTGTCGTACATCATTTTTTATTTTATTTATTTATTACATACTGCAGTCCGTAGACCAAGCAGGAGGGGCACAAACAGGGAGCATAGCGAAAAAAAACGAACAATTTATACAGCAAGTTAGAATACACAAGGCTACTGAAAAACAAGTCATACTAAATAGAATGCTTAGTTATACATATCTAGAAAAAAAAGCGAAAAAACTTCTAGAAATAGTTTCAAGCACAAAAAAGTAAAGCTACACAGTTGATATATTAAGATGAGGTAATCTAGCATTGAAATATCAACAGTGTTGATTACACAAAAGATGCCTGTAGTTTTCAAAGTCGGGAATGCCACGTTCAGGAAAAACATTTGAAGGCAGTGCATTCCATTCGCTAATAGTTCTCGGAAAGAAAGAATGTTTGAAAAGGTTAGTACGTGCAAAGTAAGGTGTCAGATCATGATTGTGAGCATGCCTGGTTTTCCTGGAAGAAGAGGGAGAGATGTATTTACTGGGATCGATATTAAACTGATGATTACGAAGCAGGAAAAGAAAATTGAGTCTGGCGATAGTTCTACGCTGTTTCAAGAGCGGAATCTTGTTGATAGCCATAAGTGACGAAGGTGAATCAAGATTGTGATAGGCATTATAGATGAATCTTACCGCTTTCCTCTGGACCATTTCAAGTTTATAAACATCCTTTTTAAAATACGGGTCCCAGGCTACGCATGCGTACTCTAGACGGGGTCGAATAAATGTATTATATGCAAGAAGTTTGATCTGAGTTGGCGCGTTTTTTAGTTTGTGTCTAAGAAACCCTAGCTTTCTAGAGGCGGAGGAACAAGCGTCGTCAATGTGGTTACTCCACGACAGTCGATTGGTAATATTGACTCCCAAGTATTTAAAATTGCTCACTTCGATCAACAAAATATTATTTAAGGTGTAGCGTGATGCAAAAGGGGTAATTTTATTTGAGATACGCATAAAGACCGATTTACTAATGTTTAACTCCATCGACCAGGTATGGCACCAATCGGAGAGAGTTTAGGTTGTTCTGCAAGTACTCTTGGTCCCTTTCACTTTTAATTGGCTTGTAAAGAATGCAGTCATCTGCAAAAAGCTTTAGGCTTATGACGGGGGTGTCAACACATAAAACGATGTCATTGATAAAGATGAGAAACAAGGCAGGCCCAAGGACACTGCCTTGTGGAACTTCCGAGGTTACAGGTAGAACCCCAGAGCAGCAGCCCTCGACTTGGACAAACTGTTTGCGGCTGGTAAGGTAGGAGCGGATCCAATTAATTACAGTAATGGGTAGGCCAATGTTTGAAAGTTTGGTGAGTAATTTACTATGGCAAACACAGTCGAAAGCTTTTCTAAAATCTAAGAAGATGGCGTCTATTTGGTCGCCCTTATCAAGTGCCCTTGCGAAGTCGTGAATTGTGGTGACAAGTTGAGTGGTAGTCGAGAGGCCCTTCCTAAAACCATGCTGGAAGGGAGTCAGAATACTGTTTTCTTCAAGAAATGACATTATGTAATGCGTGATGATATGCTCAAGAAGTGTACGAGGGCCGGAAGTTATTGATATTAGCCGGTAGTTTTCAACATTTAGGCGATCACTTTTTTAAACACGGGAATAACACGTGCCGTACGCCAATCATCGAAAAGAATTGAATTATGAAACGAAAGACGAAAAATATGGGTGAAGACATGCGCGATAGGTTCGGCGTAACGTTGCAAAAATGCATTAGGTATGCCGTCGGGACCATCGGAAGATTTAGTCTTAACATTCAGTAACAGTGAAAGGACACCTTCGACAGTTATGAAATCGGCAGATATAGTAGACAGAGAAAAGATCTTTGTGTCAGCATGATCTCCCTGAGTGAATACTGAGTGAAAATACTGATTGAATTGGTTTGCAATTTTGACTGGATGGTTAACAATACAGTCATTTACTGATATCTCGGTTGGTGTTTTGTGCGCATCGCTCAAGTACCGCCAGAATCTATCCGGGTTAGTTTTCAAAAAGTTAGGAAGCGAGTGGTTGAAGTATCTTGCCTTAGCTTCGCTTAGCCGAGTTTCAAGCTGGGCCTTCAACGAGACAAGGCTGCAGGGTATTTTTTTTTCTTTTTTCTAGCTCGTTTTAGCTTGCGGTGCAAATGTATGATATCTCTAGTAATCCATGGGTTATTTCGGTTTTTCCTAACCCGTTTGCTTGGCGCAAACTTATCAGTGCAGTAATGTATCGCAGTTTTTATTTCGTTCCAGGCGATCGACACATCATCAGAAAGATTATTACATAAAAACCACAGATAATCCAAAATGGCCTGGTCATCCGCCTTCGAGTAATCCTTAATGACATGTCTGGTCTCTTGTCGGTGTGCTTTGTTTTCACCAATACCGAAAGATAAAAATACTGCTTTATGGTCGGAAATGCCATCTTCAATAAAGACCGTGTATTTGCATACATCGGAATTTAAAAAGACTAAGTCGAGTGTAGAACGGGTGTTTCTAGCCTCTCTGGTGCACTCATTAACAATCTGCACAAGATCGCACATCAAGGCAATGTCAGCGAGAGGGTTTAACATCGTTACATCAGAGCTAGAGCATGGAACGCGCAAGTCAACATTGGGCAAGTTAAAATCACCTGCAAGAATCAGACGATCATTTTTAAACGTGCACATGTGGTCATATAGTCTAGACAGATATTCGTGTGTTGAAGAGGGTGGTCTGTAGATGGCACATACAGTGAAGTAATGGCCCCAGCAGCTTACCTTAAGGAATAAACTTTCGTGCTCATGAATTTGTTGAAGGGGCCGAGCACTAATACAATCTTTGAGAACTATTGCTACACCACCACCTCTTGTTGGCCGGTCACGTCTGAAGATTTGATATCTCGGAGGAATTAGTACCGAATCATTTATGCCTTCGTGCAGCCAGGTTTCTGTGATTATTGTAATGTGAGGGTCGTAGGTGAGTAGAAGGTACTCGAGCTTGTCAACTTTATTTGACAGGCTTTGCGCGTTTACGTTAAGCACTCTCAAACTTTTGGACACACACTGTCGAGCGGGTCAATCAGAACCTGTAGCTTGCGGATTAAGAGCTACACGCACATTTTTGGATTCATGCCAGCCAAATAGTTTGCCATCAATTTTGATCTTGTCGTGAATAAGAGTAACCCGTTTCCTGCTGTCGCGTTCAGCTTTTGCACTTTCCCAAAGCAGGCGGCGCTTGCGCAGCGTGCACTGGCTATAATCATTTTGCACATAAATATTGGAGCCCTTCAATTTATTTGAATTCTTTAAGACTACTTGTTTCTTTAGATAATCTTGAAAGTAAGCTATGACAGGCCTACGACTACCTTGGCGGCCAAGACGGTGAATGCGGACATCAAACGGTCCTCCAAACATTTTGAGAGGTATGCTTGGTCATAACTCTGCCAAGGTATACCACTATAGGAGCCAGAAAGGTTGAATAGGACTGACAGATTAAGTTGGTATAGATTCATGATATTGAAACAGTACAACTAAGAAGATTAAGAACAAATGGGCCACAGGAACCTAAGTGCCCATTCGCGGCTGAAGTTTATTCAAAAATTACAGAACAGATATATACTACATTCACAGGGCAATAAGCCGAATTGACCAGCAATACCAAAAAATAAAAAAAACAAGTAGTGCACAAGAGTGAAGGATTTCTTTACCCTGCAGTGTAAATGAAAGAATGCTGATGCAGAATGGTTTGTCATTTTGACTGTGCCTTCTCAATTAGTTCCTTTTTTTAAACAACATCACAGGACAACTCAGGAAGCCTGTGCTCGCGCACGTTACTCAAAAGTCTTTTATCCTTTTTTGTCTGGCCAATCTAAAAACCAGAAAGCTTACTGCATCTCAAGATTAGTTATAGTAGTTCGTTCCCTACATGTTTATGTGAAAATCCACTAGTTTGAGCTCTTTTCAACTCCACTGTTGCCATTATTTTCTGCCTGAGTAGTTATTTTTTGAGTCAACTCTAGTGCACTGAAATAATGCTACTATTCAGACTCCCGGTTGCTTTAGTGCAATAAACTGAATTCGTCGCTGACAGTAAGTCAATGGAACAAATTTTCCCGCAGTTCACTGAATCAAACACACATTCAAGGCAAATGAAGTAAGGGGACAGCTAGTGATGGCAGTTTTCATATGAAAAAGTTGTTTGGAGCAAGGCACAGGATTAGTTTTAAGAATGGCCACATTAATTGATGAACATGTGAGCCCTATCTATATACATTTAAGAATAATAGAAATAATGAACATGAAAGCCGAGTTTAACAGGGGCTATACAAGAAAGCACGTTGATTGTCATTCTCTGATCAGCTTCCAAGCTTCACTTTAGCTTGAACAAGCCTGGCTTTATCAACTAATTGCATGTAGAAAAATAGTAGAAACACAGTACAAATATTTCTATCTAATATACACTGTGTCATTAGAGCAACAATATGTTTGTTTATTTCTAACACAATTCATATTTGGAATAATTAAGAGACGTCTCAAAGTGTACATGCCTCTCTTACTGACATTTATGTCTTTCATGCCTATAATTAGGCCCAACTACTACACTAACATGTCAACGTAAATACAACAAATGGCCCTGACGTGAAAAGTCGTCAAAGATGACCACGTAGGCTATTGCTCATTTATTCGAAGAACACCATTTGCATGCAGCCCCACCAGTGCCCTCTGTCTCCTTTAATTTGAACACACTCCCAGCAACGGTGAAGGTGGTGAGCTTACTAGAGAGAAATATGGTGAGACGGTTTCTATAAACCTGGAAGCAAAAGTATTTTAATCACGTAAAGGAGAGATGTGTGTGTGTATATTCCCCCGTTTCACATCATGGCGATGGGCAGCAGGGCATCAGAACAATCTTACTGTGTTTGTGAGGTCGAGATTTCGGTTGGGAACCTTGAGTGTTCCCAGTGTTTAGGATTTCTTGCGGCAATCACTCTAGCATAAGTTATTGGTTGAAGGTTAACGTGCTTGTGTCGCATTGTAGTCTGCTTTCATGTCTCGTTCACTTGCAGTCAGCACGTTCAAGAGTTGTACTGTTGAAGAAGGTATGTTCAAGAGGGTATGTTCAAGAGTTGTACTGAAGCCATCGTTAGGAATCCGGGTCCAAGTATGCATGCGTAGTCTACCTGAAACTTAGAGAGTTTCTTTGCAGAAGAGTCAAGTGCACGGTAATAAAATGAATTACAAAAGAACGGAAATAAACTTGAAAGTACTGTGTCAAACCATCACAATGACCACACCACGCCTTCAAGGTGGTATGCCTGCGCTACACAGTTACTTCAGTGTCGTTTTAGAAGGCACCCAAAAAGGCCAAGTTCTTGGCCAGCTCAAAACGAACGCTTTTAACAAACTTAAACTCTAAATACCAAAATAGTGGGTACTAAAGAAGTGAAAAAGCCGACAAGCTATTCAAGACAAGAGCGACTTTAGTTGAAACACGCGGCCTAATCGCGACTTAGCTGCTTCATACGGGAAACATTAAAGAAGTTTGAAGTGCTCAGAGCATCTCAAAACTTATATATAGTGTAATATCACCACCTAGCGACTCGCGAAGCAGTCGGAAGACCTAAGTTGTGCAGAAAGGTTGCTGGTGGACGCGCCAGAGCGCCAGTGCCTCAAGGATTGGGCTGATTTGAAGAGACACACACGGCAAACAATACAGACGGGCTGAATTGTGCGTATAGCGCACCTTTTGAAGATGGGCCCAACTCTACATAAACTGCAAGAAAATGTGGCTCATTTGTTTTGAAGACACTGAGTATATAGACCGCATAGTTCAGTCGATACCTTAGCTGAAAATTGCCAAAAATATTGTCATGCCACCATTCAAAATAATAAATCGCACCGGACTTTCCAAATGCGCTAATTCGGTGAAAAGCAGCCACTACTGGCGACCCTGCTTTGGTCTGCAACTGCGTTGCCACCGTCAACGCCCTTATTAAAACGTGGCAGTGGTCTGATAAAGCCAAGCGCCGCGTATCACTTAGCGATTCATTTGGCTGCTCAACACTACCGCAACCTCCCAGGTAACGCAGAACGTTGAGTCAACGTGGTTTGAATGTGACGATTGTGAGGCAACGTAATATGGTAAAAGATAACATTGCACCGACGTTTATAGTATTACGCTGCCATATCACAGTGTTTTAATGTTGTAGCAACATTCAAATTGTGACTTTGTCCTAACGTGTTGTTTGTAATGAGGCAACAACATTCACATTATCACGTTGCTCTAGTATGATGGTGTCATTGTAGCAACAATAATCAAATAATCACATTGCATCAACATTGTGACATCACAGACATCACAACAACATTGCAGACATCAAGCCCATGTTGAGCAGCGAACGTAGAGACAACATGGAGAACATATTCGTTGAAACATCCAATAACACACATGGTAACTTTTTCAACTTCGTGTACTCATTTGATTATTCGCCGACAGTGGCTAGTTAGTGTGGTTGAATAAGCAATAGATGAAGCATGAACAATACAGACAGCAGTCCAGCCAATGTTCTTCGCACACTAATCCTTCTATCAATCTGATTTCCTCATACAGCTTCACTCTGTGTTCTTATTTATTTATTTCTTCGACAATTCACGATTGCCATAGTGCAGGAGACGAAAAACACCACCATGAGTCACCTGATTAGGCCTCTAAAGCTCCGCATCATACGTTCTTCACACAATGTGACTGCATTAAAAAACGAAACACAAGAACACTATCACATGGTGGAGATTATTGCGTTGCCTTCTTACGTCTGTTACCAGATACACTTAACACGGTGAATTCTAATGTAAGAAAGATATGTGCAAGTGCAAGCCTTTTAGGACCCCGGATTTCCAGGCTACAAAATGCCTGCTGTAGGCAGGCTTCATCTTAAGATGTATGCATGCAGACTTGAAGAATAAATTACCTGTTCACTTTAATTATTACTGTGTGTTTGTAAAAAAGCATGAGAACCAGTACTTTATGAAGTGAGCAAGCAGTAGCAAAATCAAACTTTTCATCAAATATGATGAATCACCACAATCATGCTTTAAAGAGTGCTTGCAGATTAAACACACAAGAGACAGATCTACTAAAACGGAACCTACCTTCTTGCATAATGAAAGGCAACAGCCACATCAAACCCTACGACTGGCAAGAAGTGGAACCAATAGCCAACATGGAGCTAGAGAAAAAGCTGTTTCACAGAGCCCTTACTCTTGGGGAACATAAAAAGCAATGCAATAATTTGAGCAATAGACGCAAACTGGAAAATCAGCAACTAGATATAGTAATAAAGTAAAATCACGGTAGGGATCGAGATACTTGCTTTTCAACCGAAAAGCATGTATCTGGTTCACTACCCTGCACTTGGGAAGGGAGACAGAAAGGTAAGGAAAACGACACGAGAGAGGAAAAGAGAGCAGCAGGAAGCGAAAACACCCACAAGCACACTAGAATGTCGCAAACGTTTGATGAGGTGGGTCGATCACAGAAATTTGAGAAGGACGGACGAAGTCGCAATACATGCATGGACATGCTGAGCTTTCAGACAAAAAAGGGTGCCAATTCTGGTTCGAAACTGCCTTGACTACTGTTTGCAGTACTCAAGTATCTGGTAGCGTCTGTGTTTGATGAAATTGTGATAGAGCAGCTATTTCACGTGCTGTGCTCTAACAACTTTCTTGGGAACTTGCATAGTCATAAAACCATTTCATGTGTTCCTAATAACTGCGTGTAAGTTAACACCGGCCAAAAATTAGGAAATCGTAAAAAAGTGCGTTAATCGGTTAGTGCCAAAGCTTTCGTTCACGGCACACACAGCAAATACCATGCCTGCAGAACACACTGTCTGCAAGAAATATAAATATCAAACTGCACCGCGATAAAAGCCACACTAATAGAGAAGGACAATCCCTCACAACAAACACAGTAGACACCAACATAGAGAAAGCACGCCTGCTGAAAACACTGTGTTATTGGTAAAAAAAACCTAAACCACAAATTGCAGTATTGTGAAAGGGCACACTGTAATCTGCAAAAAATATCACCCACGGGAAATCTGGTAGAGACCAACAAGGTGATGCCAAGCCTGCACAACACACTATGAAGCACACAAATCACACCAGACCACTGCAGTCCTTTCAATTGCCATTTGTCCAAAGCCTGGCTTTAGCTTAGCTTTGACTGTAAGCTTGTTATGACAGCTTGAACAAAGGCACCTACCGATTGTGATTCCCTCGCTCGAGTAGGTCGAGCGAGAAGGCACACAACTGAGGCAAAGCGGCTAATGAGATGCCATTCTTTCTTAACATGACTTCACGCAGCTTTCTGTGTAGAATATGTAGAAATAGCACCACGTTTATGCAGCTGTCCGGACGCCTGATACATTAGGTCAACTGTAGTGTTTTTTCAATTGGTCACATTACAAATGACTGAAGTATATGTCAAACGTGTGCTACTTTCTCCTTAACATGCTACCTTGCACTTCATTGCTGTAAGCTCTGGCTATTACTGGTCCCACAACAACACCTTTTTCCTATGGAATTCGAGGTCTGAACGGTTGCAGTCTTAAAGGAGTCTTCTTTCTTCAGTAAAGGAAGCTTCGATGCTTTCTCTCTGTAGTAGTTCCTTATTAATTCCACTTTTTCTACTAAGTCTGCTAGTGCAGGGTAGGTTTTTTAATCAGCATGTTTGTTGTCGACAGAGTAGGTATGGTAACCTGTCAGCAGTTAGGCGAGCTTCTCTTTTTGTTTCAGCGTGGTGTACATGCATAAGTAGCACCACGTTTATGCAGCTGTCTGGACGACTAACATATTTGGTCAACTGCAGTGTTTTTCTAGCTGGTCACAACACAACAAAGCCTTAGCTGCATTTATCACACTGTCAATAAAGTAAAGTGAGGCTGATTTCAGCTGGAAGTTGTGTGCTAGCTGCCACTGCTTGATGAGCTTGGCGAGCTCTGTACATGACAATTGTGGACTATTCTCGCTTGTTCACACATATGGTAATTAATGCCTGGGGAGTTCTGTTGTCCGATCATCTTGTCGCGCTGCTGCTCATTGTTACATTCATGCACTTCTAGGATATAGGCAGTGGGGGAAGAGCCGAGACGTTATTTAGCTTGCCCCTTTAAGCAGTGGAGGGTGTAGTGGATATACCCTTTGTTGCGTGTCAGCGTAGAGTGTGCATGAAGTGGTAATTTCTGGTTGTGGAGTCGCCTCAGTTGGAGGACTGATATCTAAACTGTTGTAGATGAAGGCAACAAGTCCGCTGACTACAGAAAGTCGGAGGATCACCGTCCGTTCGATAGATGCAGTTTCTTAACTTTCAACGGTGAGATAAAGCTGAAATCGCTGTGTGAACAGCATCCAATTCGCCCACAAATGGCCGATCATGCACTTACGCGCTCAGATGTCTCTGCTGTGGACGTTATTTTGTGTAGGAAGACTCGCATCAAGTGAGCTCACTGATGATTCTTAACAGTTGCGCGGAAGTACTCTGCTGTTTTCACTAGAGGTTGTCGTTATCGGTCACACTTGAACGACTCCTCACGCTTGACTAGCCACCCTTACTTGACACCTTTGACCGAGAATGCAGCGCAAAAACACACAAAAATAAGATGCTCTATGCTATTGCATTACGATAATGATGATGATGATAGTGAGTCGAATTCGAAATTGCACAAGTTTTGATGTCAACTTTGTTTTTAAGGTGGTTTTGTAACAGTAAAAAATGACAGGTAAGGCAGCATAAAAAAGTCAAATAAAAGGTGTTTGCAAAGGACTGAATTACCTGTACGCACTAAAATATTCGTAGGACAATGCTATGACCTAATGAGGCTTGTTTAGCAGGCAAGTGGTTGATTGTGCACGCCTGTGTATTGCAGTGTGTGAAACTCGGCTGATCTAACTGCCGCCAGGTTGCGCGCCATTGGCGGCGTCTCCTGTCACAAGTCATCTACATCACCATAGGTTCACTAAAAATTGGGAAGCTCACTTACACGCTCATTTGAATTTGGACTCAACAAAATTTGCATGAGCCGGTCTCACACTCACGAAAATTTTCTTCAACCAGACTCACTCATACTCAAACTTCTCAAAATAATATTCACTCGTTATCATTCAGACGCACACTCCCGGCTCGATCTGAATGTGAAAGAATATCGATCAACTAACGACTCATATAAGTCCACCAAAGCGTCGGTGCTCTTTAACACGAATATCTCACGTCGTTGGTGCTCTTCTTGGCACCTTTTGACACTGTGCACTCTATTACGAGTTTGAGTGAACGATACTGTTTAGCAGACGTGAGTCACGGGGAGTGTAAACGTTAATCTAGACAAGGCTGATAGTAATGCTGAGGATCAGTAGAAAAAAATCAATAGATCAGACAAAAAAAGCAATGCAAACACTCAAGAAATATGTTTTGCACATTGAACTCACACTCATGAAAACTTTCTTTAACTGGACTGACTCGGAACGAAACTCGCAAGAATAACATTCACGCAAACTCACACCCGAGGTTCGATCTCAACCTTGTCGACTCTCGAATTTGGCGACCTGTGTACGTTATCACTGGCTTCACTCACTGCCGAAATGTGCACCTGCTGGCTTCTGAGAGAATCCTGTTGCGAGTACCTCGAAAAGTACACAAAAGGAAGCTCTCAGTGACAAAGCCTGTTTGAAATTGCACCGCAAATATATGTTCTTAGAGCATACGGTCATATTGCGGCTGCGCGTGATTATTTCACAGCAGATCCTGTTTCACAGGGCACGTAGTGGAGTTCGCAGTGTCAAATTGAACCCTTTTTTGCAGAGTTTGCTGCAAAAGAAAAAGAGTTAGCTGTCGGGTTTGTTGGTGCTTTGACATAACAAACCATCGTTAGGGAGCTCCTACACACTACACACAGAAAGAGACACACGAGGATTGGCGCAAACTACTAACTGGCTTTATTCAAAAAACATCCACATCTTTATATATCAACGCCCTGCGCAGGGCCACTACCATAACAACCACGAAAATTTAAACCAGACAGAAAGAAATTAGAATTCAGCATTGTACAGCACATTGGAAGTTTCACTGACGCACTCGTCAATTGCTTTTTTTGCACCCTCAAGATGAGTTTTCATGATGGTTTCTATGTTGCGCTCATCAGATGTCATTAAAACAAAAATTAAGTCATGATGAAAAATATTGTTACAGTCTGCACGTAGAATATCTAAAATTACCTAGTTATCAAACAAGCATTAGCCTTTCAGAGTGGCACTGACTTTATTTGTCTCGGAGGCTATACATTGTCAACATCGTGTCTCGCCTGGCACCATGGGCTGTTATAGTCACGTGATAGCATTTAGAGCCCAAAATAATGGAGGGTTCCGCCGCGGTCTCTTCCTCAGTAGTTTACAATGTGCGATTTCAGTTTATATAGAGTCTGCGTCGCTGCATTTATCGGCTTTGTGTTCTGCTGTGCCCCCTCTTGTCCGTGTAGAACTAAGGAAGGCGTTCGGCAGCGGCAACGGCTTCCACCTAACCACTCCTCACGCTGCATGATCGGGTAAGTAGCGGAGTTTACAGTCTTCACATTTATAAACATTTTTGCCATCGCATGTTTCGTCGCACTAATTGTAACGTAAGTCACGTTCACTGCCAGTGTCACACGGGCACTTTTGATCGTGATCTGGCTCCCGAATTGTGGTTTGACTCTCGTTTCGGCGAAACTCAATCCAGATTAATTTCCGCCGCTTAGCGACGATCATTGTTGATCGCGATCAAGAAATCAGACCCGTCCTCGTTCTGTTCTTGCGCTATAACTATCGTCATGTCATGCCAAAAGCCCATACTGCCACATTGCCAAATTAACGCTTCTGACGAGCAAAAGTGCTCGTGTGACATCGATGCAATCTACTGTATGCAACCAAAATTCATAAATGTGTCATTTTTGTGTTCATTCACCTTCAATAAGTTGATTTGTGTAGTTTATACGATATATGCACTAAAAAGTAAATATATTCTGAACTATTCTATTCTCAAAATCATTATTAGGTTGCTGTGTATAATTATGTCCACAAAATTGGCCCTTTGAATAAGTGGCAGCCCCTTGTTCGTTTAAAGAATGGTTTCACCATGTTTTCTCGGGGCACCAGTTTTGCCGTAAACTCTTCCGTCACGTATGTTATCATGGCTTTCTGCGTTTAGCTCAAGTCAGCGTTATTATTTTTGTACACGTTTTTCTGTTTTATAGCATTAATATAATTTTTCTCCAATTAGTCTGTGAGGAGAACAAGTATGATTCTATTAGGGAGTTAAAACAACCGCACTTTCTGCAAATCGTATCCCTATTGAAGTGGTGACGTGTAGCACAAGTAATCATTTGCTTTAACCACTTGCAAATAATTGAAAAGTGAATAAATGAATGCAACTTTGTTAATAATTGCGTATTGATATTTAAAAATATTCTTTGTGTACAAGTAATCGATCTCAACACTCGAATGCTAACCACTTCAATGCTGACCATACCCTGAATGACTTAATGTTTAAAAATTACCAGAGGGGAATAACCCCTTGATAAAGACTACTTGAAAGTACAACACTGTCTTTAAATACACCTACAATCTCAATTATAGATTCCGAAATGCCTATTTACTGTTGTTTGTATGCTATCAAGGTTCCATGGAGTCTATCATTGGAACAGTGTCCCGTCTGACCCATGTACCTCCTGCTGCATGTCAATGATTGCGCACATCATGCCTTTAACACAGGTTACATACGTCTGCCTGTGATGAGGGCTGCAGTGTTTCCTTCCTTTCATCTGATCGGTGAATCTGTGTAGGTCAGAAAGTTTCGGGGGCCATAAACACTACTTCAACTCCAGCACTTTCTCCCTATTTTCTAGTAGAGTTTGTGAGAAACACTGCGCATGCTAAGTGCGACAGCCGTCTTCTTTTCTTGCAGCCCTTCAGATGGTCTGTAGCTCCTTTCTACGCCTAGAGTACCTCGAATGCCTACGCAAATCCTCAGCTAGAGGCAACTCGGCTGGAGTTGAACCTGCAATATGAAGTTTAGACACATGCTTGGAAATTGCTTCTACCACTTTGCGTTAAAGTTATGCGTTCAGAACACTCTGCAAGGTCATGTGCATGCTGTCCTCTTGTCCCCTTTTGTGTGCCCCAACGAGAAAGGCAGCAGTGGCTTCCATGGACGAGACCTATACCGCCAACTTGCCCATCATTTTGTAAAAAGCTGTGTTAAGCACAGGGATTCAATTGTGAAACATTCGGAAATCTCACGTGTTGCCACAAGATGCTAGAGCTTGTGCTGCAAAACCTTCATGCTTGGCTCAACAACCTACTTGCAGTCCATAGATTCTGCCAAATTAAAGAGTAAAAAATTATCCACATAGCAGAAGATTGTACAGCACCGAAACCTAGCAATCTGTTATTGTTCCTTTAAAGACTGGTCAAGTTCAGGTCTCGAAGAAATGATACAATGCTTGATTGAATACTAATACTGTGCCGTTTGAAGTACACCTTTATGATTTAGCCAGGAAAGGTAGACTCAAGTAACAGCGTGAGAAACACTTCCAAACACCTGCCAGTGACATTCGACACTTTTCAGGGAAATATACTGCTCAAAGGAATTCGATAGCATCCTTGACGCAGAGCAGTAGATCCTTTGCGCTGGCAGGCTGTTTATATTTGCTTATTCATTGCATTGATTTCAATGTCTTGTACGTGGCCTGTGCTGAGAGAAAAAATAACAATAAAAGGTTGATGACTTCTAGTGCTTTAAAATCCTCCTGCTCTGTAGATAATTTTTTGGCGTTTTACTAGGCATAATCAGTAGGCTGAGAGTAGAATGTCGTGCTCACTTTGAAGCTTTCTTAGGATGTGCCCGAACGTATTGAAAGAGCGTAGCTGCTTCTTGAATGAGGCACGAATAAATTCTTGAACTTAAGGTGGTTTCTTTGAGATGAACACTCACATTGGTGGTATGAACCTTGTGCTTCGAAGCCACTGCTGCTTTTGTGTCGTGGTATTCTAAAGTGGCTAAAATGCGGCACATGCATTTGCCTTCGTGGAATGCTCTGTGGCAATCGACTCATCACAAACAAAGCGGATGATGCATTCTCTGAGTAAACATCCCTATTTGGGATTGCGGGTTTCACTCAAGATGTGTTGTTGTTGGTAGCTGTGAGTTTGCTTGCGTATGTGATGGATCCTAGGCGTGAAGAGAAGTGGCTGGTCACATCGAATGCCCGAAAAAGGGATAAGGCAACCGTGTACATTGCATGTACAGTGTCTCTCGCAGACTCAAGGAGGTAGGCAGAAAGTGTTGAAGCACAGGCAGTCTACTTTCTTGCCTGTAGAGATCCATCTCCTGAATGACCTAAAAAGGTGCACATCTGATCACAGGAAGAAGTCTGTAACATGGTTTAAACACATGGTGAACACAATTCTTTTAACAAACAAAATGAGCCCTTCAAAGTTCATTTTGTCCATTCATTGCGATGGTCTTGTTCCCGTAGACCTGATGCCTTTAGGTAGTGTAGGAGGGCTTATTGTCAGCTACCAGCACGTAAAAAGATCACGTGCTACGAACCGGGCCCACTAACGCTCCCAGGTTTACGTGCTCGGAAACACTCGATAATGTCGACAAGAGTGCAGCCGTCGCTTTAGCTCATTTGATAAGAACATCGAATGCATTATCCGAAGGTTGTCTTTGCCGGTGGAAAGTTGTGTGTTTGTCCACCCTAATTTCTGAACATTTTTATCGTAATTACTGTATTATAGTAAAAAACTACAAATAACGTCTCCTGTATTTTTTATTGGCTGATTGTCTGTTCGCATTGAAGGATTGTATCTACATCTGTACTGCTTTGTAATAAATTTCTGTTAAAAGACGGTGCTGCATCTTAGTATCTTTTGTTCCTCTAATTGCATTTGCTCGGAGCAGCCTCTGCAGATAAGTTAACTTGGGGGATAGATATGCGGAAGCACGGTTGTTGTCTACAAAATATCAACAAGTGATATATGCTGAAACACACCTAAAACCAACTTTAGAGTGCTTATTATACCATTACCTGCAGAACACCCCTTTGTTTTCTGTGTAAACAACCCACTGCCTTCTACGCTAAAAATTTGTGTTGGCTTCCACAACCCTTGCAAGTGCTCTCCTAGCAGACTTTTTCAAATGAAGAGAGAGCAGACTTGCATGGGAGCACAAAGGTTGATGTTCTTGCTTTGGCTGTGCGTTTTCATGGGTTATGCATATTTACATCTCAGAGGCAATTATCGCTGCACCCAGAAAGCATTCATTGAAGAAAATTGTCTCTGTGGTGACCACGTTCATGTGTTTTTTGTTCATGTAGCCAGCTAAGTTCACATGAAAACCACATTACATCCAATCTCACTTGTTTAGCGCCCTCTGAAATTAAAATCGTGACTGAGCACTGTAAAACATTTTTCAAGGTAACTAACTGTTTCCTCTATGATGAGTGTGTCATTAACTACTTATTGCAACCGAAAAAAACGCTATGCAAATTTTTTGTATGAGTGCTCAGGCTGTGTCTATGATAGATAATTGAGCCCTTAAATGCTACTTATGTTCTGTGACATGATTGATTGATATGTGGGGTTTAACGTCCCGAAACTAAAATATGAATATGAGAGACGCCATAGTGGAGAGCTCCGGAAATTTCGACCACCTGGGGTTTTTTATTTGTTCTGTGACATACAGGAAAGTCAGTGGCTTAGACAGGAACCTTACATAATGATACACTCTCTGAGCGCCGTTGCCGTCTTTCAAGAGTAGTTTAAAGGTTTCTTAGAATACCTGCGTGGGTTGATGGTTTAGGCTCATTTTAGAAGACAGTGTCTTTCTTGCACTTAGTCAAGGTCAAAGGGCCAGGGAGATAGTAGAAGTGGAGGAGATTGCAAATTCAACTGATGCATGCATAGGCATGCTATCGTTGCACCTTTGAGAAAAAGAGCATTCTTTTTTTTTTTTGGTGGGAGATAGAGATGCCAGCACTCAGGCTGCGTCTTTTTCGTTTCGCTTATCCTGATATTTTTATTCTGGTGCATAGTTTGATGCTTTTATTTCTTGTATTTTTTCTGTATACAGCTTACCCTTGCTGCAACTAGATGGACAGGTGAAGAGAAAAATTTAGGTGTTGCAAGGGTTTTGTTATTGGAAAATAACACAGTACTTACTGAAATACGCAAAGATGCATACCAACGGGGAATGAAAATGAAGGCAGAACAGAAAAGGCGTCACTCGGAACAGAATTTCTTTTTGGAAAATCAGCGAAACATATAGGCTAGCAATTATGCGCGTGCACATTGCCTCACATTCTAGTAAAAAAAAACATGCAAAAGATTGACAACAAAAGAATTATGACAAAAAAGCCACTAAACAAAAAAATTCTAATACAGAAAAATTCGTCACCACGCAGAGTGCGCGATATAACACTAGTATGCGCAGCTCCCTTTTTTTAAAATGTAGAATGCTTCCATAACTTCACGTGGCAATGTATCATTACCCTTTCCAAGGACGGATACACTGGAAAACCTAGCCTCACATTTGCAGGAATTACAATGTGCTGGCAAATAAGCCGAAAGTTTATTTTTCACAGTTTAATCCTCCACCCTAAATTTTTGCTTTATGCACCGCCACATTTGCCTGCACACTGTGATTCCTTTCAGTGTATTCGTCCTTGGAAAGAGTAATGACACCTTAACATGCAAAATTACGGAAGTTTACTACATTAAAAAGAAGAGAGATACGTATGTTAGTATTACATCTGTGTCTCTGCATGGTGGGGAATTTCATTCTTTAGAGTCTTTTTCATTTAGTGGCTTTTTTATCATAATTCTTTCATTGTCAATCTTATCGCATGTTTTTTGACTAGCATGTCAGGCAATGTGCGTGTGCAAGTTATCTACGCTTATATATTTCACTGATTTTGCGAGAATAAAGTAGGTTGCGAGTGACGTCCTTTCTTTTCTATCCTCAATTTCCTTTCTTGATGGTATGCATCTTTTTAGAATTATATAAGCATGTATCCACTAATCAAACAAAATGATTCTTTAAGCTGGCGCTCCCACTCCGGCAGCACCCACTCTGCATTAAAGTCACGGTTTGCTGACGTTCTACGCTCAGTCTATTGATGTGAATTGTATTGCCTTAGAGAGCTTACATTCTCCACTTTCTAATGACAGCTAGTATTGTCACCTAGTCCGAAGCGATATTGCATAGCATTTAAAACAGTGCGAGCAAAGACCAGTGGTTTCGCTGCACAAGCCTTCGTTGCACTAGAGGAGTGGCAAAAGTGTTCAACATAACCAATTGACATTTCCTGAGCCTCTTCATAACGCATTATGCAAGGTTTTCATGAAGAGATATAGCCAGTAAAGCAATCAAAAGTCATGCAGGCATATATCAAAATTGGCAGAGCGATGTAAGTTTATGAGTGAAGAATTTTTTTTTCCTTTTCCGTAGAACGACAATATTGAATGGGTGTCCTGGCTATAGTGTGCCTAATGTCTGTGCAAAGTTGTCATGCATTCTGACGAATGTCTCATGAAAATTACCTGCTTGAATTCACAAATTTATGAATCCACTTGTTGAGGAATTACCAAAGAGGTGGAAAAAACTGTTCAAGCTGAAAATCTGAAATTTTCAATATTGAAGCAGCAGGCCTTTCTATGCAGAAAAAATTGTCAAAAGGTAATTAGAAAAATGTAAGACAGAGGGAATTAAGCTCAATTTTCTGCTTTCCAGGTTTGTGTGAATTTACTTTTATGCTTTTATTGCTACTTCACAATTATCGCACATTAGCAGGATTATGTCATGATTTGTAATTATCAGTGCTAACTAACTTTGTGTAGCAGCACTTCACTCAAAAGATTTTCAACAAATAATAAATATTGTGAATTTTTTTGGTGGTGGCATGATCTGTGAAAAGACCCATGAAGTTGTCT
Organism: Rhipicephalus microplus; assembly: GCF_043290135.1. Lineage (NCBI taxonomy): Eukaryota > Metazoa > Arthropoda > Arachnida > Ixodida > Ixodidae > Rhipicephalus > Rhipicephalus microplus. The sequence continues at coordinate 221,973,943 of NC_134703.1, forward strand.
CGTGTCAGTTCTGACGTTTGTCAAAAGTGATGGCGCTTAACGTAGCCTATGCCACCGAAACACTTATGGGTTAGTTCTACAGATTTCTGAATTCAGTGTCTAGTCCAGTGGCTGAATTTTGTCGCTACATCTGCAATACACAATGTAACCCTGAGAGACTGCTGAAAAAAACGAAAGAGACGGAGTGACAGAAAGAAAAAGAAGGGAAGGAAGCGTGCCACATTCCTGGCCAAGTGGTTTGGCATTTGTGCCGAGGATTTCAGGACCTGCTTGGCTGCTCGCCTTTGTAGCCAGGGGATTGCAAAAGCGTTTCTAAAGTACACAGAGAACTTGACCTTGCCTTCTCCTATGTTCGAGACTCGCAGGACATTACCTGGTGGTCTTTCCTTCGCGGGTAGGTGAGAAATGTTTGGCAGTGTGTGTTCCAAGTGACACTGGTTGAGGGGTAGTATAACATTGGACCTTTATCTAAAGAGTAGCCTGCACATGTAAAGAGCTGGCGACATGACGCGCGTCACCTTTCTTTCTTTGGAGAGGAGGGGAGGTCAGAAGGCCAAGCGGCCTCTATCAACGTTGCACAGAGTGGCAACAGTTGCAAACTGGGAGGTAGCTTGAATAGTCTGCAAATCATTCCTGAAAAACACTAGGCCCCCGAGAGTTTTTTACCAGTGCGTGGGGGATAACTTCAGGGGGTACGGGCCCCCAGTTTCGATTTCAGTGACCTCCATAGAGTCGTTCTCCAGACTTAAAAAGGGCCCATAGACAAGTTTGTGTATAGTTTGTGGGCAAGTTGGTGCAAAACAAACTTGCATGTGTGAAGTAACTATATTAAAAACTGAGAGTTAAAGAGCCATATTTTCCAGACTGCAGCAGAAAGTGCGGATGGCTGCGTGAGCTCTATAGCGTTCCCAGTCACGCGCAGCGAAACGTAATGTCAAGTGTCTTGACGCCTTCTGAAGTTTTGAAACAATATTTTTAGTGTACCATTTTCTTGATAAAAATGCGTTTACTAGCGTAATACTTACTCTCAAATTACGGTAACACAAGTATTGCGAATGATCGTCGTGTCCTCGAAGATCATTGATGTGATTCCATTTGCTTGTTGTAGTGGGCAGTGACTGGTCTAGCAAAGAGGTAGCAAGAATAAAGTTTCAACTGGATGAAATAGACAAGACGGTCACCATTTACTTCTAGCAAAGCTAAGCTTTGGCAAATAGTCTGTTTGCTCATGTAGGTCATGTTGTATCTTACTTTCTAAGCACCCGGGCTTCACTGACCAAAGCGGGACCTACCGCATTTACTCTCAGCATTGGCCGCCATAGACACCTAGAAAATGAGACGTTCGCTGAAAAACGTAGACACACTCCAGCTCGTTTCTGCGATGAACTTGTTCGAGGGCTCACTGGCTGCAGCCACAAATGTGTGAGCCGCCTATTCCCCTGCACCTCCCAATAGACAAATGCGATACCCAGACTAGTTTTGCAGCTTCCTTTCGCTTAGCCGAGGGTCCCAATAAGCTAGCGTGCTGTGCAGACACTCAAGATTGTAAAAGCACAACGGGGGTGGAAAGGGGGAAAGACAAATTCAAGTTTGAAACAAAAAAATTGGAACCTTGAAAAAAAAACTGTGTGAGCTTTTACTATAGACATATCACATGCTACTGCTCAGGGTACTCACATAGGTGAGCACTAATTAAGCAATCGTTTCGTGTGATCACTTCGTATACCACATCACTGTGCTGCTGTTCTAAAACTGGAATGAAAATATCTGCCGTACCATGTGCACAAACTGGTCAGATTCTGGCAGGTCTACCGTCGCATTAGTGCAATCCCAGTAAGTGCGCAGGTGGAGTGCGAAATTTCTGTCCCAATAAGACTCCCAAAAACCCATATGCGTTTGTCTAAGAGGATTTGAATGCCGAAGCAGTCATCCTTCTCTGCTTTTCAGTGGACTGTATTCCTTCGCCAAAGGCTTTCTACACCTCTTGCTGTTTGTCAGTTTCTCGGGAATCTGCCCAATTTAGACCAAGCGGTGATGTCCCTTGATGATGTCATGCATTCAAAAATTCTGGTGATCTATTCTATTAACCAATTATTTTATTTAGCAATTGTGTAGAGAGCGACATGCACTTTTCACGCTTGAAAAGGCCTTTAAACTTTCAAACCATGTGTACTCTGCTGAACATTTTGTAGAAGTGTGCGAATATTATTAACTTTTCACACTGAATTGAATACTGCTTAAGGCATATCAAATTAAATACCCACTTGTTGAATCAGAAATATGCATGAATCTGATATCATTAAATTCGTTGTTCAATATTCAGTTGGTGCAATTTGCATCTGTCTTACAAATTAATTGTAGTGCGAGAAACCTCATTTTATACCTGAAAGAATTGACTCTCATATGTTTCACTAAATCTGATCAGTGCATTCGTGTATGTAAGTGTGAGACCGCCCTCTAAGTATGAATGTGGCGCTGCTTAACCTCATCTTTCCCTCTGTCTGCTCACCACGCTTGCACCACATCATGACCGATGTCACCCCGATCCCCATTCATATTCTTGATGGTTTCAATGGTTTCAAGTAGCTACGGGAGAAATAAAAAGAAATTGACAACCGATACATCTGTTTGGCGATGCATGAGACTAGTAATGTTTTGGCTGGCAAAGCTTTCCGCCGTTCATGCCCATGAAATCACCATTTTTCGCTCACTGCAAGGCAATAAAAAGGGGATTTGTGTAATAATAGCCAAGAAGTAGTAAAAGATAGTTTCCCTGGTAGCTTATGTATGTAGCGACATAAGTATCAAGCGGACCATGCGCAACACCCGCAGTATATGTGCAGAGGGGTCCACTATTGAAGGGAATTGCGGAGCACGTGTCATCTACTCTGGTGTTTTTTATAAACTGCCACATCTAGTGGCCATGTGATTAAGTAGAGGAGGTGACATTTAACATCCCGTGAAACGGGTTTGCTTACCTCGCCGGCTGTCACTCGTGTCTCTCCACTCAATAAATTCTCCCTGTAGGGTTCCTAGAATGAATATGCATAGCACCGGCAGTGAATCATGCTACTGTTCGGAGACAAAAGCCCCGAAAAGGGGGCCATCTTAGCACTTCTATTGAAGGAAGAGTGCACGTAAAGCAGAGGTGGAGAAAGGGAAGTAACGAGACAGGAAGCTTACATATGCCGCAGGGACGTCTTACATCATGCCCATCAAAGTGGTGCCTCACAAAGACTGGTGTCTAGCTGCGGCCTGCTAGCAATGTCTAAAAAATATAGGCATATCTTCAGAAACACTGAAAATAAACGTTTTATTTGGAACAGAAGCTGCTCTCAAGTGAAAATATATGCTTTCGTCTCTTTTTTTCCTGTTTTGTTCAGTTTGCTTTAAGCTCCGACAGAGGCATTATAGAGTAATGCATATTAGAGTAATTTGGGTAGTAGAGAGACGGTATGTTGTGAATGGAATGTCGTAAATTGAAAGTATTCTGTTGCTTTTCACGAGGCAAAATGTTGGTAAGAGAAGTTATACGAGTATAATGAAGGCTAGGCATTGTACGTGAGTTAGTCATATTTTGTTGTGAATTTGCAGCTTAACATGATAGTCAAGGGAATGCCTCTGCGAAGCCACTGATACAGTGCCCTTATGACGAGGAAGTACATATTTTTTAAAATTTTATACGACAATGTGTAGAGCTAAAAACTAAGCTCGTCCTAAAAAAAGTTGATAATTCAACTTCAGGTAAATGCATGGAATTGGGTCAAGTTTGTTTTGATGCTTTAAACTTAGAAGGAGAAATCTGGTAGAGTGAGCGGCACTCGTTGAGCAAACTACTCACCAAAAATTTGGCGGTCAAATGTTGCACTTCTTGAATTAACACAGGTGGTGTAGCCAAATAGAAGAGACACTTATATAACAATTTCCAAGAAAATAGTTCACTGGCCATAGCATATTTATGGGATGGTAGATCAACAGTAGTCAACACATGGCATGAATGCTGAGTAGCAATATTTATTTTTGCCTCAAGAGGGAAATATGTGCGCAAAGATAGAAAGCAAGTCTATGAATATTTGGTTTTTGTTTGAATAAAAATTTTTTCTCAGGGAATACTTGAACATATGCCAAGTTAACACAAAAAACTCTGGTTCTTAGTGAACATAATATATACTCCATTTTTACATAATAAAATATAACAAATCTACACAGACATTTCGCCTTCTATGTGAGTGGCATCCTCAGTGTGCCCTGGCACCAAATGTGTGGAGGTGACTGAATTCACGGATTGTTTCGTATGTGTCTACTCATCCATATTGAGACCGTGATTGTTGTTGGACGCTGATTGGTCACGATGGCCTAACAGCGATTTGAAATGCTTTCTCTTCCCTCTTTTTTGTTCCCGAGCCAGCGTCATCTAATCCCGGAAGTCGAAGGCATGCCCCATGTTCAAGCAGTGTTTGACGAGTTTTGTCTGAGAATGCGTGGCTTTTGTGAAGTCCTCTATGTATTCAATAAAACTTGTTTACCACTTCTTGCCAGTTTTGCCTATATAAGTGGTGTCGCAGTCACCCCACAAAAACTTGTAAAGAACCCTCTTTTGATCGCTTGCTGGGCTGCTCTCTTTAGGCCTAGAGAGAACATTTACCAAGGTACATTGAGGCTTGAAAATTGTTTTAGTTCCCAGGGGACGAATTTCTATTCGAAAAAAGTCGGAAAAACCTTCAACGTAAGGTACAGAAACAGGGGGTTTTGTGTTTTCTTGCGACATACTTATTGTTCTCTTTCGCAAGTGTTTCTGGGTGTCGTTGATAAACCTGCTCAGATATGGCTTCATTACATTTCACCAACAAGGTTTTCCATTCATATGACTGCAAGTGCTGATCAGTGATGTATGCGACACCACATGCATGAGTGAAATAGGCAAGAAGTGACCAACAAGGCTCAAGGAGCACAAAGGAGACAATGCAAAAGCCACCCATGCCACGCATTATAAGACAAAACTCGTCGAACACTATTCGACAACGGGACATGCCTTCGACTTCAGTATTGAGACAACGCTATCTCGGGAACAATAGCGGGGCAAGAGAAATCTTCTCGAGCCATGATTTGTTATTGTGACAACTTGGTGCACGACAACAACTGTGACCGCATGCTAAGCGACATGCTAGACAAACAGCAAGCTATGTAAACTCCGCTCATTTGGCTCCAGGGCCTACCGATAATGCCAGCTGCATATTTGGCGAAACGTCTATGTAGTTTTTGCTATATTTTGCTTTGTTAGGGGTGAGTCTAAATTTTTAATCATGAACTGGCCTGTCTTTTGGAACACTTTTACATCTGCTTCTTAGTTATAACTGCTTCGTACGGTGGTGTAGAAAAACATGCTGATTATTTTATTTTGATGTTTTGGATGAATTTTGTTATTTTGTTTTAGGTACATATGCACGTGCCGGAAGAAGAAAATGAGCAACAAAACTACATCTTACTTTGTCACCAATGCAGCTGATGAGTTACAGAAAAAATACGCCGCTGTGAGTGCGAACTGTTTGGTAAGTACCATATTTTATGAAAATTTAAATCTGCTAACAATTTCCTTTGCGCATCAATTATGTTAATTACCTCAACGAACATAGTCACCCTCAAAATAACTAGGTAGACTGAAAATGTTTTGGCTGAAGAACTGAAATAAGACTGTAAATAGGCTCAAAATGTTGATTCTTTGCCATCATTGATGAGTAAGGAGCCAGCGATTCAGCTCAAAATAAAGCTTCACAAATTTCGTGTCTACGCTATTTAGGTTTTCTCAGTTCTATGTTTTTTCCCTGCTAGATTGTTGCATAGCTTTCTGTTAGTCCTTGCACAACTTTCATGGGTGTTGCAGACAAATTTAGTCAGCCGATTTTCTGCAATTTTTAGAGAAGTGTTCACACTTATTTAATTTGTTTGCTTGATAAGCTACTAGTATGGGCCTAATAACTTCCTGTTCGTAATGCAGACGCTCATTGCCAACCGATTGCCTCGCATCATGGCTTGATCTATGGTCGTCACAGCCATAACTCTGCAATTGCTGTTTGCTGGCATCGTCGACAGTGTACCCCTCTTAGACGTACCCTGATTGGCGAGCTTGTTCACTCAAGTCGAACAACATTGGCGAAGTCTCTAGCAAAGACTGGCAAATTAAACATGCTGCTCAGTTTGCATATGCGAACTTCACTGGGCCTGTGAACTGTTGTGGTGGCATGGCTGTTAGTTGCTTCTCTGATGGTGATGCAGGTTGGTGTCCATTTGTCATTCTACTCTGAAAAATTGCTTTTCTAGTGCCTGCTACTGTTCCTGTGCCCACAAATATGATTTTATGTATAACATTAGTTGACATTCTTGGTGTTATATTTTTGTGAGAAATAGGATACTCGATCATACTACTTGTTTTGAATACCTTTAAAAAATCAACTTCCTTCGTAACGACTTCCGCAAACAAGTGAGAGTACTTTGCCACTTTTCCAAAGGTGCGCATAATTACTCGCTACAAAGTGTCAACATGGAAGCTGCATTCACTGCAAATCTAAAAAAAGTTGAAATGCTAAAATTAGAGGCACACACAACACAAGAAATGCATAAATAAAAAATACTAGACAGTTATGCAGAGCAGCACCTAAGAATCTAAAGGTATCTTGAGCTCACCTCTAGATACAAATGAATTAGATCTGTACTGAATGAACAAGAGTAATTGTGTCAAGGCATTTTAATCATTTATGGCCCAATGAACACAAGGACAACAACTTGGTAATGAACTGAACAGAAAATAGTTGCATGCCTTGTGCATTCATTTCGTGATCAATATTTCTCGCTTGGTTGTGGCTGGGAGGTCACTGTTTTGCGCGAATTACACTGAGCAGTTGCTCCACTGATCGCGTTTCTCTTTTTCTGACCACATGTCGACTACCTTAACTTTCAAATGCGTATTTTGTTATTTAATCAATCGGCCAAATTAATTAGCTGCTTATCGCTGAATGCGTGTCAGGCAGTAACCATGAAGTTCAGTTGCTTTCAATCTGATAAGCTTTTTTTGATGTGCAACATGTTTTGCTACACAGATATTGGCAGGTTTTTCTATTTTGGTAAAAACAAGTTCTTGTTTTGAACCTTTTAAGCTCCGTCAAAAGAAGCTGTCAAGTTAATGGCTGTCTATGATATTCGTCTCCTCCTATGTATTTAACACATAGCAGTTTCACCAGTGTCTTCTTTCTTGCATATTCACTTTCCCACTGATATTGTAAATACTCTAGATAAAAGCCTTTTTAGTCAAACTTTTGCTAAAAATGTATAAACAAGCTGTGTTTTCATTTTGCTCCTGTATTTGTTTTTAACGACACAGAAGCTGACATAGTATTCAAGAAACTTGCAAAATGTCTTGTTCATACTTATTACTGAATGCTTAAAGTGTGTTTTGTAACACTCCCATTCATTTCTTGCTCAGTGATAATGACAAATAAATAAGTAAGTAATCTTCAAAAATATATGTCTTCTTTTTTTCATATGGCATTCAGGCACTTCGGCATGTTTTTTCTTGCCTAAGGTGTGTGACTGCATGTCCTTATGGTTGCTGCAATTTCGCAAATAAAAATACTGCACCCTCAACATATGCTCACTTATTGTAGTCGTTGCTTTACACAGAGAAAAACCACTTTTTTCAATTTTCTGGAAAAATGCACTATATATAGTGTGAGCGCGACAAGCGAATGACTCTTTATTCTCTTTGTAACCATCATCACCTGTACATCTTCTTCGTTTAAAAATATCATCATCCGCGTGATTTGGCTCGAGTCTGGCCGAATAAACTGGTTCCTCACAAGTGGTGGACTGTGCTTTTCGTTCCCTCAAATTCTCTCGCCCGTTCTCGCGGTTCCTCACAATATATCAATTGTGTTGGATGCTTTGGGATTAGAAAAGTGTGTTTTCGGTCTCACGGACATGCACAAGTGTGTTTTGTCGTTTTATAGCTTGGCTGTTTCAACACAACTTGTTTGTGCATGTATGAATGCGTTGATAAAGAGCTGTTAGGAAACAGTTTTTGTGCATGGGCAATAATCATGCAATTTTTCACACCATACCAGAGCTTTATTCCTAGCCAAAAGCTTCGGCGCGGTTCCCGTAACAAGTCAACATGCCTTTTAATAATAACGCACGCACCGTAGCATATATTTTCTGCACACGTTGCATGAAAGTTGACACCTCACACAGCAGTGTTGACATCACGTTGCTGGTATGTTGACATCACGTTGCAGGTATGTTGCGAAAACATTGCCGTAATGTTGAAACTGTGATCTTGGACGTTGCAATATCATCCTGAATGTTACAAGCAACGTTATCATGTGATCGAAAAAGAGGACGTTAAGCGCTTTTAGGCAACGTTGCTGACTGACATCTGGGCGCTTTCATTCAACGTTGAGATAACATTCTACGTCACTTGGGCTCATCGTGGGAGCCGCACGCCAACCATCCATTCATGTTAACGTGGCGCGCATTCGATGTCTGGAAATCGGAGCCACAGGTTCTGTTCCTATTTACCTAACTGGTTTCACCACGCACGCCTCTGAGTCTGACCCACATCAACAATCAGTGCAGTTCATTCAAGCTGTGATAATGCAGGAGCTATCAAAACTCGGCCTTTCATGAGCGCATCCCTTGACAAGTCCTAAGATACGGCTTTTATTTATTTATTTATTTATTTATTTATTTACTTATTTATTTATTTAGCAATACTGCTAGCCCCATCGTGGGGCTATAGCAGAGTGGGTGTACATAGTACAACAAAATCAACAGTACAATACTGCAGTCAACACAGAACAAAGCACTTCAAACAACATAAAAATATTTCACGTGAAAAAAAAACAAAAAAACTAGTCAGATATAATTTTTTCAAATGCCTCGATACTGGCTGTTTCAATAATTTTGCTGTCGAGCTCATTCCATTCTTTGGCAGTGCGCGGAAAAAAGGAATACTTGAAAGTATTATTATTGGGCTGGAAAGGAACGACAGTGTGTTTGTGACGTTGTCTGGTAGAGTAACCGGAAGAGAACCTTAAGTATTCACCTGTGTTACTATTTAATCGACCATTAACTATCTTAAAGAAGAACAACAAACGGGAAATTCTATTTCTTTTTGAAGTCCGTTTATCCTGATTTGGCAACTAATTCAGAGACTGACGTTGGGCCGTATTTCTTGAAAATAAATCGGACAGCCGTGTTTTGGATTCTATCTAGTTTATGGATATTGACATTGGTGTAAGGATCCCAGATAATGTTTCCATAATTAAAAATGGGTTGGATAAGAGATTTGTACGCCAGAATTTTAGTGTCGTATGATGAATAGCGAAGAGAACGTCTCAAAAAGTGTATTTTCATCATTGCATTATTAGATATGTAGTTGATATGTCGATCCCAGTGGAGGTTGCTACATATATGCAAGCCTAGATACTTGTACTCTGTTACTGGATTTAGGATATTTCCATCAGCTGTGTAATTGTAAACAAGAGGACACTCCTTATTTGTTATCGACATGGCCACACTTTTTTGATAGTTTACACACATTTGCCAAGAATTACACCACTTCATGAGTTTCTCAATTTCTGTGTTAAGCTTTACTTGGTCTTTAACTGTGTAAATAAGAGAATACAACGCACAATCATCCGCATATAATCGTATTTTAACACTGCAATTATCAACAATATCAATAATGAACACCAAAAACAACAACGGGCCGAGCACAGAGCCCTGGGGAACCCCTGAGCCAACAGGTAACATGTTTGAGGGAGTGTCTTTAAAAACAACGTATTGCTGCGGGATGTTAGATATGATTTAATCCAGCTACACAGTTCCCTGTTTTTTAATAATGTGTTCAGTTTGATGAGCAATTTAGAATGGAAAATCTTGTCAAATGCTTTAGCAAAATCTAAAAAAATTACGTCTATCTGTTTTCTCTCATTATTAGCTGCGGCGAAGTCATGTGTCATTTCAACCAGTTGAGTTACAGTAGAAAAGCCATGACGGAACCCATGTTGCATTGGTGTTAATATTGAGTAATTTTCCAAGAAGAGCGTAAGATGCTTATGAATAAGATGCTCGAGAATTTTACAACACGTGCATGTTAAAGCTATAGGTCGATAGTTAGAAATAAGCTGCCTATCGTCATTTTTAAACAGTGGCTCTATCTTGGAAATTTTCCAGTCGTCAGGCAAAGTAACCGTCAAAAGGAATGTACGGTAAATAATTAACAAAAATTTAGATGACCACTCAGCGTATCGTTTAAGGAATGCATTAGGTATATTATTGAGTCCGTATGACTTTTTCACATCTAAATTAAGCAAGAGGTTAAATATTCCACTTTCTGTTATTTCCAAATCTTCAATCGGAGGCAATGTCTGGAAATTGTCAAATAAAGGTAAGCTGCCATCATCTTTGGAAAAAACGGATTCAAAGTGGGTGTTGAATGCATCAGAAATCTTAGCAGCATCGGATGTGAAATCATTGCCTATGTTAAATGTATTAGTACTTGAGGTCTTCGGTGTGATGGTCCTCCAAAACTTAGCTGGTGCCTCCTTTACCAGCGTGCCTAAACGGACGTTATAGAAGTTGAAATGTTCCTGCTTCATCTTTTTCTTAAGTTCATGAGAGAGCATTGCCACTTCAGCGATACGTTTTTGACTACTGTTCTTCTTAATTTATTTCCTGGCACGGTTTAGTTTTCTTTTAATGTGAATGCTATCACGCGTTATCCAAGGATTCGCAGAATTGATTTTTCTATACTTGACTGGTACAAAGAGCTGAATGCAGGCGTGATTTGTATTTTTGAATTTCAGCCATAATGAATTGACGTCATACACTTCAGTGATCATACTACTGCAAAGTTCATCGTAGGCTATTTCCAGTCTGTCTAATATCGACGTATCATCAGCAGCTGAGAAGTCAGGAAAATGAGATACGTTAACGATGGGTTTCTGCAGTAATGAAGAGATCTCTATTAAAACACATTTATGGTCGGAAATTCCCTCAACTATTTCACATTTAGAAACACCACGAATACTTGAACTAACAAAAACAAGGTCAAGCACAGATTTACTAGTTCTGTGAACACGTGTGAAGTCTTTAACTAGTTGGGTTAAACCAAATTGAAATGCAATATCAATTAATGCTTCATTATTATTTGCGTCACTTCTGTCAGCCGAAAGAGTGTTGCAGTTAATGCCGGGGAGGTTAAAATCGCCACACAAAATAAATTTAGTGCTATCAGTTGTATTGCAATCAATGTACTTTCTATGATTCTCTAGTACTTCTAAATCACTCGCTGGGGGTCGGTATACAACACCAACGATCACATTTTGGCCCTCATGAAATAGCTTACAGAAGAGTGCTTCAACGTCTACAGCATCAGACATTCTGGCCATGTTCAAATTTTTCTTGAAGAGAAGGGCAACTCCCCCACCACGAGAGTTACGATCACGACGATAAACATAAAAGTTTGGGGGAGTGAATTCGTTATCATAAACACCACTGTGCAGCCAGGTTTCAGTAAGCGCGATAACATCAGGCTCATGAATTGCCACCAAGTGTTCAAGATCAAGACCCTTATTCACTATGCTTCGACAGTTCACATTAAGCAGCTTTAAGGAATTGCAACCGGTTGTTCGTAATGTATGATGGCGTTTAGGAACACGAACAATAGAACCGCTGGTTTCGTCCCACATGTAAAGAACATCATTAATGGACACTTTGTCGAAGATAATTAAGCCTCACTCGCTGTTTATTTTTTCTATATTCTGTGATGCAGTCCCACAATTTTGATCTAATATCTCTCACTTTCTGAGAAAAGTCTTCTGTGACATAATAGTTTGATCCCTTGAGCTTAGCGCAGTTTTTTAGAATTGTAAGTTTTTCACGGAAGTCAAGTTTTTTCACGATGACAGGCCGCGTTTTATCAGGCCGTTTACTACCAAGTCTGTGACATCTTTCTATTCCTGATTTAGTAAGGCCGAGCTGGTCGAGCAAAAAAGTTTGAGTTACGCTCTTCCGTAATGATGCAGGAGTTTCGCTAGCGGGTTCTTCAAGACCATGAATAATAATGTTGTTACGACGACCGCGATTTTCTAGATCATCAATTTTATCCACCATAGCAACAACCATTTTTTGTAGATTGCTGACTTCGGATTCAACGGCTTCCAGTTTGCCTTGCGTCAAGGATAAATTGGCAAGAGCCGATTCCAACGAATCAAGCCTACCCTTACATTCGGTTAGTGTGTCAGATAATGTATTCTGTGCAGCACTGAAGTCATTCATGCGCTTGATAATTGCTTTCTGGCCTGTTAGAACATTGAGTATCAGGTCGCGATCACTCAAAGCGGAGAGCGATGCTTTGAACTCGGTTACCCCTTCATCGCTATCAGAATTAGGCCCCGGATTTTGCTCGACATCCCCACATTGTACAATCAAGTCAACAAAAACGCACAATATGGAACAAACATTATTTAGCACATGGGGGCAAGGTAGCAGCACTAAGCAAACATTATTACTACGAACACACTTAGCATTGGGCAGATAACTAACCTGCACAAGAAAGAAGACGTGCTTGTTCAGCATTGCTGTCAACGTGCTGCCCCATTGCCCACTGAAGTGCCAGAGGGACGTCGGCCGGTATAAGTAGCTGTCAAGTCGTGACGTCACTCCGAAGAGAACGGTGTAGTCAGTAGCTTCCACACGTTGATACTGCATCGGCTCGATGAAATCGCAGATTGTCGATTGTTCTCCAGGACACGCTCCTCGATTCTCTCCTCCACTGAAAGTATTTTCACACCCTTAAAGGTGCGATTTCGTCTTACAGACATCTTTTTAGGGTATTTAGAAACACCCTAAAACGTAGGGTGTAAGGAGACGTAAGACCCTACTTTTAAAGATGTTTATGAAAACCCCTAAACTATGGGTATTAGATCAAGCTTCACATGTGCGAGTGCGGTGTGACACATAAAACACCATTGAAACGATGGTAGTTACGTGTACAAGCATACTTGGTCAAATTATGTGCCATTAACGGAAGAAAAAAGGAGAGACACACAAGTGGAAATGATTCGTCCTGTGTTTATCCTCCTTTGTTGTCCCTTTCATGGCACTCCATTCCATCAAATATGCATCACCAACTGGCCCAAGCGTCAACTGTTCTATAAAACAGTGAAAGCACACAGGATGAATCATTTCCTTCAGTGTGCCTCTCCCTTTGTTGTCTCGTCAACTGCACTTCAATTAATGAAGTATGAATACACGTGAGACTCTCATCGTTAAAAGGGTGTTTTTATGTGTTACACCCCACTCGCACGGGTTTAGCTCGACCTAACGCCAAAAAACTAGGGGTGTTCATAATCACCTATAAAAGTAGGGTGTAACGTCTTCTCACACCCCACTTTTTCGGATTTTTCTAAACAACCTAAAAGAGTGTTGCCTATGGGACAAAAATTCACCTCTAGGGGTGTAAAAAGTTTTGCAACGTACATTGCACTTTCCCAGCACTTCGCACTGGCGAACACCCGACGACCAGCCTATCTGTAATTTCTGCCGCCAGCTTGGGCAAGTTTGTCACTGTTGCTGCCACCCTTGGTCAAACCCACCATGCCATACCTTCCCTACCCCTTTCTACATGCACATTATGGCCTCTAGAGGTTTACCTGCTGCAACTTTCAAGTACTACTTGTCATCTCACGAGCCCTTCTCCAATGACGCCCCTTCGGCTAGTCGCCGCTACTTCCGCTTCCCTTCGCTGCAACGCCGCCAATCCCGCTCTCCACAGCCTCTGTGCTTGTGCTCGCCGAGCTTATCGTGATGATGGTAAAAAGAAAACTAGATGCTGCAGGTTATGGAGGTGAAGCTGCGTTGCCAACGAATCCTGAAAATCTCCTACAAACACTTCCCATACGCCAAAGCCTGCTCGAAGTAAAAGTTGAGCATGTTCTGCAACCACCATCAATGACATAGGTGCCCACTCGTATATTTGGAGTGCTCCTCTACACCGTCCCTTCCAGAAGATTATGACCTCGCCTGTGATACAGGCAATACGTGATACCAATGATGGTATTATAGAAGTCATTGGAATGGTAATGTTCAGCAAAATGAGCCTGGAACGAGAAAACTCCCATTTTCGTCAAATTACTGCTACTATTTTTCTGGTATGCTAAGCCTAGATCTTCTACTCCTCACTGATTACCCTGAAAAGACTGCCAGCCACTTGAGTCATACCACTGTTGTTCGCCTGGCACCTCGAGCCGTCATGTACGTGTGTTAATTATCGGCCCCTTCTGTGCCTGGCGTTGATGACATCGTTACGCTGAATACTGACGTTCGACTGACGTGCAGCATGCAGTGTTACTGTGCCTTATATAACGTCAACATAAATGATAAGTGTGTGTTGCTTCAGCTCCTTAGTTTCCCCTTCACTTAACAAGTGTCTCTATTCCAACTACTTACTGCCATAAAAGATTAGGACATTAGCGTTGTCACTGAATTCGCTCCTGATCAAGATGCAGCCTTAGAGTGATCGTCTTCTGACGATGCTATTTTTCCAAACATTAATTGATTGGATCTTATGCTTTACCAGGCCGGCGCTCACTGCCAGGTTTTTGCCTCATACAGTCGACGATTATGATCTAACTTTGGGCAGACTAATACGACCCCTCACTGAATCAGTGATTCCGCGCCCATTCACTGTCGACTTACGGCGTGTCCGAGCGAGAAGCAGTTCAGAAAGAAGTGGCCGAAATGCTTGCGTTAAACGGAACCGAACCATCACTAAACCCTGGGGCCACTAACCACGTGGTCTTAGTAAAAAAGATGGCTTATGGCATTTTTGCATTGATCATTCGCACCTCAACAAAATTACCGAGAAAGACGTATTTCCTCTACCACGGAGTGACGATGCACTCGACTGAGTTACCAGCGCCACATTCTTTTCATTTCTCGACCTACGATCTGGCTAATCTGGCAAATTGCTGTACATGACATATCAATCGAGGGCTGCGGCGGCTGCATTTTCGATGGAGGCGCAAATGTTGTAGGGCCGTGTACTTAGATTTGGGTGCACGTTAAAGAACCCCAGGTGGTCAAAATTTCCGGAGCCCTCCACTACGGCGTCTCTCATAATCAAATGGTGGTTTTGGGACGTTAAACCCCACAAATCAATCAATCAATATCAATCGAGAGAACACCACCTTCGTTACCTCTGACGGCCTTTGCCGATTCAAGATCATTCTTTCACTTTGCGTAACGCTCCAGCATTCTTCGAAAGAATGATGGACACGCTGCTGCTTCAAGGATTTATATGGTCGACACGTTTGCATTACCAGTGGCATACCAAGTCTGTCGCAAGAGGAGGGGGGCTAACCTACCTCACTTGTCAGCCGGGATATATATATATATATATATATATATATATATATATATATATATATATATATATATATATATATATATATATATATAGAGAGAGAGAGAGAGAGAGAGAGAGGGGGGCAGGCATGGTGGTTAAGTGGCCGTAGCGTTGCATATAGTCCAGTAGATCCTCCGTGAGCGGTCACAACGTGGTTTATTTTGACGTTTCAGCCTAGAGTCTGGCCTTCATCAGGATCCTGATCATCATCATCATCATGACTCCTTCATCCTGATGAATGCAAGACTCTAGGTTGAAACGTCGAAATAAACCACGTTGTGACCCCTCACGGAGGATCTACTTGACTATATATATGTATATATATATATATATATATATATATATATATATATATATATATATATATATATATATATATATAACCACTTCATCTGCGAAACTTCAAGTCTCGACATCCCAGGCGGCAGTTTCCTGGTGACCATAGACGTCTGCTCACTGTACACCAACATACCCCACCATGGCGGAATAGCGGCTACGGTTTCTGAATATGTAAAATCTGACTCATCAACTAGTGTAAGTGGCGAGGTACTGCTTACACTTCTTTAACTTGTACTAAATTATAACCATATTAAGTTCAATGGCAAGCAATTCCTTCAAGTCAGTGGCACTGCAATGGGCACGAAAATGGCCCCAAACTTCGCGAGCACCTTTAGGGCTTCACTTGAAATCCCATTCATTGAGGGACGCACCTTGAAATCTTTCTGCTACAGAAGATACTTCGACAATATTTTTATGATATGGAAACATGATGAGGGAAGTCTTTTCCGCATCATAGAGGATTTTAACAAGTGCCACCTGTCAATCAAATTCACGCACAAAATTTCCAAAACTAGAGTTAACTTTTTGGACATCACTGTCACGGTCAAAAATGACCGCTTGTCAAGAAACCTTTACAAAAAGCCTACAGACCGTCAAATGTACCTACATTTAAACAGCAGCCGCCCAAAGCATTGCAAAACGGGTATTCCATATTCTCCGGCCTACCGTTACCGAAGAATATGCACCGATATGCGGGAATTTGACGGACACGCGGAACACCTAAAGCATTCCTTATTGAAACAAAATTATCCGGAAGACATTATTGACGATACCATACTACGTGCTCGCAACGTGAACAGGAATGATATAATTAAGGGACCAAACAGAGTATCTAAAACGACTTCCCAAACGAACCTTGTACTAACTTACTCCTCATCAGCGCCACGAATCAACAACATACTTTCCCGCCATTTCAACATAATCAGGCAAAGCGAACGACTAACTTCTATTTTCGCGAAGCCACCTCACGTGGTGTACCGCAGGGATAAAAATCTGAAGGACATTCTTGTCAGAGCGAAAACAAACACCCCCGAAATTCAATCAGGGTGCCATCCCTGCGGAAAAGCTCGATGCAAGGTATGCCCACAGATGGTCACAACACGTGAATCCAAAGCGAACTTCTCGGATTTCAAATTCTGCATAACTAAAAGCCTTAATTGTGACTCCAGTAACGTAATATACATGCTACATTGCAACATCTGCGGACAAGAATATATCGGCCAAACAGACACGCCATTTCGGCTGCGGTTCAATAATCACCGGTACCACGGCACTTTACTGCCGAAGCTACCTTTATCTAGACATCTGCGCCTGCCAAACCACAGTTTTGAAAATATCAGCGTAACTCTTTTGCAGTCCGGTTTTTCAAACAGGTGCAAGCGCGAACAGCGTGAGGCATATTTCATTTTCAAATTTCGAACATTAGTAGCCGGCATCAACGAGGACCCCGGAAAACTGTCCTGCCTCCGAGAAGTAAGCCAGGAGGAAATTGATGACAAAGATTGATAGCTGGAGACCATGCTTGTTTTTTCTGACTGACTCGTACGTGTACACTGTCCTTTCTTGTTTTTCTTCTTTTTTTCCTTTTTTTCTTTTTTTCACATGCTCATACAAGGTGTTTATGTTCGCCTACCACTTGATGACCATTGAAGGGAAACGAACGAAGATTAAAGGTAAAGAGCCGACCGACCCATCAGGGGAAACCCTTTCTTTACGCACGCCGTCACGGACCCCTCCCACCACCACGGCGACAATCTTGGGTGGCCCGACACACGTCGAGAACTGAACAGCACGTGATAAGAAGCGAATGTGGACGTACACGAACAGTTGGTTTCGTGCTCAGTGTTGACATTGGTTCTTCCTCTGAGCTCAGTGGTTAGAGCATCGAACGCGTTATTCGAAGGTCGTAGGTTCAATTCCTGCTCACGGTTGGTTATTTTTTCATCCACTCTTCTTTCTTCTTAATTGATTGATTGATTTGTGGGGTTTAACGTCCCGAAACCACCATATGATTATGAGAGACGCCGTAGTGGAGGGCTCCGGAAATTTTGACCACCTGGGGTTCTTTAACGTGCACCCAAATTTGAGCACACGGGCCTTCGACATTTCCGCCTCCATCGGAAATGCAGCCGCCGCAGCCGGGATTTGAACCCGCGACCTGCGGGTCAGCAGCCCAGTACCTTAGCCACTAGACCACCGCGGCGAGGCTTCTTCTTAATTACATTCCATTGTTTATAATAACTTGCCCTGTACATTCCTTGGCATTACTGTCTGTTAGCTCTTATTGATATTGTGTTAAAACACGGAAAAACGAGCCCTTAGGTATACACTTCTTTCTCTTATTTATATATATATATATATATATTTATATATACATATATATATATATATATATATATATATATATATATATATATATATATATTGATGTGAATTTGCATACTTAGAAGTGACACAGCATGCTCTCTGGGATGCCACGAAATTCATTCACACCTATACAAACCGAGGAATGGCACGCTTACCCAGTTTTTGCGCCCAATGTGCGACGTTGTTTTTGCTATCACGCCTGTTTCTACGATTATACTTTGGCGGTTAACATGTACAGATTCCACAATAGTTTGTTTATTAAATTCATCAATAATGTTACTTGTCCGGACGGAGATATACGAAGGGTCAAAAAAGCTACATCCACATTGAATGGGGCTATTAATTCAAAACGCCAAAACATAAATTCGGCAAACTCATTTTGGTAACCCACAGTAAAGAATAATTACTCCTCTAAAGGCGCGTTTTAATTTTGTGTTATATGCCAATCCTCTTGAAAGAGGAACCAACCATGATTTTTGAATGTATGAGTGCTGTTATAACTTTTCATAATAAGTATTGCACTTTGTTGCATAAATTCAGGCTTGTGTGTAAATAATTTGTTTTGATTTCTAATAGTCTGCACTCTGTTTTGCGAGCATGTAATTAATATTGCTAATGTTTTATAACTTTTATTAGCTTGTTATGAAATTCTCCACCTTTTTTGAAATGTGTGATTTGCGATGTTAGAGCGTATCACTCTCTTCACACTCATTGAATTTGTATTAACATTTCTTAGGGGACCCCAGGAACCTGCACAAATATGACAATATCAACGGTTTATTCCTACCTTTCCTTTGAAAGAACAAATGGTGGGCAATTTTAACGTTAAACTCTCTTTCGTCGCTTCCTTTCGAAATAGTCACTAGCTGTATATCACTGTTCTTAACAGTCTTCGTCATGCACACTGCACCAGCTTATTATGCCCGGCAACAAATAATGGGAAAATTATTCATCGCATAGTGAACACTTATGCACGGCCACGTAAAAAATAATGGAATAAACTATTTTCGATATGGCGCATCGTTTGCCACTGGTTCTTCAGATTTTAAAATGCCCCATCGCGGTGGGCTTCTGGCTAAGGTACTCGGCTGCTTGAGCGCCGGTCTCGGAATCGGATTCCGGCTGCAGCGGCTGCATTTTCGATGGAGGTGCGGGAGGTGATGGAGGTGCTGGAAGTGCCTTGCCCACCCAGCTCACCGTTTGTCGACTGCCCCGGCCGCCGTCAGGACTCTCGTGCGACTGTCTTTGAGGTGATGTCGTTGCCCTTGTCTTGAATTTGGCCCGTGACCTGGATCTGTGTTTACGAGTAGACCTTGATCTGGATGTGGATCTGGGTTCATGTTAAGTCCCTTTTCTTTTACCTTCGACGAGTCGCGGCAAGGAGCTGGAACGATCTCTGCGTCGTCTTCCTGTGTCCTGGGTGACGTTGCGATTCTTTTACGTTGGATTTCCTTCCCTTTATGCCTGTGTTGCTCTAGTGTTCAACAAAATGTTAGTTTCTCTTTGTCCATCATCTTGTCATTGTTCTTTCCCCCACCATCTTTTCTTCAAAAGGTACGGGGTCCTAAACCGTTCTTTACATTTTTGTTCCCTGTAAGATGACCTTTCCCACAAAGGCTGCACCTAGGGTTGCACTGGTGGTTATCAGTTGAATTGAGCACCCCACAACCACGACATTTCTTGCTGTCAGGCTGTGGGCAGACATCCGCCCGATGCCCAATTCGTTCACAAGTAGTGGATGTTTCATATTGCTTCTTGTATAGGAAGCTCCTATATTCGACACCATGGTAGTATACGAAATGCGGCACAAAAAAAATCCTTCGAAAACAATGACCACTGAGTCCGTAAGTCCTATACGTCGTGCATGTAGAATCATCAAGTTCCTCTGATTGACCAAGCTTTTTTCTATGTCTTCTTGATTAACATATTTTGGTATTCCGTGGATAACCCCTTTGGATGTGTTTTCTGGTGCTGTTACATAGGCGGCTGTAGCGTAGCTCTTCTGATGGATCTTAATTTCCTTGATGCTGCTGTATTCCTTCGCATTGACCAGACTAAGTGTGCTCATGATCATGGTCGCATGTTGATTCTGAGAGTATCTTCCCCAGCAATGTCAGGCTGTACTTTTGCCGCTCATAGGGAAACGTCTTTTATGAGTGCTAGACTCTGTCACGTCAATTCCAGACCACCTCCTGGGCGTATTACTACCTTGTAATCATCTTCTGGTAGCTGCGGTTCTTTTGGCACTAACCGGCGATGCAAAAAATCCTTCAGTCTCCGAGACGCCTCCTTCGACGCACCTCCCGCGTTCGTGGCTGGTACCGCGTTGCTCTTGTCTTTTGCCTTCTTGCGTCGTTCATGAGCCACAACCCATCCTTGAGTGTCAATGTACTCCTCGGGAAACAGCTTCTTTTCCTCAATTTCCACAACATTCATTCCATTTTGCAGGCTTCAAACGAGCCCGGGGCTTGGCTTGTCGCCTAGAGACCAGCGCGTCGATGGCACTGCGTTGGCAAGGCGATGGCGTAGCTAGGGCGACGTCGTTTTGGGAACTCGAAAAAAGTGTCGTGGCTCAAAAAAGTAGGCCCACCTGGTATATATATCCTGGCATCGGACAAATCGGGTGATCGTCTGGCGACAACTGTGATGGTCTTGAATCCCGTGGTTGTCCTTATTCAGCCGCGAAAATGAAAACTGGCAGAGCCCATCCGAGAGGCGTCCGAGTGGCTCGGCCCCCTAGCGGCCTCCTCCGGCTCAGTGATGGAATAATTTTTTTTCTGCTTGCGACAGAAGGCGACTAGCGTAGGCTATGAGACGGTTAGTGCCATTGTGTATCTGAGCGAGAATTGCACCAACGCCATGGCCGCTTGCATCGGTGCGAAGCTCTGTTCGAGCCGCTGGATCAAATTGAGCCAACACAGGTGGTGATGTGAAGGCGGTAATCAACGACGCGAAGGAATGTTCTTCGTCCCTTCCCCAAGAAAAGGCCACATTCTTTTTGAGGAGATCCGTGAGGGGCCTAGCAATATCCGCGAAGTTGAAGACAAAGTGACGGTAGTATGAGCAGAGATTCTTTGTGAAGAAAATTATTTTCAGGAAGCGGAAAATACTTTGAGTGGTCTACAAAAAGTTTGCTCGCGTCATCCGTACCTGCATGAATAAGTCACAGCAAATAAAAGCACGAGCAAGTGAGGTAAATTAATATAGGGCCTCTGTTCAGTGCTTGCCTGCTCGGCGATACTACAGTACAAGATGCGAAAACGTCGCAAAGGCGACCCGAAACGCAAAGATCCTACAAAGAAAATCATCACAGTGGAAATGTTGCGAAAATTTTACTATGCTGTAACATTGCCTCGTAACATTTTCATTCTCCGGTAAGAACATAATTGAGTGATTACTGGTATGATGAAAATTCGCCTTACTTGTTGGTTTTCCCACCGCGCAGCCAGAACCAGTGTCGAAAGTGGAGGGAAGGGGCTCAGCTCCCCTCCCCCCCCCCATTTTTCTCAGTAGGCGGGTTCGCACTGCCCTTGGCCCTCCGGGCTGATACGCCTATGTGTGTTACTTGGACGACGTAGACATCTTTTCCGACACCTTGGGCTTCCAACTTGAGCACTTTTTGATCATTATATTCATATTCCGATGGGCTGGCCTCAAGCTCGATTTTTCAAAGTGCCACTTCGGTGTTCATCAAATTACTGTTACCGGCCTACACTCAGAATTGAGAAAATTGCACTCTTCAACGAACTTCCCCTTTTCACGCTCTCTTCATGAAGTTCGAAGCGTCGTGGGCCAGCGCTGCTAATATCGGCGGTTCGTGAAAAATTTTGCGGCACTCGCACGGTCACTCACTGACAATCTCAAACAATACATCCTGATTTGTTTGGGCTCATTCGAAGCTGACGCCTTTTTTCAGCTTATCGTCCCATTAAAAACACCAAAATATTGCGCATTTTGACCCCGATACTCTTAAAGAAGTTCACACAGACGCGAGTTGTCTTGTTATTGGTGTAGTTTTGGCACGAACTCAGTGGGGTGACGATCGTGTATTTGCGTAGGCAAGTTCTCTCCTTTCAAAGTCAGAACGCAATGAGTATACCAGAGCGGGAATGTCTCGCTCTTGTGTGGGCTCTTTTGATTCCGACGTGTATGGCCACCCTTTCTGTGTCTTCACAGATCATCATGCGCTGTGTTGGCTTTCTACACTGAAGGACCCCACTGAACCACTTGGCCGTTGAGCATTGCGCATCCAGGAGTACTCCTGCTGAGCTTCGTAGAAGTCTGGACATCTTCACCTGGATGCTCATTGCTTGCACCACTACACTGTTGACCAACCAGACGGATAAGGCATGAGGCTTAGCTTCGGCGTCATGTCCGTGTCTCAGTTATTTTAGATTGGTGATAAACAACGTTGTCGTGCTTCTCTGCGACCACTCATGGACCGTCTCAAATATGCTCCAAATGACCCGTCACTTATAATGTTCACCCTGTTGAATGACACGCTATACTGTCGTAGCCTCCAGTCAGATGACCCTTTGCTCAGTAATGTATGCTGTCGAGCTAGTTGGTGCGTACCTGTCTAAAGCATCGTTAGCGCAAACTGAAAAAAAGGTGTGCGCCTTTCCGAGTCTCTTTTCCCGTCTTCTTTCAAGTTTGCGCCAACGATGTTTTACAGAGGCACGCACCAACTAGCCCGACAGCATACATTACTGAGCTAGTGGCCGGCTAGTGGCGCCAGACGCACCCACTAGCCCGACAGCATATGTTACTGAGCTATCTTTTCTGTACAGTGGGCCCTTCTTCCTTCTGTATCTCTCATCCGGATGCTTCTCTTCGTGTGGCCCTTATAGCTTCAACATCATGCAGAGCAAGGACGATCACGTACTGCCTGAACAATCATTTTCTTTCCGTGGAAGTCGCGAACCTGTTTACATGATGCCTTCGGTGGGATATGTGAAGCGTGTGTCCAAAAATTAGCGCTCCGAACCTTTGAGGCAAGTTAGGCTAATGTCTGACTGAAGGAAAGTATGCTGCTTTAGCAAAAGACGGCCTAGTGCTGCGCACGTGGAATTTCCACGCCTAAGAATTCTGGCTGCTCAAACAACAAAATACCAGTAGCAATGGTGTCTTCAAGTGCTTCCCAGGTGTAGGAAGATGAATATCCGAACGGTAGAAATACAAGTGATGGGCGACGTACAAGTGCCAGATGAGGTGGCGCACACACTTAACAATTGGCCGAAATTTAGCCTTCGGCCATCCATTCCTGTGCATGAGCTACTTTATTTGAACAGACATATGGCCAGCAGGGCTAAGGCTGAAGACCAGGAGAGATGCGTTGTGGATATAGCTGATAGCTCGATAAGGACTGTTTTCAAAGGAAGTCGTAAAAGGCGTGACCCCGTGGATGGATTGGTTTGCTTCCTCAGCATGGAACTTTGCATGTATGAACGAACTTCCTGTAACGTGAATGTGTGTGCGCGTAACCATTGGTGAAATTTGAGAATGTTTGTATGGGCATCCGACGAAGAGAAGGACGACGAAAAGAAGCCAAGCCAGAGACAAGTGGTGATAGGTGGCGACAGGTAGCACGTGCGGCAGTGACAGAAGAGGAAAAAGAAAAAGAGAGGCGCGTGGGGAACGCACAGAGAGCCGATCAAAAGCTAGCCGAAGAACACGCCGGACCAGGACGCTGTTCATGGAGGTTTTCGTGGTTTGCTAACAGATGGCCTGCTGTTCACCTGGTGGCCCTGACGGTAGCTCCAGCTGGGACACGCCGGACCAGGGCGCTGCCTGTGGAGCTCATCCTGTTTGTTCTTCGGGATCGAGGTGTGGCAGCAGTGTTACCTGTCCGGGGTTACTTACACCGGTTGTGCCTTTTCATACGTCGGCGTGCGCGTCGGGGACGACGGGTTGTGGATCGCCGCCGCCACCTGAGACGGCTTAAAGCAGTCCACCAACGTGAGGCCTGACGAAGGCCTTGTCTCCTGCTTCGACTACATGCGCTACCTGCGTGCCTGAGCTCACTACAGAGAAGGGGCATCACCCTGCGTGGACTGTCGCCTCCTCGGGACGCTGATTCAACCAACTGCGAGTTACGTTTAAGGTGTAGCCACGTAGAATGGACAGTAGCTGCTCGAACTTTAGGCAGTTTAAGTCCTTGTCTTTGTGATAATCGATCGAGTCCCTTGTTCTTGTAAATGTTTTTCATTGTATACTCCGGCGTCATCCCACATCGTTCATTTCGTTGACCACGCACGGGCAAACGTGACAAATCACCCCTGTCGTTACAGTACTGTCTAGCATGCACGAGATCGGACGAAGCTATGTCGTGCATCTTTGAGGCTCACGTAACTTGTGTGTGGTATACGACAGTGCACAAGAAGAGAATGCTAGTTGAAATAGGAAAGGAGATGGTACTCCGTGGAGAGGCGCTCCTAGCATGGGTTAGCGCAGAGCAGAAAAGCTCAGAAACCGGCAACTTAATGAGCGGTAAGAAACTAAGGTAGTGGCACAGAAGGAACACGCGAGAGACTTGGGGTGTATGGAGGCAGAGCGGGTGCTCTTGGAAGCACAAAGGCATGTGTTAGAGGCAGAAAAGGTGTTTGCAAAAACCACAAGTAGCGAGACCGGTGGTGGTCAGAGTTCCTGCAGTACTAACAAGATTACTCCTCCTGTCACGTAGTTTATTTACGTACAGACCTACTGGAAGGCCAAGGAACGCCAGAAGGGCGAGGAATGTTAACAGGCCGAAAATACAAAACAAGCGCAAGCTCAGGTCGCACGTGTGCACCAACGCTGTGGCTTGCCGTTTCTTCCTTTTTCGTAATCGTTCGCATAGTTTCCTACATTGGCTCCCGGTGAATAGCGTAGCCAACCTGGCGACTTAAGGCGTAGCCACTATGGCGGGGTCGTAATATGGCTTCAGGCGACTCACATGCACAATTTCTCGGCCATGACGGCGTAAGTCATGAGACTGTGTCCAAGGCTCAATCTCATAATTCACTGGTGACGTACGGGCGAGAGTGTGGTAGGGCCCGTGGTATCGTGCCAGTAATTTCGCGGAAAGGCCAGGAGTACTCGGTGAAATCCAGAGCCAAACAAGAGCACCAGTCGTGAAAGTAGAGAGATGTCGGTCGGTGTCATGCCGTAGCTTCTGGTGGCCTTGGTCCTCGGTTGTCAGTGAACGGGCCAATCGTCTGCAATCTTCTGCGTATCTGGCAACATCAGAAATTGCAGTGTACTCAGAGGAGTCGGGCGTGTATGGGAGGATAGTGTCCAGCGTGCACGATGGTTTGCGTCCGTACAACAGAAAGAAAGAGTAAAACCCTGTTGTCGCATGCGTAGCGGTGTTATACGCATACGTGACGAATGGAAGGACAGTGTCCCAATTGGTCTGGTCTGAAGCTCTGTACATCATCAACATATCACCGAGAGTGCGATTAAATCGTTCTGTGAGGCCATTCGTCTGCGGGTGATATGCTGTCGTCATGCGATGAACTATGTTGCACTGAGCGAGCAAGGCTTGAATGACGCCAGACTAGAAAACACGCCCCCGGTCGCTCAAAAGTTTGCGGGAAGCACCATGGCGAAGAACAAAGTTGCGCAAGATGAAAAACGCGACTTCCCTCGCGGTTGCGGTGGGTAGTGCTGCCGTCTCCGCGTAACGCGTGAGGTGGCCCACGCCGACAATTATCCACCTAATTCCAGAAGACGACGTGGAAGGTGGTCCATATAAGTCGATACCGACGTGGTCAAATGGACGCGCTGGACAAGGCAGAGGCTGAAGTGCACCGGCAGGGCGTTGAGGTGGGGCTTTACGTCGCTGGCATGTAGTACAAGCACGTACGTACTTGCAAACAAATGTGTACATGCCGCGCCAGTAGTACCGCTGATGTAGACGGTTGTACGTTTTGAGAGCGCCGGCGTGAGCGCTTTGTGGGTCGTTGTGGAAAGCTGTACAGATTTCCGAACGCATGTGGTTGGGTACCACTAACAGCCACCTCCGACCTTCAGACGTGTTATTCCTCCAATAGAGGGGGTCGTCTCGAATAGCGAAATGTGTGGCTTGACGGCGGATAGTTCTTGAGACCGAATTACCTGACGGATCAGTCAGAAAGGCGAGGAGTTGAGAAATCGACGCATCTTTGCATTGTTCCGATGCCATCTGTGAAGTCGATTGGTGTTATGACAGCTGAAGAAGGTGACGAGGTGGTTGGGTAAGCCGGTAGTGGCGAGCGGGATAGCGCATCAGCGTCGGAGTGCTTGCGGCCAGATCGGTATACAACACGAATGTCGTATTCGTGTCGGCAAAGCGCCCAACGACCAAGGCGCCCCGACGGGTCTTTGAGCGATGATAGCCAGCATAGAGCGTGGTGGTCCGTAATGACCTCGAAAGGGCGGCCATAAAGGTATGGGCGGAACTTCGTCAAAGCCCAGACAATTGTTAGGCACTCTTTCTCCTTGACGGAATAATTACACTCGGCTTTCTTGAAGGTTCGACTCGCGTAAGCGACCACGTATTCTTGGTATTCTGGTTTTTGTTGAGCCAATACAGCACCAAGACCGACACCACTGCCGTCGGTGTGGACCTCCGTAGGCGCATCGGGGATAAAGTGACGTAGTATTGGAGGTGATTCTAATAACCGCGCCAAAGCGTGGTGAAGGATTCGTCGCGCTCTTTTGACCAAGCAGAAATGCCTGTGGAAGTTGTCAACAGGTTGGTAAGAGGCACGATAATGGAAGAGAAGTTCCGCACAAATCGACGAAAGTATGAGCACAGGCCGATAAAACTTCGAAGCGTCTTGATGGAATTGGGCTTCGGATAGTCGGCCACGGCGCGGAGTTTCGCTGGATCTGGGAGAACATCCTCTTTGCAGACGACGTGACCCAGTATAATGAGCTGACGTGCGGCAAAATGGCACTTCTTGATGTTAAGTTGAAGGCCAGCAGAGGTGAGACACGTGAGAATAGCACGAAGATGAACAAGGTGAGCCGAAAAGTCGCGAGAAAAAACAACGATGTCGTCTAGGCAGCAGAGGCACGTGTTCCACTTGTAGTCACGAAGGATGGTGTCCATCATCCGTTCGAAGGTAGCTGGGGCGTTGCAGAGTCCAAACGGCATGACGTTAAACTCATACAGCCCATCAGGTGTTACAAATGCAGTGTTGGATCGGTCAGAATCAGCCATTGGAACTTGCCAATATCCTGAGCGTAAATCTAAAGAGGAGGAATATTCTGCTCCTTGCAAGCAATCGGGAGCATCGTCGACACGTGGCAATGGGTACGCATCCTTCAGAGTTATCTTAGTGAGCCGGCGGTAGTCGACACGGAATCGGATAGACCCATCCTTTTTGCGCACAAGTACAACAGGGTACGACCAAGGGCTCTGCGATGGCTGGATGACACCACGCTTGAGCATATCGTCGACTTGTTCGTTGATAATACGGCGCTCTTCCACTGAAACTCGATATGGTCGTTGGCGTCAGGGAGTATGAGTACCGGTGTCAATGCGGTGCATGATGTTCGCTGTGCGACCCAAAGGTGGTTGAGCGCAATCGAACGCAAAACG
This sequence comes from Rhipicephalus microplus, assembly GCF_043290135.1. Classification (NCBI taxonomy): domain Eukaryota; kingdom Metazoa; phylum Arthropoda; class Arachnida; order Ixodida; family Ixodidae; genus Rhipicephalus; species Rhipicephalus microplus. The sequence continues at coordinate 222,001,680 of NC_134703.1, forward strand.
GAACTCTCGAAGAAGGGACAAGAGTTCGCGTCTTTGTGTCGGCGATAGCTCAGTGGCAACAGAGGGCTGGAATGAGTCTGGCGCGGGCAGTGTGGCCCCAGGTGGCGTCATAGCATTGAGCTGGAGGTGAGGTGGGTGTTCGGCAAACTCCAGAGGGCGCAAGAGGTCAACGTCTTGTATGTTACCCAAACATTTTCCGCGAAGTAAGGTAACTGGCGACGATAGCGAGTTCGCAACGAGCATGGCGGTAGCACCGGATTCCACGGTGAGAATGGCAAAGGGCAGGTATAAGCTACGGCGGCAGGTAAATACGTCAGATGGAGTGAACAAAACAGTTCCGGCCGGAGCGGCCGTACAGGTCAGGGCTACAAGGGTGCATGTTCTCGGTGCTATTTCTGTGTCTGCAACAACGACAAGTTTGTAAGCTTCAGAAAGAGAATCTGCCAAACAAGAGCTTGGCAGTGGTATAAGGGCAACTTCTGCACGTGAGCAATTTATGATGGCCCGATGACGCGAAATAAAGTCCCATCCAATAATGACTTCGTGGAAGCTTGATGCCAGCACAACAAATTCAATGGCATAAAGTTCACCTTGGATAATGACCCGTGCAGTGCACACAGCTGTAGGTTCTATGCACTGCGAGCTGGCCGTGCGGAGCATCAGGCCCGAAAGGGGTGTCGTCACCTTTTTAAACTTGCGGCATAAGGTCTCACAGATTATGGAAACGGCGGCTCCTGTGTCGATAAGTGCTTGTGCGGCGGTCCCCTCAACATTGACGTCGATAACGTTTTGCGGCGAGAAAGATGGAGGCTTTAAGCAGTTCGAATGGTATGCAGCTGTTGCCTCCGGAGCTGCCGTGATCAGTTTCTCTCTTTCGTAGCAGGTCGGCGACGCATAGGTGACAGGGAGCGTCGTCGGGGCGATGGTGACCGATGGTTTGCGAAGGGTCGATGACCCTCATTGGTGTACCTTGATGGCGTCCTAGACGACGACGAAATTGGGTTGTCCACGGTGTCAACAGGAGGGGGATCTCGGCGACAGTGGCGGGCGACGTGCCCAGCGATACCGCAGTCGAAACAGATCGGCCTATTATCCGGCGTCCTCCAAGCGTCTTCTCGACGGTAAAATGGAGCTGAAGATCTCGCGTAGGGATACGGCGCGGCAATTGGGGTTGTAGGCACGACATAGGGCGGCGTGGCAGGTTGAGCATACGTCATACGCTGTTGCGTAGGCCGAGCAGCGACGGCGACGTACGTGAGAGGCGTAGTGACAGGTGGTTGCTGATGCATCGGTTGAAGGGCCTCAGCGACTTGGGTTAGAATGGCGTGTTGGAGGTCTGGTGCTAAAGCTTGCGCGGGCTCGTGTGTCAGTGGCAGCAGTGACAGCTGGCGCGCTACCTCTTCACGGACGAAGCCCTTGATTGTCGAAAGCAGCGCCTGCTGATCGGTAGGATGGGCAGCTAGGTGCAAGCTTGCGAGCGTGTCTGGCGTCGTGAGGGCTTGACGAGCAATAGCGCGCTGCCTACGCAACTCATCGAAGCTCGGACAGGGAGAAACGAGCGCAGATATTGTGGGGGGATTTCTCGCGAGCAACAACTGAAAGGCGCCGTCGTCAGTGCCTTTCAAAATGTGCCTGATTTTTTCTTCTTCAGGCATGGTAGAGTTGACGCGGTTGCATAGATGCAACACATCTTCAATGTAGCCCGTATAGGTCTCGCCTGGTTGCTGCGCACGGTGACGTAAACGGTGCTCGGCTTGAAGCTTGCGTGCCGCAGGTCGTCCAAAGACGTCCGTAATAGCACTCTTGAATGCAGACTACGTAGTAATGTCAGCTGCGTGGTTATTAAACCACAGTTGCGCGGTGTCCGCAAGGTAGAACGTGACGTAGCCCAGCTTACTTGGGTCATCCCATTTGTTACTTGCGCCGACTTTGTCGTACCTCGCCAACCAATCTTCGACATCCGACTCAGGGGAGCCCGTGAAGATAGGAGGGTCTTGTTGAGGATACATGACGTCGCAAGTGACGTGGACGGTCGAAGGTCCCACCTGGAGAGGCGTCTCGGTGGCCATGTTCGTGTCACGTAGAAAGGGAAGCTTACGGGAACGAAGTTCTAGGTTTGTACGGGAGTCCACACACCTCCACCAGATGTCACGTAGTTTATTTACGTACAGACCTACTGGAAGGCCAAGGAACGCCTGAAGAGCGAGGAACGTTGTCAGGCCGAAAATACAAAACAAGCGCAAGCTCGGGTCGCGCGTGTGCACCAATGCTGTGGCTTGCCGTTTCTTGCTTCTTCGTCGTCGTTCGCATAGTTTCCTACACTCCGATTAACGAGAATAAAGATGATCTAGACGCTTACATTCAAAGGTTTGAGAGAGTAGCATTTAGCCAAGTCTGGTCCAAGACAAGTGGGCCTTGTCATTGAGTCTCTGCTTGATGGGCAAAGCACTGACGGCTGTAGGTCGGATGTCCATGGAAGACACTACCGACTACGCTAAGCTGAAGCACACCCTACTGCAGTGGTTCCACTACACGGAAAGAGACTACCATGTAAAATTTCGGGATGCCAAACGTAAAAACACTGAAACACCACGACAGTTTGCTGGTCATGTTCTTGACTACTTCGACCATTGGCATGAGCTGGCTAAGACATCGAAAACGTATGAAGCGCTGTGAGACAAGACAGTGTTTGAGCAGTTTTTACGTTGCTGTGAAAAAAAGCCTGTGATTTTTCTGAAGGAAAGAGCATGTTACAACCTCGATACACTGGTAATGGCAGCTGACAACACTTGAAGGCCCAAGGGATTAGTAATCTAGCGAAAGGCAAGGAAGCAAAAGAAGAGAAGGCCGTCTGGTCGTTATAAAGCAGCTGCGACGACAGAAAGCAAAAACCTCTCTGCTTTCTGTGCAGCAAGTCAAGACATGAAGCTTCCGACTGTTGGAGCAGATCTAAAGCACCAAAGGCATCAAAATGCTGGAAATGCAAGAAGACGGTCCACAGTGCAGACGTGTGCCTTACTAGCTCTTCAAGCATGAAGCTTCATATACTCCTCTGAGACACGAGGGAGTACAGAGGGAACAGGAAAAACAGATGCTTCGTCACCACAAAGCATGCAACGCGCATGGGATTTTTGACGTTACTGAAAGAGATACAACGTGCTGCAGAGTGCTGCGGAAGATGGCTGCTGCAAGGAAGATGTAACAGCAAAGGAAACTACCAACACCACAAGGTTATATTTCAGTCCTGAAGAACTGCAGGAATTGCAGAAAACATCCGACACTGGAGGCTTGTTTTCAAGCAATAAACCAACTGGAGGATGTGATCAAGAAGATGGCTACAAATTTCGAGCTGAAAAGGAATCACAGAATACCTGTAAGATGGCTCACGAAACGCTTCAGAAGACAAGTGCATCAGCGATAATATACTGCTGCAACAGGACGCGAAAACTCGCACAGCTCTCGCAGGTGACCAAGTGTTGCTGCTCTGTTCATCCGACAAGAATGAGCTCATGCGCACTAGGGAAGGTCCCGTCGCAATCATAGAGAAGCGCAATGACTATAATTATTTGGTAGACCTGGGTGCGCGAGTTGGCTTGTTTTCATGCCTCATACCAGCTTCATCAAAAGAGATGAGCGGACGCAAACCAAATAGAATCATTGATAGAGTGTGTTAGAAAGAACGTGTATCCCCTTTGTTCTAATTAGTCGTGACTTTATGATGAACACATTTTGAATAGTAATATGTGTCACTAGTATACAGCACTGGAGACAAGTTGTTTTATTGAAACAACTTTCTTGAGTGGGGGATAATTGTAATGCATGGACAAACTTTCTGTGGCATAAATGTATGTGTGTGTAAAGAATTGTTGAAATTTGGAAATGTTCGTACGTGCATCAGAGGAAGAGAAAGACGATGACAAGAAGCCGAGCCAGCGACAGGTGGTGATAGGTGGCGACAGTTGGCACTTCTGTCGGGTAAACAAGAGGAAAAAAAAGAAAAAAAGAAGAGAGGCACGTGGGGAACGTGCAGAGAGCCGATCAAGAACTAGCCGAAGGACACGCCGGACCAGGGTGCTGTCCTTGGAGATTATTGTTGCATGCTATAAGAGGGCCTGGTGCTCGCCTGGTGGTCCTGACGGTGGCTTTAGCAAGAACACACCGGACCAGGGTGCTGTCCGTGGAGCACCTCCTTTCTGTTCACCAGAGATCGAAATCCGAGAGCAGTGGTACCTGTCCAGGGCTACCGACACCGGGTGCGTCTCCTGATACTTCGGCGTGCGCGACTAGGATGACGCGTTCCGGATCGCCGCCGCCACCTGAGATGGCTCAAATTCATCTACGAACGTTAGGCCTGACAGAGGCCTTGTCTCCTGCTGTGACTGCACGCGCCATCTGCGTGCCTGAGCTTGCTACGGACAAGAAGCATCGCCGTGCGTGTACTGTTGCCTTCTCGGGACGCTGGTTCAACCAATTGCGAGCTATCGTGTAGCCATGTGGATTGGACAGTAGCCCCTTCAACTTTAGGCAGTTTAAGTCTGTACTTGTGTGCTTGTCTTGGAATAGTCTATTGAGTCCCTGGTTCTTGTAAATGTTGTTCAGTATCTACTCCAGCGTCCTCTCGTATCGTTCATTACGTTGACCCCGCACGGGCAAACATGAAGAACCACCCTTGTCGTCACACTCAGGAAGAATGATTTGCGCGTGCTAATGTCGGACAAAGAAGGTGAGTTTGTGCTCGTGAAGAAAAAAAATCTTCGAAGCCAAGGCAACTGACTCGATACAAAAGAACTTCTAGGAAGTACGGGTTTCTGCCCCAAAGGTAAAGTCTAAGGCTGTTGCCTTGTTGAATGAGCACGGACTGACTATGCTGCCAAAGGGAAATAATGAGTTCAAAAGAGATAAGCTGACGGTATTTTTTAGCACTAAAACTCACAACCCTGAGATGCCCTTTATGTATATTGTCAGCAAAAATAGCACGTGACAGGTTGTAGTGAGTTGTTACCTTTTGAAATAATTCCACACTCTTTGGTTAGAAGGCACATTCGCTGTCAAGAATTCCTGTGACATAACTGAGTGCCTTCACAACAATAGCTCCGTAGGACATTTTTTCTGTCGATGTCGAGGATCCTTTTAGATGCGGAGCATCTTATACTCGCGCCTTGTAGTGCACCGTCCGCGCCGTCCGCGCCGTCCGCACCGCTTCTCGAACATTCGACAGCTGACGCGCGCGCATGCGCCGTCGCGCCGTCGCCCACTCTTCCACCATCTGTGCATCCCTTCCTCCTCTACACACCGCGCGCGCTTCACTCCTCCACCATCTGTGCACCCTTCCTCCTCTACACACCGCGTTCGACATCTACAATTCTCCTGATTCTCCAGTGGACGCGCATGTGGCGTCGTGCTTCGAGAACATTCAACAGCTGACAGTGCATGCGCCGTCGTGCTGTATATATACTCAAGGTCGGCACTCACTCGCTCAGTTGCCGCTCGTCGGTTGGTTTGTACGGCGCGTCGACGTCCAAGGTCGCGGTGAAATGAATTCCAACGAATCCACAAACACAATGATCGACGTCCCTTCGACCAGCGCCGCCCTTTCGCATACGTGTGTACGTGTTCACTCATTTAACACCCCCTCCTACAACCACGTTAACCAATTTAGCCATCGACCCAAGTAAGTCGCATATTAACACCCCATTTCACAACCACGTTAACCAATTTAGCCATCGACCCAAGTAAGTCGCACTTTAACACCCCGTTAACCAATTATATGGTCCGCATCCTCCTCAGTGTTCACCCGAGGGAAGCTGCGGGCAATTTTTTATTCTGTACCACACAGGGAGTTATTCGGGTGCGTGCAGGCGTACATAGAAGACAATGGGTCTGTGCCTTTTATTAACCTTTCCGGAGTTTCAGTAGATAGTTTTGTCCCTCTTGAAAGTTTATCTTGGAGCAACGTTCATTTCGTTCGAAGACGAGTTCTTTGTACAAAAATAGTATTTGTAATGGTTGTGTAGCCCCTGTGTTGTGTAATATCATAGTGGCGCAGATTGACTGACACCTGGACACTGTTTTGTCCAAAGACAAAGTGGTACGCATTTTTAGACATGTGGGTGATTGACTGGCTGCTTTGAAAAAGGAGTCAGATGAACCTACTCTGAATGTGTCACTTTTGTTTTAGATAAGTTTAGATCGTTTGGACAAGGGCTGAAGTTTACCCACGAGCTTGCCGTCAATGACAAATTGCAGTTTTTAAATATTCATTCTATTGTTGACAAAAACCATTTGTGCTGAATCACCCTTGTGCTCAGAAGGCTTTTTTGCCTTATCATTCCGCTCATTCTAAAATAGTAATAAAGGCCATTGCCAGTACGAGCCTATAGTTGACTCTTACTAGGTCTTCCCACGACGTTCTTGAGGAAAGTTTCATGGTGCAAATTTCCAGGCTCGTGTCTGTGGATTTTTCTTCATAGGTGTTACCGTCAGAATGTGAAGCTCCACTGCAAAAATTTTGACATGACGCCACTGGCAATGCAGGCGCAGCAAGAACAAATACAGAAGTGGCCTGCTGTCATTCCCTAGGTAAAATAAAGGGCTCAATCATTGAAGAACGTCGTCTCTCGTTTTTAGGTCCCTGTCGTTTTCTCGGCACCTCAGAGGCTTTCGTGTAATTGTGCTCATTCTTGTGGGGTACCAAATTCTGATTGTGTAAAGAAGCTTGAACGGAAGTTTTTGAGTTGTTTGGTAGGTGTTTTAAACTTGGTCCCACTCAGTTGTTTCAAGGTGTACATTGGCCAGTCTGGCCAATGTATAAACAATCGCTTAAGAGAACATGCGCTGTCCATGAGAAATGACACGGGTTCGCATTAGCCGTATCATTGTAAGGAGTGCTCCTGTGAACCACGCACTAAACCGATTCTGTGAACCACACACTAAACCGATTAGGGTGCTCTTCAGCACCCTAATGGGTGCTGATGAGCACCCATGAGGGTGCAGAGTCGCCGACAAAACTTTGTGAGAAACGTGGTCATAGAGCATAACCAACAGCAGGTCCCCTGGTTAGACACCATGGTGCCATTAGTAGCCCCACCACAGTAAAGGATATCTCAATAGCGGTAGTGCCCTGCTGAACGTAGTTCTGCACTGGTTCTGGCATTCGTGCTGCCTCTTTCTCGTCGTCTCACGGCCGGCGATGACCACGCTATTCACTACAAGCTCACTAGCCAATAGCGGAGTTTGCAGCCTGTAGAGCTATAACAGGATTGTGACTAGAAAATATAGAGCTCTCGGTCTCGTTTGCGCCTAACATTGCAAACAAAACTTTGTCCTTGGCAGTATATGTAAATCATACATTTGTTATTGCAAAGAAATACAAACCAACAAGATCTTGGTAGAGGAACTAGTTTTTGCTTTATACAAATATTTGTTAACCTTACAATGTATCAGTTGACCGTGTTACCAATTTTTATGGCGGGCTATGGACTTTGACGTTCTATATTTATAAAAAAAGAAGTGTCGTCTTGCTTTTGTTCACAGCAATATTATTTAAAGCAAGTTAAATTGAGCCCTGACTAAAACTTTCCTAAAAAATTCACTTAAGACAGCTAAAATAATGTTTGTCAATCAGTACACTTATTTTGTTGTCACAAATTTTGCTTGCTGCCTGTAATTTTTATTAATCTACTATTATTTTAACACCGTTTTAACAGCCAGATTAACTACTCAACCAATGTACAGATGTTAACAAGGTATTAGTATAAGAAATACACAAACAAGCAAACGTTTCATATTTCGCGCGAATACGTGTTATCTTTTTTTTCTAAGTTAAAACAATTGTATGCATTACATACCTAATTATCTTATTATTTCACTACTTTTTGCAATACTTTTAAGCAGAAACAATCTATTTACTTATCATATAAAAATTATGTGTGCAAATGCGGATCGCTGGCGTCAGAAGGTCAGAAATGGCAGAATCTTCCTGGAGGCCACTACGGCCGTTTACGGAGCGTTCAAAGTCAATTTTTGTTGATGTTCAAAGTGTGCTTGCGCTGTCTTTCGTGTTATGTCGGTGCTGCTTGTTACGAAGATGCGCTATACTCAAAAGAGGACCGGCTGCTTCGTGTCGCCGAGCGCTCGCCAAACTATAAAAAGGTAGGTGGATGTTTCTGCTGTCGACACTTTGTTTTTTTTTTGCTTCTCCCGCCAAGGCCGCAGCGCGCCCGATCCAGGCGGCTGTGCTTTCTCTCGCGTCGTCGGCTCCTCCCGCGGTGAATACCGAGAGCGCTATAGTATAATAACGTTATGAACTAAGGTTTTTATAGCTAGTAGACGACAAGTGAGTTTTTATCAACGTAGCGAGTCTGTTGGCGTGTCTGATTTCATTAGGCTTAGGTCTAAGCTCAGGAACATTACGCGTGGATGAATTTTTTTTTGTAGGGAGGGGGATTAGAGCAATGCGCGCTCTGTGGCTATGATTCGGTGGGCGATGCTCTGAACGCTATGAATCACTACATTTTTGCTATGCTGTCGGACGCCGTTGGGGGACTGCGCCTGTTAGCCGTAAGCGTCATCTGCGTGTGGCGTGCGTTGGAGGGTTCTGGTCATTCGCATTGAAATAGATCTGAAGCAGATCTTTGCGTATTTATCTCAGAAGAATGAAGAATAATGACGTGGTGTCCGCGTTGATATTTAGAAGAAGTATACGAAGAAAGTTTTATATGGTACGCGTCCTCTTTTCAACAGCTACATGGTCATTAAATGTGTGTGACTACTATAAGGTAGATTTGTTTTCCTGTGCGACCAAATGTGTTTGCATCTACCGAGCACGTATATATAAATTACCATGATATTCAGCTTAATTAACTGTGCGTAACCTTGACACAGCGTGCTCTAGCTGCAGTTCTCAAAGCGTGCAATTACGCCTGGGTTAATACAATTTCTGTAGGAGTGGCCGAATAGCCGTACTTTAGCTGTGCAAGCACTAGTTTGAGCAGTAGTTCACTCGTTCGTGCGCAATTTCGGTGGTACTGCTTGTTCCCCCCTGTTCACCTATCATTGCATTGTTCTGGTTTTTAGGAATTGTGTGCGCTTCACCCCGCTTTGGCGTTAAAACTTTGCCGAGTACCTTTACGTCTACAAACATTCTAAAACATAGTTGTACCACAACTTCTAATGACATTCTCGAAAACAAGTGTAACGCTTTATCTGATATCGTAAATTATTGATGCCCTTGCTGCAGAGTTTCAAGTGACCTCTGGTATGCGCAGTGAATGAATACCTAATTTATTGCTCAAAACACAATAAGGTCATAGATCAAGGTATGCATGCCCAAAGCGTGCATATGTTGCTGCTGAAATGCAAACTTAGACATAGTATTTATTTAAGAATGAACAAATCTCAACTGTCGTTTTTGAAGATGTAGGCATCAGACCAATTGATTATTATCAAAAATGATCTTCACCAAGTGATTGTTGTTTATAGGCTTGCACCGACGTCACTAAAACCACTTTGTTGGTACTTAGACCACACGGTAGGATGCAACATTTATGACCTCATATAAATGCTATTGTCCCATGATTTTCAAGGTAAATTGTTGTTAGCATACAGAGGCCAATAACGTTGTGACCTCATCGTTATCATAATGAAGCAGGTTAGGCCCAATGTGATTTTGCTGACTTTACGTCGTGTTGGGAAACCATTACGTTATGTAGCTATCTCTAGTTTCTGAGATCCGGGTTGCTGGTCATTATACTGAAGCTTGCCTGCTTTATTGTGATGGCATGTGTTTCAAGATTCATGTTTTGTAATAACATTTCCACTTTTTCCCCTACGGTGATTAGACAGCTTGTGCTGTTGAGTGAGGAGTAGTGCTTTTTTAGCCTACCAGAATAATTTAAATCAATGATCACAATGAAGCAGCACACAATATTCGTTTAGTGAACTCGATTTCAGGTAAATTATAATCGTGCGAATGTTAGCCGCTTGAAGGAAGCTTCATTCGTTGAACTCTTGAAAAGGAAAGGCAGGGAGGTTAGCCAGACCAGCAAAGCCGGTCTGCCACCCTACACGGGGGAACAGGGAGATTGAAGTTCTGTCGCAGTGGTCTAGTCGCTAATGTACTCGGTATCTGACTCGAAGATCGCAGGATGAAATCCCGGCTTTGGTGGCTGCTCTTTCGATGAAGGTAAAAACGCTGTAGGCCTGTGTGCTCAGATTTTGGTGCACGTTAAAGAACCCAGGTGGTCGAAATTTCCGGAGCCCTCCACTACCTTGGTAAAAATTTCATTTGTCAGTATTGCTTTCTTTTACGTTTTACCTGCAGTGGATGCATAGGCGCACACTGTCATTTATATGCAGTGGTATTGCAGTTTTACTTAATAAAATAATCATAAGGTGCATATTGCATGACATTCACTTAAGAAACATCACATGAGTGCCATAACTACAGAAATGCAATGGTGCTTCTATGGATGCACTCGTGCATATATTTGGCCAGCTTCAAGAAAAGAATTCATTGATCGCAGGCAACATTACTCACGCATGCTTATCTCTTAATTACACGCAGTTCATACTTACAGCTAAAAGCGGGTGCCTTCGTCTAAGAGTTCTAACTTCATGTTCGTGCATGAGCGAGCTATAAGGGTGAAGGAAAATTCACATTTATGGCATCGTCCTGAAAAGCTCTGCCACAGCATGTTTTTTGTTGTATTTATTCTGCAGCGTGCGCTTTTTGTATTTCTTAGTTGCATGCCACTAAATATATGCTGGCCATGCGTTGCTAGTCATTCACTGCAATTCGGCAAGCAGCGCATGCAGCCTTCACAAAGCTCCCCAAAATAATTTTTTGCACCGGTGCAGAAATTCTTCGGCACAGTGTGTCATTTCATGTGAGTGAGGCTGCTCAAAGAAAGTTCCTGACAAGGTCAAGGAGCCCAAGCACCAGCAAACTCCGAACCATTGTTCAAAGCATCAGCTGTGTTCACCCTGCTCATAGGCTGTGCCTCACCAAGCTACTGGACGCTGCCTACTTATTTGAAGTGCTCTCCATATTCCCCTCAGTTTGGCAGCAGTGTGTGTGGTCTTCACAGTTCTTGCCAAAATCATTTTTGCACAGGTTGGATACTAATTTCTTGCTCTAAATGTGCTAGTATTACTGCATGCACTCCTGCCAAGCAAAATTACCAACGTTTCCTGTGAATTGTTTGTCATAGCAAGCAGAGGATTTCAAGCACAAAATTCATGCTGAGCTTTGGCCCTTCATGTAGTGTGGAACGAAGCTGGTGACAGTGTCAACGCGCTCTCTTTAAAAATAAATGCTTTGCATGAAAAGCCTGTCGCACCTTGAAACAGGCACAAAAACTTCCAGGGGAAAATGAGCAACTTCAGATGAAAATTGAGGAATTTACACTGTATTCAAGATCGAGCTCTCTTGACATCAAAGGCGTCCCAGATGGGGGTTAGCCTTTTGACACTGTCCAAAGTTATTGTGTGATGATGTAAAAACCATTAACTCGTCATGATATTGAAACTACAGACATAGTAGGAACAAACAAGCCTAGTTTGGGAAAGATAGTAGTGCGCTATACCCGATGTGGCAAATGAATTATTCTGGATAAGACAAAAACGTTGCTGTCTACAGTGGCCTTAAGTTTTAGTATAAGTTGTCCTATTTATGTCAACGAACACTTGACAAGACAGGGTAAGCAGTTAGTGAGAGCACGAATGCAAAAAAACGTGCAATGGAGGTTCGTTTGGATGCAAGGCAAGAAATTTATAGCGAAAAAATGGAAACATTAGCAATTTTAAGGACTGCCTTCTTGGAAGATCTGGCAAAACGCTATGTTGATGCCTTCACAGCCACACTTTTCTTCAGTTTGCAATGTCGGTAAACTATGACTGACATGGCAGAATTTTGATATCTAGATAGTGAAAAAATCAACGCTCGAACCTAAAGGCCACCAGCTATCCTAAATGCATTTACTTAAAAGCTCTTAGTATTAAAAATAAGACTAGTAGCCTGTGTGTCTATTTTGATGACATGTGGGTAAAAGTTGATGCCATTATTTTGACATAATTTATGGTTTTTTGCTGTGATATAGCCCACCAAAAATACCAGTGTACAATTATCATGACATTGCATGGTCCATGCAATGGGGAAGAGGAATAGCGCCGTACATCAAAAGGTAATTATTGGCCGATGTCAATGAACTTCCGTGTGTTTAGCCCTGTGTTGAGTGTCTCATAGTACGACTTGAGGGGTTTTGTTTTGCAGCAATTCGCACGCCTCCATTAGGTCATAAGTAGAAATTCTTGGAGTTTCTGGAAACTTGGTAACTTGATTTTTCGGTCACAGATGCACGGACGATTTTCGCTCACAACCAACGGGGCAGACGTAGGCTTTCTGCGACACGAGCTCTTCGACGCTATTGTGTTAAAAATCTGAAATAGGCAGAATTGACCAAAACAATGAAAAGAATAAAGTTAAGTGTCCTAGCAGGAATCGAAACTTAGCGTTTTGCTTGGCAAATAAGTATTCTACCACAGAGCCGAGTCCGGCCTCGGTTATACTTTACGAATAGTCTCCAATCTTTTTGTAACATCAAATGTCGTTGCAGTACTGGCTATCAAATTTTAGAACTATTACATATGCACTCCTATGATGCAGCCGTGAGGGCGAATCAAAGTTAATTGTAGTCAGGCACCATCTTGTGAGGTATATGTGTACCAGTGTTGAGGGCTACCATCCTCACGAGTCACATAGCAAACACCAATGCTTCATACTAGCCTAACACTTCTAGTGTGACTAATATCCATGTTTCTGTTGGCGTCGTTACGAAACTGCAAATAACTGCTCATGGTGTCATGGTTGTAACATCTCCCCATCACAAATGAAACATTTAAACATTTGCGGCTGTTTAATGTATGTGTGTGCGAGAATGTGTACAAATATTGAGCTCCACTTCATAAGATCGCTCAATAAAAAAATTAAAATACATTCACCTTGCATCCGAATGTTTCGCATAACGTCGATTTCGAAAGTATGTGGGATTTGCCGAATTTTGGCATCAATTTTGTAACCAAAATGCTACCATAAACAATTATTTATTGAACATGAGCAGCTAAATTGCAACATACTAAGCTTTACGTATTAGGAAAACTGAATGTATTCATGACAACAGCATACATAACAGGCAAATACTAGTACTACATACACGACACACTATAGTAGAGCTAGACTAGAATATTGCTTATTGGCACTTCACAATACATTGAAAACCCTGATTAACTTCAGGGCCTTATTCGGTTTGCTCAAATCGGATGTGCGCAATTACTTGATGAATAGCTTTGTTACTCAAACCTAACTCGTGTTTCACGTGTGCATCATACTAAATCGTTGCTCAGATGTTTCTTCTATATATATTTTCTTTCTACTATGCTGTTGTTTTTGTATGTGAAATTTGTTTTATGTGCTACCCTCTGTAGACCCCCAGGCACTGTCGAGTTGTTTACACAGCTTTTTGCCTGGGGGACCCCCAACAAGCATGTTTCCCGTTGAAAACAAAGCGGATTTTGATGCTGACTCTACTCACACAGAACTAAGAACACTCCAGCATGACCAATCATATTGTATCTTGGACAATCTGTCTTGTGAAACTCTTGGTGATTACTTCTGTCTTTGTTTTAGGCTTCCGGGTGCGGATGTGCTGTAGAGATGGAGCGCACTGACCACACTTCTGTCAAAGGAACCAAAGTCGCCATGGCAGCTGAAGATGGATTGTGCAAGTGTTTGAATGATCACATTATAATAATCCAACACCACTTGCATTACCTTGTCAATATTTGTGATTTTGTAACGCAAAAGTTTAGAAACACACACACATATATAAAGGGAGAGCTGTAAATAAGCCTTGACCAAGTTTGTAGTCAAGGCTTTTAGCATGATGACCAAAGCATGTTATATAAGCCCACATGTTTTACCACACACCTACTTTCCCATCTGTTTTGGTTTTCAATTGTGTGGGCACTGGCAACACCTTGAATAAGCGCCCTTGGACTGCTGGTGCCTCTGACTTGTATTTTGTTGTTCTAAATAATTTATTTGTTACCTACTATGCAAGGAGGGAAGTCAGAATGTTAAACGTTAAAAAAGAAGTCTCGTCACAAAAAAAGTGTCTACTCATAAGAAAAAGATTAGAAAAACAGAAGATTGATCCTGACTCACACAGATCTCACCATTAGAATTGATACAATAGGTCATAGCTCATGTTTACTATTGTCAATCTTTTTGGGTTGTATGCTATGTACAATAATATAGTGACTATTTGCATCATGTTAATTTATTTGTCATAAACTTTCTTTGGGGCCTAATATTCTGCATTCTCATATGCGTAAACGTTTACTTCTCCTACACATAATTTACAAGAACGCAATGTGGTAAGATTCTGTATTTAGTGCATATTACCTGTGTGTCTTTTAAAGTGAGTATGTGGCTTTTGAAATAATCACCAGTATTCCAAACCTATGAATTTTTAATTTGCAGGCATGCATGTATGTACGGTGACCAAGCATCTATAAATTGGGCATGCATGTGTGCAGGAAGGAGCCTTGAATAGATTACAGTCATTCTGGACCGAAATTGTGTAGCACTGGCCATATACGCACTCTGGGATCAATTTAATGATTATTGAAACACACATCTTTATCAAATATAGTTTGCTTTAAGGTGTATAATTGCATATTGTCTACTTCCACCTTGAACATTGCACCATGCATCCGGCACTCTGCTGAGCGCTTCTCGAAGACACTTTGGTAACTAGTACACAAACGTACAGACAGCTGTAAGTGGGGCCTCCACTTTGTTGACTGCTGGAGAACGCCAGCTTCACCAAATCACACTTCCCTTGCGGTGAAGCTAATTTTGCTCTTGCAACAGTACGAGCTTATCTGAAATTCGGCACTGTTCTTAATAAATGCAGTAAGTGCGGCTTGTTCTATCCAGAGCAGCAAAAAACAAAAGCCCGAGGAGCAGCACCTGGACAGGTTAAGGCACAATAGCAGCACTTCTCGATAACAGTGCCGGATTCTCTATTTTCCCACACATAGAGAAAGCAAAACACTGCAGCCAACTTACCAGTAGATTCACTGCAGAGCCACTGTGTTTCAAAAGACGATGATCGAAAAGCCCCACCTAGAGCTGTCACTGTGTTTCAGTGCTAGTTTCATAAGCGCTTGCGGAAGGCATTCTGTGGAGGGCCGGCCGCGTGCATGGCGCCCATTTTCAGGGTGGAATGGACGACATAGTACATGTGTTCAAGTACTAACAAACCGTATGTGGGCTGTCACTCAGCATGGTCTACAGAGTATACAGCAATCTGCATTTTTAGCCATCTCCAGCATCAATCCTAGATTTGGCCCACTGGTACGTCGATGTGGAACACCCTTCCAGCACCCATTTGAAAGGGTGTTATGACATCACAGCACCTTTTTAAAGGGTGCACTCATTCACCTTTAAAGTTTTGCTCTGCACTTTTTATTAAAGGTGCTGAGCTCTGCACCCTTTCTCAGCACCTTTTTTTGAACACCCAATAGAGAGCAAAGGGTGTAATGCAGTAATGATTAGAATGCTCGTTTCTCCAGAATGCTCGTCTGGCAACAAGCTCATTTACACCCTTTAGGGTCAGAATTGGTTTAGTGTGAAGGTTGTGATTAGAGTTGTTTGGACTTTTTTGAGTGGTTGTATGCATGCGTGAGAGTTTTCATAAGGTGAGCTTCGGTTCAATAAAAGCCAGTTGCGAGTGTGCACCTTTCCGCGTCTCTTCTCTCGTCTTGCTTCATGTTCGCACCTACGACGCTTTCCACGGCACTCAGTTTCTACTCTTCGTGCCAAAATATCTGCGTTCAACCTTGCTGCTTGAGCTTTACGACGAACCAACTGCTGGCTCTCTGAATGTAGCTCGCACGTATGATTGGTTTGGTCACCGCTTTTTTTGTGTGTGGTCTTGCCGGTCCTTTCGCCGTTACGTGTGTTCTTGCGATAAATTCCAAAGCAGGAAGTGACCTAATACGCCCTTCGCTGCACTTAGTCCACCCATATCTATTTCTACAAAACTTTTATCCGTGTTGGCTGGCCGTGAGGGCCTCCACTGGAGTGGCCAGCGCGGCGATCGTTTTCATGTCACGAGTGGGATGCTTTTGCTCACATTGATGCATAGTTTTCGCGGAGCGCAGCGCACGAGTGAGATCGCAGAGCGAGGTATTCGTGCCTGAGCGTTTAAAGCGAAGTTTGGTTTCTGGAGGTATCATTGCCATGCTAGCAGTGTTAGGTTGCGTACTAGCAGTTTTTGATAATTATATAATATCTGAGGTTTGACGGCCAAGTACAACAATATGATTATGAGGAACGTCGTTGTGGAATGTTCCGAAAATATTGGCCATCTAGTGTTCTTTAATGTGCACGGCCCTCCATAATATCGCCTCTCTTAATGTCACTACCCTGTCGCAGCCGAGATCAAACCCGTGACGTCAGAAGCCGAGCACCGTAACCGCCACGAAACCACGGTCCACTGCAAGAGCTTTAGCTTGATGGTGCACTGTTGAAGTCTCAGTGCCAGGCATGTGCGACAGATGCCCCGGTAACTTTCATCTTTGCCCCAAATGCGAAGAAGTGCGGTACACTCGGCTGAAAATAGGATAAGACGCCAACGTTAACTCGCGGGTTCGCAGAATGCACTTTCGTGACGTAGGTTTCGTGTACGCCGCCATTGCTGACATGTTCAATAACATCTGAGCTGATGTATGCTCATGAAGGCTCCGAGGAGTTCACTGCGTGCGTTCGCCGATTAATTTACTGATGATATAAAACGACAGCGTCACTGTAAATTAAAAAGGTAAGTAAAAAGACCCACGTCTCAAACAACTTTCAAGGTAAGGTCCTAGAGAAAGAAACATTTCGTCACATTTATGATCTCATTGAAGGCGCTGTGTTGCCGAAAAGTGTAAGCGAAGTGAAAAGTGGATGGAGTAAAAAAAACAAAACAAAACGCCGATGACCGTCAATCTTATTAGAGGACATCTAAAAAGAGCAGTGAAGGGAAAGCAAACAAATTGGCCCTGCTGACCCCACGAGCGCATGTTTGTCAATTCTCCCAGCTCACCATTCTCAAGTGTTGGTTCACAGTTGTGTATTTGAACCACACTGTTGTTATTACTATTCTGTGGCTTGCTTCATTAAAAATCTGGAATTGTCGCAGAAAAAATACTTAATAATTTAGCTTAGCTTTCGCGGTATCACTGGCATTGTTCGCTATTGCATCTGCTGCGCAAGGATTGGAGCACGTTACAAAGGAGTCCCACTGGGGGACACAGGATTGTGCGCAGCTTGTTTATCCGAAATATCAAGTCTTCCATTCTCAAAGACATGGCATGCAAACAGGCACTCAAGAAGGAAGTGAGCACACCACAACAACAGCTTACTTCCTTCGTGTGTCCGTCTTCACGCCTTTCAGAATGAATACGTAGCCACCAGCTCTGTTAATAGAAGCTTTATCAGGTCATACCGCCTCTTTAAAAATTAGCTTTATGACAAGCGGGAACCACGCGCGGTGCACGCAACAAAAACACCTGGTGTAAAAAAAGCAGGAAACGCGGGGTACCAGCAGACGACGCAACCCGGCGTCCTATGAGCAACGTAATGACATTAGTGGCACCACGCTATGTCCTCGAAGCCAATAAACCTGCTGCATACTTTTCCTAAAGCAACAAGCGAGTCACCGTTGCTATCAACTGTGTGATCAGGTGTGCCATCACTCGAGCGCTCTCACCAGCAGAAAGTCGCGACAGCGATTAAGAGCTTGTTTTGCAGAAATAACGGCGTCTGTTTTGCTGGTTGTGAGCGCGAAATTACCATCGTCCCAAAACCAAAAAATAAATTGATGCAAATAAAGTAAATGATAAAACATTCTGGGTCTGAGCAGTGATCGCACCCGGATTGTCACCGTGGCAAGTGGGTGTTCTGCCACACAGCCATGTCTCTGCTCACCAATACAGTCAATTTCCTCTGCTTAAAAATGCATTTAAAGTGACTTTCGTGCGTTAAAAAGACACGCATCCTCTATCCATGGATCGCAATGCAACATGAAATAAAGCTGTAATAATACGCGGTACAGAAGTACATTGCCATGAGGCGTCAGAACACAGGATATTCAAAATGACTTCATATTTTGAAGCCGGTCAGCCGCTACAAAAGGAGTACAAGCTGGCACTTTGAGGCCACGTGAGGGGTGCAAAGGAAGTTTGAAAATATTTCGCTGCAGTGCTTGAATAAAGTATTTTTAACCAACGAACCAAGTGATTGAAATACGCACTAAGAACAGAATATCCCTATCGCAATCTATTCTTACAGTTGAAGTTTGAGGATTCACCAATTTTTGATGCGCGATATAATCCCACACCATATCGCTATTCGCAACTTGCTCACGGATCACATCCGCGCTATTTTGTAAAGACTAAGTGGTGATTGGTGATTGGTGATTGGTGTAAAGACTAATTGGGGGGTGTAATCAACTTCCGTTCATTACACCCCCCAAGATATTACGCATGCGACGCTATTGCTCGTGCAGACCACGCATGCAAGACCGCCTGCTGTAGAATTTCAGTTTGACAAGCTACTCAGAAGGTCCCATATGCAGGCATGGCGACATTCACTTCTCATCCAGATCTCGTTCTCCTGAAATGCCCAATTTGTCGAATAGGACCCAGTCGAAAAATCCGTCAGAGCACTACTAATTGACCATCAGGAATCCTTGAACGTCGATCAGGAATCTTTAACTGAGTCACAATCAGAGCGCTGTTGCAATCAGGATCGCTGCCCGTGGTCATGCAGCCCTGTCAAGGATGGCTGACCGTAGCCTTTCGGTGCGGTCAGGGTCGCTGCCTGCAGTCATGCACCACGGTTAGAGTGGCTGCCCGTAGTCATGCAGTGCGGTTAGGATCGCTGCCTGTACCCATACAGCACGGTCAAGGTTAACTGGCGGTAGCCTTCGCCCCAGTCAGGGTGGCTGCCCGTGGTCAAGCACACTGTCAACAATGGCTGACTGGTGATTCGGCTAGCTTAAGTGTCTGCACGCAAAGGCAGATCAACTTGCCCGGGAGCTTTCAATCAGGAGGTGTAGTTACATGATCAGTGGCGTACCTAGGAGTATACATGTATACCGTGTCTGTGCCTTCCCTACCCCTCCTTCCGAATTTTTGTTTGCCATATGGCATATTCAACTAGCGCGCAATATGGGTACATTGCGCCCTAACTGCCCCAACTTTAGATCAAGGTGGTGCAACCCCCCCCACCAGGCCCGGAAGAAATTTTTCTCTATACGTTCCCTGATCATAGCTCTAGTTGCACCGTGATGCGCTTATATTCTCAAGCGCATTTTAAATTACATCCCGTTGTATATATAGTGTCTATAAAATTCATTTATGTCCTGTACGTTGCTTTGGCGCGCGATGGACGATATCGATCCGTAGTGCGCAGTCAGGCTTCGTGCCAATCGAAGACGAACGCCCGAAAAACTGCGATCGTGTGTAGCTCAACAAACTGGCTCAGAGTTGCATCCGCCGTAGAGCCAAAATGACAATTTCGAGCCCCAAGGAGCAAACTTCATGACGCGCGCGCCCCCGCATTTGTCGCATATACCATGCAATATATTCTTCTGAAGCTCGAACATCCGCCACGAACAATTGAGTGCGCCGCTGCTACCAGCGGCATTTAGCAAAATAACATATGCGTTAAATTTGTATAACTGTTTCAGTGACAGCGAGTTAACAAAAACGTGTACGAAAAAAAGAGCCTCGAGCTCGGCCGCATCACCGTTCCGCGGTAAAGTCCTCGGCAGCTGAAAACGCTACTCGCTTGAAGATGACGAAGTGGCGCCTTCGCTATAGCGTCGTGGAGTGACACGAATGGGCCTGCTCTGTCGCCTATTCAATGGCTCACTGTCTGATATCCCCTTATCGTCGGCACAATAAGCGCTTGTTTCTCCACTCACGAATTCCTCCGCCATCCCAGACGCCTTTCGTCCCATGAGTGTTCGTGCAGCCCCCCCCCCCCCTCCTCGCACAAGCGAATACTCCATATATTTCTGCTCTCTGCATTTGTCCAGCGACTCGTGGTGGCTTTGCATAATACCCCTCCCTCTCTTTTTTATTCCTGTACGTGTATTAGTCCTCCCTCTTCTCGTGCCCCTCTCTCCCTTTTTCTCGTGCCCCTCTTCGCTTGTTCTCCAGTGACGTGGAACAGCAGATCTACGCACACAATTAAAGGAATTTCCTTTCGGTCAAGCTTCGCATGTCACCCGAGGGTTCATATTGTTGTGCAAATAAGATGTATGATAGAGCTGAGAGGACACCTATGAAAAAGGATTAATACAAAAAGTATGTCTTGGCTCCCCCGACGGAAGCCTTAATTGTTCACAATGAAAGTGAGGACGAATGAAGTGATGTTTATGAGGGCTTTAAATTGTGAGGAAACAACGAGTGCAGATAAGAGGAAGCTATATAGGGCACCATCATTTTGGTTAAATGCTGTCATTTGAATCAGGGTGGAAAATTGTTAAGTGATGCCATGAACACAGATTATTTTTATTTCTCCAAGATCCCGTGGTTATCTCAATGAATTTGATGGCTCAAGTTGTCAGTGTGCTCTGCCAAGGCATTCGAAGACACTTTTTTCTTGTTGACGTCGTTGACAAGCTGTTTCTGTTGAAAATTTCTCCGTCTCGACAATATATACACAATCACATGCTAGCCTTTACTTGGGATCCGGTAAATTACACCGGAAAACTTTACATTTGGTAGCCTCTCTTTTACATTAAAACCAACTGATGATGTAGTATCTGCGTAGGAACATGAGCTACTTGGATGGGGTAATGGTGTAGAATGCGGTCAAAAGCCTCGCTGACATCAGGCACATATGATATAGCGTCACATTTTTATGGAAACAGACGGTCACGTCTTGGTGGCTGAGACAGCTGGCATTCCAGTGAGTCCAACAAAGAGTTCGGGTAGCAAGTGCACTGAGGGATTTCTGTGCACTTGCTATAGGTCCGCAGTCCTGCTACTCGACATTGTGCAGATTCAGTTGGTTCTGGCAACAAGTGAGGCAATCGGCAATTTCTAGTTTGTCAGGTGCACCGAGTCATAATGCAGGTACCTGCTTGTACCTGCCTCGATTTTATCCTGTTACTTCAGAACCAGACGGGCCTCCCTCAAAGCCTCGACCTAAATCAATATTATTATTATTGATTATAATTAATATGAACAGCTCTTTCTCACTTCGTGCAATGGAAGAAACGAGAAGCTGTGAGCATGCAGCAGGTCTTGAATATTGCCTTATCTGTAATTATTACTGAACTTGTACGCTTCATGCAGTGATGTATGTATATACACACATGCATACAAGTTACTTGTGTAGTGAAAGAGGTTAAGGGGTTCCACACTCCCCACACCAATAAGCCACTGATATATGTAATGCTGAATCTGTGTGTACAGCGTGTAACAAGACAAATCAAATCTTTATTCACACCCCATAGCTTACAGATGAAGGACCACGGAAAAAAATCTGCCAAGAGGCACTACACTACATCCAAACATACGTAACGATGGCTACAGTTGAAAGTTACATCTATAGGGCTAACAAATAAAATAGTATAGTAAGTATCAATCAGCAGGTGACACGAGCAAATGGGCCTGTTAAATAATTCTCTAATTACCTTTCAAGATGCTGTAGAGTGCTAATATGCAAAACAAACAACATGTTGTGGCCCCTTCAATACATTACAACATGCAAATAGAGCAATCACAAATATCACCTTTCCTTAATCTGTCTGTATTTCGGCAGTCATTGTTGTTTTCGCAAGAAAGCTGCACTGTACTGCCTGAATGAGTGCACAACATGAGCATTGTAGCAAGAACAAGATTGGGCCAATGCATGGCTAGACAGTTCTACTGTGGAGCCATGCATAGTCATGAAGGATAATGCTTGATGATAACGTTCCTCATCACCTGTTCTCATTTGTCCATCGCAGACTTTCAAAAGCCCCGCTACAGAAGGCTGCAGCTGTGGTGGTGATCATGCCACGTTTCCTGAATTCCACCGAGAGAACATCATGTCTATGTGGGAACAAAGTAGCCATAAAAATAGACCATAATGCATACACTGTTTTGATTGGTCTTTCGTTTCTTCAGTATCTAAATTAACCTATTTTCTTTTTGAAACGATTTTGTTCTAGAAGACTTCGCCATCTTGACAGCACAACAAAAAACATTAGGGCAGCACCCATTCTCTGTGTTTTGTGATAGTCAGCAAGCATCTTGGGAACATGCTTGCTCAGTTAACAGTACTGAAGATTTTACACTGATATAAATAGCTAATTATGGAATTTCTGAACACTACTCAATCATTAATGAATATGAGTTGCATTGCACCCATCAAGCAAGCAGAAATCAAATGGCAGCATGCACACGTCTCTCTTGACGCATCTGTAAATGCTGACTGAGTACTCGGAATCGACAATAATAATCTCATGCAATAATAATCTCAGGCTTACTAGAGACACTACACAACACATCTGAACTCATTGGATTTTCAGTGTATTGTTCATTTCTAGACCTATAGGGCCTTGAAAAAGATTGCCCACATACATGATCAAATGAGGCAATACTAGCGCAATAGAAAAAACGAAAATGTGATCACTAGCTGTAACGTAACACATTGCAGTGTGAAAGTAAACTGAGAGTACAGGGAAAAAATGATGCACAAGTATAATAGATTGGGCTACTTCACCTGTGTTACATAAACATTTCAAGGTGGTGTTTTGTGATCGCACTAAACCTACTACACTTGTAAAGGTCATTTTTCTTTCAACAGGCTCTTCATTGCAACCTAGTAATATATCAACACAACTAGTAATACATCAAGAAACAAACGTCTGCTACGTGTTCAACATATGCGCTGAGCATTTTTAGCAGTCATGGGCACGTTACCAGTAAAAAGCAACTGTGTTACAGTTACAGTTACCCCAGTAAAAAAAAAGTAGCTCTGTTACAGTTACCGAGTTTCCAAAAGTAACCTTTAACAGTTACTCTGAAAAGTGATGGCATTTCTTTTCCGTTACTGTACTAAATATGTAATACATCACAAACCAAATGATAGAATTTACTTATTAAAAACACACGAAGGCATGCGCAGATAGTTAAAATTGCACATGGTAAAGTTCTAGATAAACGAAACCTAAACGATGGCTCAATACAAGCCTTTTTTGTGTACGCCTTATTTTGTTGCACCAATTTATTTCTTCGTGCACCATTGATTAAATGGCCTTAATTTGCAATTAATAGTAATAAACATCCTTGGACACTAGAAGTTGAAAGCGTTGTTGATGCGCTGGAACGACAGCATCATCCTAGGACGTTTATTAGCGATACCCAGAAGTGCATCCGAAGAGGAATGGGGAATGCGTCACGAGTGAAGACAACATCCAATGTGTCTATTTATGATGTTCAATGTGTATCAGACCCTGTTCGGAGAGCTCTGTGTCCCCTAGGCGCAAAGCTCTTTTTGGAACATGTGTTCGTGAAAATCTACAAGCACGATGTGGAGATCGCAACATGACTTAACATCGGCGGAATGGGCAGGAAAGGATCAACAAATGGGATATTGCTAAAAGAACTCATGCAACCCGTTCTAGGATGGAGTTTGTTGGAATACTGCTGGACAACTGGACATAGCTTTGACCTAAGCAATGCAATGAGGTTAGCACGTGAACGAATTTGGGGAGGGGAAGGAGAGAGAAAACTGCGAGTCGGAGTCAACCTTTTACAATCAGTTGCAAAGAAGTCTTAAAGAATGGTTTGCTAGTTCACGGTATTTGTGGCTCTCAATCGTATTGCGCTCTGCTGCTTTCTAGCCGCCTGTCGAACAAGATCAGCTGATAGCCTCGGACGAAGGAGACTAAACTTGGCGTCCTAATAATTCACCGGTACACCGAAAGCAGAGCTTGCAGCTCAAGTGACCAAAAGGATATATATGTGAAAAAAAAGAGGTGTGAACTTATTCTTAGTGACCTCCACTCCGAAGCTGCGAGGGGAGCTTTGTTGTGGAAAGGTGAAACGTGGAGAGGAAATGGGAAAGTATACCATTTTCTGTTACAATTATTGTATAAAAAGCAACAGTGTTACAGTTAGAAGTTCCTGTAGTTTAAATGTACCTAGTTGCAGTTGAATTTACTGAAAAAAGTAACTAGTTACCGATAACATGTTACTAGTAACTAGTTACCGCCCAAGACTGATTTTTAGCCAGTTGCCAGGTATTTCAGTTATGTTTCTCCAGTGAAGTCCCAACAAAGAGCGATGCTCATTACCACTGTGGTGCGACATTCCCTGAGTGATGGTGGTGGTGTTCCATAGTACTGGGCCACAAAAGAAACGTTCTAGTCAGACTGTTTTACACCAGCACCTGTATTTAGCAATGAGAACTCAGGCAAAAATTCTAATGACGATAATACCATAAATTAAAGCTCTGATAGCAGCATTATTTCGAGCAGACCTGAGATATTTGCAGCTGTTCAAGCTCTGAAGCTTTGCTACTATGTCTATCATTATATATATTTTCATGCCCTCATTTTGTCTTTGTTTGTGATGTTCGCTGCCATGAGTGCTCATTAGTAAGCATGCTAACCTTCACATTTACGTACTTCAATGAGCTGCAAAGTCAGGAGCATGGAAGAATCCTGTCTGGTGGGGAAGGTACATTCTAAACAAAAAGAGACACTGAACAGTCTGATTACAATGCATATGTGACACACATTCTAGCCAAAAAGATGCGCCATCAACTTGTGACAGTAAAGGACCATTTGCCCAGGACGCGTCTCTCTAGTGTTGTTTATGAGATACCTTGCGCAGACTGCACGATGTTTACATCAGGGAATCAGGTAATTACAAGAAATGTCTGCAGCAGCATGCCCGTGAGGTGAACAATAAGAGTGTCCTGAACAATGCTTTAGGAGTACACACCATCATGAATGCGCGATCACAAGATTGATAGAGACAGCACAAGAGTAGTTGCTACAGAAAAAATGACAGCATCATAGCTACATCTGGAATGATTTGTCATACAAACCAATTTTACATAATTATTCATAATAAAAATATTAACATATTTATTCATAACAAAAATCTTAACCTGATCTGCGCATGCTCTTTGCAACGATCACTAAATTTCATTTTGGGATGTAAAACCCTAACAATTATCATTACTAAGGCCATGGGTACAAACATGCAGTCTCAAATTGCTACAGCCATAACTAGTTTTTTTCTATACTATTTGGCACTTCACATAGATACGAGACATCATTCACAGTCAGAAACACACACTGACAGGCTACATCACTGCTCCTATAAAGACAGTGGTTCTGAGCAGCTGTTGGATGATGACACTCTACTATGTGTGATACATCGAACATAACTAGTGTGGTCAGCAACCTCTGACAATGAAAATATATGTCGCCTAAAACCACATAAATTCCGCGGACAAAGCAATGTCAGCCATCTAACATTTTGACATAAGAAGAACAAGTCTTCTTTGGCGCTGAATAGTCAGACGTGTGTATGACTATGGCGTTGACCTGAGCCCGAAAGTACTTCAGCATGTCTGTTATGTGGCCAAATTCAGAAATTAATAGTGTCTTTAGGTACTCTGGGAGAGTGGATGTGGAATGTGCTATACCTAGAGGGCAAGTTTGAGAACATTTCTTGTATCTGACAACAATATCTTTCTTGGCTGCAGCTAGGTGGGGAGGAAGGTCCACATGCTTGTCTAGTTCGATGAAGGTGTTATGCATAATGCATCTCTCAGCAATTTGCATTGGCACATGCTTGGCAGCTGACAAAAGCCGAAGGGCATGCCCGATCCCGTCCTCAAAGAGAAATGTGGATGTAGCCCACAGTTGACCAAACATGCGTGTCGCTTTTGCGAGGTGCAATAACTGGTGCACATTAAATGTCATCGCTGCATCACCGTACTGTTTGGCCATCTGCTGAACAAATGTTAGCAACAACCTTTCTGCACAACAAACATCTATTCCAGCAACAGTGTCTTTGTTCAATAAAAATACAGCCTTGAGAAGGAGTGCGAAGTCGACCATATTACTCCGTGCCAAGAAGTTTAACAAGCATGGAAAACTGTAAAACAGCAACCGGTTACGCCACTCAGTGGCTTTCCAATATGCACGCTCTGACAGTGGTCTCCCTGTTCGAGAAAAGGTAATCGGTGGCTTTGTGGCACGCAGCCTGACATTTAAAATTCTTATGCGCCGTCCCAGGTAGAATACCGAGTCAGTGGCTGAGAGCCATAACTTCATAAGCTGCCTTGTTACCACTTCCAAAACACAATGCATATAGTCTGGAGGCAGTCCCCAGACAAAGTCGAGGCTTCGAAGTCTCACCAATGGTGATGGCCCCTTGAATCCTTCAACTGCCACTTCTTGTTCCTGGGCCTTCCCCATTGCTTCAATCACACGGCCATGGCTTCGATCAGGCGCTAGGTGAGCGCAGTGGAGGTGTTTCACTGAACCTGTCACAGAACAGCACACATAAGAGTATGAATAACTTTCACAAATACAGATGTGGTTAATCATACAATTTAAAGGAGAGCTGAAACGATTTTGAGGCATCGCAAAAGGAACATTTTTCACTTTGTTGGTATGCAGCATCAACGCTGTCTATGCACCGGAGTCAATGAACATGTATAAAATATTTTTATTTCACTTTGAAGTTTTCGTCGATAAGCATCTGCAAGCCAGCCCCACTGCAATGGACATTATCCCGACAAGTCAAGGCAGTTTTTCAAAGTTTGTGAGTCTTGTGTCCTGCATGCAGCCTTTATCGTAGAAATCACTGTCAGGGTCACTGTTAGACAATTCACTAATCGTTGTTTATGTACACCAGGTGCATATGATGAATTTACCGCTAGTATGTCACGAGATTTTTTATCCCCGTGACATCGCACTTCTATAAAACGTCAGAATAGCTGCCTTCTCGATATCGAAACCGAAAGTGTCTTTTCAATAAGGTAGCGATAATTCAAATACATATAATGCATTTACAGGCACTACTATACCCGTTCTAGGTTTCTCGAAACCATTATTTTTATTTAGAGCAACAATCCAAATATTTAAAAAAAGTTTTGTCAGTACTACTTTACGTTCTGCCCATGTTAAAAGCACACGGAACCACATTTAATAGTTTTGCATAAAAGGAATTTACTAGAGAGGCCTCTAGGAACAGCCACCTTTTAGTTGCTTGCACAAAACCTGTACCAAGGGGTAACTTTTGGGCTAGTCAGTTCTTTGCAGTAATAATAAGACATTATTTTCAAACATCTTCCATTCTGACAAGCAAACATGCATCTACAGTTTTGAATCACCACTGTCTATTATTTACTAGCAAAATGGAACTGTAATTTGACTCGCTGCTTTTATGTGCACTCACAGCGAGATTCGTGTAAAGGGCCTTGCAAAGCTTTAACAAAAAATTGCACATTGACCTCATCGTTTATTGGCACTGATTATGAGATTATGCACTATTATGCAATTTGTTCAATAAATCGAGGCATGCAAAATTATTGCACAAGGTGCACGTATGTTTCATTACCTTGAGCATGCTGGAAGCTATGCAGGTGGAATGAAGCATGGCCCGAAAGTTATGCTGTTGCAGATCAAGAATTCAAACATTCTTTGTTTTATTCTTTTACCCTATCAGCTGCTGCTTGTGGTTCGGACATGCACAATACGAGCTTGTAGGAACATCTCATGAGCACTTACAGAGATTCAATAATTAATTATTTCAAAATACATAAAAGCTACAAAAAACTCACCATCAACACAAGTTTCTTTTTTAAGGCACCAGCTGCACCCGTAATATCCATTAAATTGCTTCATATTGAGTATTGATGGCCTGGCTGGAGAGTCAACAAAACAAAGAACCACATGAACTTTTGACTTGAGGACATCTTCAGCATGTGACCATACAAGAGTTCCAATGTCTCTCACTTCCTCAACAAACCGCCTTATGAAGATGTGCATTGGTGGATGTTCCTTTGTGAACCAAAGTGCTGAAAGTGCAATATTCTTGCACCTAATTTTGAAGGGATGCTCATTGATCATTACATGAATGGGCTAAATCGAGCTCTTCGAAGAATCGAACACTGGCGCACCGTCGGTATTGAAGGTTAGCGTTAGTTCGCTCCCTGCCATGTCATTTGCTTTCGAATGCTTCTGTATAGGTCGCCATCTGTGATGTCAGAGTACATCCCCAGTTCTCGACTAGCAGACAACTTTCGCAGGCTTCTAAGAATGGGACCACTGACGTACTTGATCATATCTGTCAGTTGTTGTTTTAAGTCAAACATGACAAAAACTTCCAGCTGCTATGAGTTCCTTAGTTGGCCGTTGCACATTACAGCCACCACAGGTGACTTGACTTCGTGCTGGCATCTCTTGGGAAATGCCAAGGTAGTCATGGCAGTGCCGGCAATATAAATGAATCCTTAGCGCATCCTTCTTGTCCTTCCAAAGTTTGCGAAGCAAGTAGGTTGTCGATGGCACAACAGCCCCACCAAACAGGGTGTTCAGCAGGATAAGCAAGCCTCTAACCTTTGCCCACGTCAATCCTGCCGTCACAATATACGCTATAACTACAAGCAGAGCTTGAGCTTTGGTTGTCTTCTGCAGGGAAATTGTTTCCTCCGAGAGCTTGATGAAATCATTAGGAGCACCTTGTTTATCACTTTCGCTTCCATTGGCATCATCATTTGCACAGTTGTCATCTATGTCTTCCTGATCTATCGTTTCACTGTCAGAGGTGTTCTCACCAAGGCTAGCAGCACTCGCAGACGAATGGTCCGTAACTTCAAGGTCACAACTAACAGACACTCCGTCTAAGCTGCTGGTGCTGCTCTGAGCGCATTCTTGAGCAGCACACTGAAACAAAGCTGCGTCCACAGAGTGTCCGCACTCCGAGGAAGCATTTCTGCCACTTTGGTTTCTACTGCTACTGGCAGAATTTTGACATGTGTCATTCTGGAGGTGTGATGAGATCTGCAAATAAAACAAGTATGTAGTGGAAGGTTATGACTGAAACGACCAATATTTTATATCCTAATTTGCAGTTACCACATTTATTATTTCTAACAGTACATACACAGTGTTTTTAGCCAATACATATATTTTTTAAAACTTCTGTGACACTCAGACTGCGGTTATTTTCACACATGAACTCTATGTCAAGGTGGAAACACTTTTTCACAGCTGAAATGACATTCACACGACTAATTAACAAAGCTTACTCGTTTGATTTTTATTATTGACTTGAGGGCAGTTTTTTATAATATAAAGTTGTAGCGCAGGCAAATTTGTAGCATATCCACGTTTAGAAATCGCGAAAGTTGCATGAAATCAGTGATACAATCGAAATTTTGAAGGCGACGTCGAAACTGACAGCACCTGATGTGCAGGAAATGTCTCGCTGTGATAATTGCGAGGAAATATGAAACGCGTCCGGGCTGCAACCCACAGTCATAACAGGCACTCACCTGGGCAGTACTGGAACGCTTGGCTTTCTTGGCAGCATTTGCCAAAGTTTGCCTCGGAACCTGGACGCTCGACCCATGCTTCAGATATTGCCTGTAACGTCGCTGCGGCTTCTCGGACATATGAAATAAGCTAAAAGGCTCTATTTCAGGACCTTAAAAGCTATCCAAGGCCACTTTTTAGACATACAGCAACACAATCCCGACAATCGATGCTGTAACGAATCACAACCGGACATAAGAATGAAGAAAAGATTCGCTACCTCAGTGTTGCGAGCACCCCTTTCACTGTTACGCAGACTAATACAATTGGGTGTCTGTAACCGATGCCAAGAGTGCGTTGCATAATTTGGTGTCACCGCTTGCCGAAAGTTGGAAAAAAACTCGGCGGTGATGCTGCTGCAGATCAAACAAACCCTTTGAAGCAAATACCAGGAGGCAAGTTTTGTGCAAACGGCGACATATAATGTTTCACCACTTCACGCAAAACTGTTTTCGCAGCAGCCAGCTTTCTCACGGAATTGAATATTTTGTGACTTCGAACAATTGAACAATGCCCCACCGCGGTGTCTAGTGGCTAAGGTACTCGGCTGCTGACTCGCAGGTCGCGAGCTCTAATCCCGGCTGCGGCGGCTGCATTTCCGATGGAGGCGGAAATGTTGTAGGCCCATGTGCTCAGATTTGGGTGCACGTTAAAGAACCTCAGGTGGTCAAAATTTCCGCAGCCCTCCACAACGGTGTCTCTCATAATCATAGGGTGGTTTTGGGACTTTAAACACCGCATATCAAATCAAGAATTTAACATTTTTTTATCTTAAAAGAACTGCAAGTAACCTGCAATAGACAATGCAACAGTGGTGTAGGCAGAAACTTTTTGTTTCATTGGGGGCACGTCCTTTATCTGAAATGGGTGCCGGGTAGCAAGTGTGACCGAGTGTCAGTGCATTAATTGCATTCCATGGCAGAAAGAAATTTGGGAGGTGGAGGGGGGGGGCACGGGCCCCATGTGCTACCTCCGGCCATGCCACTTCAATGCAATAATTCTGCGAAACATGATAAAGAACGCGATGCGTTCTAAATTTCTTCTAGTAGGATTTTGTTTTACACATGCACGTCCCCTGCTGTTTCATCCCCTGTTCAAAGGTGTGCAAATTTTAAGAGTGAAGTGAGGTTAAAACCCTCGATCCATCTTCCGTGTCAACGCCTCCTAGATTTTTGGAGGCGTTGCCCGTTTGCTAGCAGAAAGCGAATGTTTCATGTTAATTGGCAGAACACAGGACGTTTCTGTGATAGGCTTAGCTAATACCACCAAGAGAGCTAGCAGTACGTTTACGTTTCCTAAGCGCGGGGTAATAGGAGTTGATTTTGAAATTTCTCTCAGTGTAGAGTGGTATAGTTCTCACTTAGATGGTTCCCCGTTAAAACCACATTTAGGTGCTCACGCTCAGCAGCAGTGGCACCGAAAGGCCTGTTCGCGGTATCCCTAACGTGACCGTCTTCCAACTTGCAGGAATTGACGCGCAGCAGCTTCACTGGAGCAGGATACGATTGTACATGCGACGACCAAAGGACCACGTGCTGACCTACGTCATCAAGGACCATCTTCAAAAGCAGTGAAAATTGAGCGCGATAGCACACACGCTCAGCAGCAGTGGCACCAAAAGGCCTGTTCGCGGTATCCCTAACGTGACCGTCTTCCAGCTTGCAGGTTGGTGCTCGACCTTATTCTTTTACACTGTTTTAAACATTAGCGAGAGACCTGGTTGTCGCTGCTGCTGAATGAAATGGCAAAAAACTGCGTTGGCTGTCACAAGTGTATCCCAACTGATTCTGTGTATTTATCATGTTCAGAGTGCAATTATGAGTATCATCTCGGTTCATGCTCAGGTGTTACCGAAAGCGCATACAAAAAATTACGGCATATTCACGGGGTGAATGATGATGAATGGGCGAAGCTCTGGAGGGATTCATCGGTAAACTGTGAATCTTCCATGTAATTCGCCCAGTCGATCATCATGTAAAGACGTGAGAAACGCTGTGTGTGTATATACACAAATCAACTTTTATTTGTTCTTAGACGATGGATGGCTTGCGATGTCCCTTGCCTCGCGCGCTTGCACATCGGGATTCTGTCTGCGAGCGCGCGCTGCTGCCGCCTTGCGCTCTCTCCGCTGTTCAGCCTTATCCATCCGGCGACTCCGAGCCCGCGCCAACAGCGAACGGATTTTATTACAACACTCCCCCTAGCGTACGTCGCCGCACTAAATCGAACGATTGCCTTCAACCAATGACACGCACCATATGTGACATCATTCCTATTTTATAAGATCTCGCGTCTTTCATCAACTACAAGTACCGCTTTCTAGTTTATAACATCTTGCATCTTTTCATCATCAGCTACAAGTACCACCATCTAGTAAACACAAGAACTAAACGAGAGGTGGCTACATACAGGAGACGGTACCGCCATCTAGTGAACACTGCAAGAACTAAACTAGAGGTGGCTACATACAGGGGACGGTACCGCCATCTAGTGGACACTGCAAGAACTAAACTAGAGGTGGCTACATACAGGCTACAGGGGACGCACAGCCCACGCCCTAAGGAGCTTCGCCCCTAAAAGTAATCGTCTGAGGCCAGAACTTCTTGGAAATGTCCGACTTGCAGAACCTCGAATGTTCGAAGCGGCCCGAGTAATGTAAAAGAATAAATGGACCGTGAAATAGACCTTGCTCATGAAATTGCTGAAATACACGGTAAACTGAACATACTACTGACAATCAAAGAGAAAGTGGACGCACTAGAAGGCATTATTGCCACCGTTGATACCATTGAAAAGTCCGTACAAGCAATGTCTGATAAGTACGATGAAGTAATAGCACAAATGAAAAAACAAGGTGAAGATATAGACTGCCTAAAGACACGAGTGAAAAGCTTGAAGAACGCGCGGAAGAGCAGAAAATTGACAAACTCAAGCAAGAAATGAACGATCTAGACCAATACGGCAGAAGACTAAACCTTGAAATTTACGGGCTTCCGCAACAAATGAATGAAAATGTTCTCGAAAAATTGAACATACTGGCAAATGGCTTGAAGCTGCATAGGCTGTCAGAATGGGATGTAGAAGCCGCCCATAGGCTTCCGAAAAGAGCAGGGCAAGACGAGGCTGATAAGCGCGCCCCTATATTGGTACGCTTCACATCTCGACTGACGCGAGATATCTGGCTCAAACAGCGACAAGAACTAAGGAAATCAAAGTCCAAGATCTTTTTCAATGAAAACTTAACTGCACAGAACAAAAAGCTGTTCTGGCTGTTGAGGTGTAAAGCCCGTGAGCTGCATTATGAGTTTTTTTTTTGGGTTAAGAAAAGGAAAATGTTCATGCGACGAAGCCCACGTCATCAAATTGTTAACATAAGAACTGCTGAAGATCTAGAAGAGCTGCGGTAACTAAAAAAAACTAGAAAGTTCCTTTTCTGGCCGACTTAATTCATGGCTTTTTTCACACAGTCGCAGAATTATTATGATGCCTTTTCTTTTCGGCAATTAAAAGCTACAAGAAACGTCCAACACCTATTCTTGTTAAATCTAAATGCCCGTAGTCTAAGGCACAAACAAAATCTGTAAGCCTTTTTTTTCGATACACTCTACATAACTTCGATATCTTGACATTCACAGAAACCTGGTTTACTGGTGATAACCCTGATGTACATTTCGCTGGATACAAATGCATTCAAATATCGCGAGAGAACAGAACAGGAGGTGGTCTGGCGATTTATATTAAAAACTCCCTCCAATATAAAAATACTTTTGGAATACTCCCATATTGAACTTGACTATGAGTGTTTAATGATCAAATGCATGGGCACAATTGTTGTCCTCCTGTACAGACTTCCTTCTGGTTTTTTTACTGTGTTTCCTAATTATCTTGAAAGTGTTCTAGAATACTGTTGTCAATCTGGATTTCCTGCGATTTTCTGTGGTGACTTTAATATCGACTTATTGGCAACAACATCTAATAGGCAAAACCTCGTTGGTATTTTCTGCTCTTTTGGGTATCAAAATGTAATTAACATTCCAACAAGAATTACAGACATATCTGAAACGCTACTCGACTTATGTTTTACAGACTATCAGCCATGTGAATGTAACGCAGGTGTACTGATAGCAGACTTAAGCGACCACTTGCCCTTCTTTATTTTCTTCAAGTCATACTTGTCCAGACATAACCAAACTATTCAGAATACAACCATTAAATGCAGAATAATATCTGCGGATAAGATTGCGATTTTCAACGCTTAGTTTAAGGTACAGATTGGAACTCTGTGACAGAGATCAAAGATCCCGTTGCTTCATACCGCCTCTTTCTAAACACTATCAAAGGTCTCTATGACATTGCATTTCCTAAGACAACGATTAGAAAAACCCGTGGGTCTAAAAAACCATAAATAGATTGACACCTTTTAAAAAGAATAAAAGTGCGTGATAGTCTGTTTAGTGTATTTCACAGAACAAAAAACTTGGACACATTAGCTCCATACAAAAAAATTTGAAATAAACTTGGCACTAATATTAAACAAGCACGATTCGCGTACTACGAAAATATGTTGGCTGGTATATCGAATGACTTCAGAAAAGTTTTAAAAAAGGTCAATGACCTTATGTGCAAAGATGATAAATCGATTATATCGGAGCTCGTGATAGACGGTGAACCATGCTCAGGTCCGCCACTTGCAGATAGGTTCAATGAACACTTCCTTAGAGTTGGCGATTGTGGGACTACTGCTGGGGAGATAAGCAATCATACTTATGTAACTAGCAACATTTCATCCTCTGTTTTCTTGTTCCCTACATCCGAATCCGAAATATACAAACTGTTGCAAAAATTAAAAAATAATTGTGCATGTGGCGTGGATCACTTAAAACCCCAGCCTATTAAAGCAGTTGCCCATAATATAAGTAAGCCGCTTTCACATATCGCTAACACAATTCTTAGTTCAGGTATTTTTTCTGATGAGCTAAAGATTGCGGAAGTATCTGTCATCTTTAGAGGCAGTAATAAAAATGACCTTAATAACTATAGGCCTATCTCATTATTACCTATATTCTCTAAAATATTTGAGCAAGTTATCAACCTACGACTTTCAAAATACTTATTGCAAGAAAATGTGATAATTCAACAACAGTATGGCTTCCAAAAGAAAAAATCTACTGAACCAGCACTACTGGATAATAAAAAAAATACTTGACAATTTTGAACATAAATTACTTACCATAGGAAATTTTCTCGACATCAAAAAAGCGTTCGATTCGGTTAAGCACCTTATTTAATTACGGAAACTCCCTTCATATGGAATTAGAGGAAAGGCTCTAGAACTTATAAAAAGTTATCTAAGCAATCGGCAACAGTACACCAGTTTCGGCGACACTAAATCAAACGTAGGTAATAGCATTTGTGGTGTTCCACAAGGATCAATCTTAGGGCCTTTGCTATTCTTCATTCATATCAATGATCTACCTAACATACCGCTAACACCCGATGTTGTCCTCTACGCGGACGACACCAATATATTCTTCGCCGGTAATTCCCTCAATCACCTTGAACAACAAGCAAACCTGTGGCTGACACATCTATCTGACTGGCTTAAGTGTAATAGATTCGAATTAAACACCAAAAAAAACAAAATATGTTTTATTCCGCCCACGCAATAAGGCTATCCCAAGGGAGCCTACAATAATATTTGAAGGGCAGAAAATTGAACGTGTCACAGCGCATAAATTTCTTGGGATACTTTTTCAAGAACACTTAGACTGGTCCTTACACACGAACCACGTTCGTACCAAGATTTCCATACCCACGGGTATAATCTGCAAATTGCGACAACTCCTCCCTCTGTGGTTGAAAAAACAACTATATTATTCCATTGTTCACTCACATCTCCATTATTATCTTCTTGTAAGGGGGATTACGACTAAAGCAAACACTGACAAAATTCACACCTTGCAAAAAAAAGCTGTACGACTAATATCAGGAGTGTTATTCGGGCATCATACTGCGCCTCTCTTTAAGGAACATAAAATACTTACGGTAACCAACGTCATGAAACAAAAATTGGCAATGCTTATTTATAAACAGGTACGAACTGAACGATCAGGGTTTTACCAGAGGCATCTTCCGAGAGATCACAGTCACAACCTACGGCACAGGGTGTATACATATGAGAAACCACGTACAAATGACGGCACACGAAAACCATTGTATCAAATTTCGCATTTCCTGAACGAACAACCGATTGTAGCTTCTCTAATTGACAATACAGTCTCATATGGCATTTTTAAAAAGAAGATACAGGAACACTTCCTATTTACACAAACGTAATCACCGTCACCATCTTTGTTTCATATTCCTTGAAGTATTTTCTTGTGCAAATCACATTAACGTTTGGTTATGTTATCCAAACTGTGTATCATTTATCGGTCAAACATATTCCTTATTGATGTTGTTGTCTTTTGATTGTTGAAACCTTGTATTCAAATTTGAAGTTTCTTCAGGTATTTTACATGTCTTACATTAGTGTTTGTTTATGTCCTCTACAGTTTGCTTCATTTGTCGGACACGCATACGCTTTATTGATTTCATTGCCTGCGCAAATTTTCGCTCATTTATGTTTTCCTGTACATGTTTTGCATGTAGAAACCTATTTATGCTTGATTTCTTATGGACTCTTTACTTTACACTGAGCACTGTGTTATTTTGGTGGGTTTTGGGTTTACAGGGGGCAAGCGTTTTGTCAGGCTTTTATGCCTTTTCGCCGATCCCCTAGGCAAATTGTACCTTTCTTCTTTTTTTTTTGCTTTTGCCTGAAATAGACTTCAACTTCAACTTCAGGTATCAGCAGCGACAGCATGTTTTTACTGTTCCTTGTGGGGTACACGAATGTCCGTGCCCTCAATATATAGGTAAAAAGGTGTAGTGGTGGCATGTTTTTGCTGCTAAGCTAGTAGCGTTACACAAAGTGCCATCATCTATGGACAATAGCAAACATATTTCCAAAGCTCAATTCGCTATGTATAATTATATATAGCAGCTTTTCTACAGTTACTTTCGGTTTCGGAGTCTGCGGAAACAAACCGTAATCGTTCGAAGCAAACGTCGGGCAAATTTTGTGTTAGTTGTGTTAAGTTCACGGTAACCTGAGATTTCGTAGAAATTTTCCATCCTTGTGAGGTCTCTGGCCTTGACATAAAGCCGAGATACAACGTATCTGGGACAGCTGTACACTATAAGGATGGACGATATATGCAGTTCTTTAGCTCTCAGCGTAAGGGCTGCTCTGCTTGTCGATGGTTACAATATTAGTCGTGGCCCTCTTGCGCGCATATACATGACTTCATTTACAATCATATTCAAGATTACCAAAAGAGAAGTTCCAGCTATCCATCTTCGCAATCATTGTTTATTTCAACCAGGAATTCTTACATTGGTGATTGATGTATGTCAACGACGTGCATGCAGCCTGGATGTTATTTCCTACTAATGATTTGAAGTTGCATACTGAAACTTTGTGTGTGTGTTTAATTCGACAAGCATGTCGAACGAGGATCGCGGGCTCTTCATGGGGCAGTTGTCTCACTGCCGTCATTCTTCACATCAAAATATTGAGAAGAAGAAATATGAAATGCGTTAGAGAGAATTAGGAGCCTGTCATTTACAGTCTTACGTGAAAGAAGAAAATTTCTATCAACAGAACAATGTCATAAAAAATAATAAAACACTAAACACCGTCTTTACTAAGGTGGCCACCATATCTCTGCTATATCTATCCAACGTCTGGAACATATGGGTGCATTCATTACTGGTGGTACACGTGCGGGTTTTGTCGAGTTTACGCCTTCTTGTGTTTTTCTTCATTTGTTCCTCTTCTTGTTTGCCCCATCACTCGCAGTATGTATGCTCTCGTGCAATACCATATAGACTCTACAGATGCCATCTTGGAGTGCGGTGACGTCGAATCATTTGAACCGAGAAATGTAGCGGACTTCGATACTCGTGCCATTATCGGGCCTATTGGTGTGGCGACAGTGATACGCTGGTTCGTTATTATGATGCGACACTGCATAACTTAGCTGGTAAGTTCATATATTGTTGGTTGGCTTTTTGTTTGGCATGTGATGTACACAAACTCGATCTTTTGCTGTAACAGAGCCGTAGCATGAGCTCTAAGCATCGGTTACGCAAAGCGTCCGAGGCTCAGAGGTGCTTTGTCGAGGTACTGTTGCCGTTGACAGTCATTGTGTAGCGCTTCGTCTTGCGCATGGACTCACTTCAGTCAAAAGTGAGCCCGCAAAAAGTATTTGTGACACAGATTGTACAACTTATTGTGTCGTGCGCTTTGTGTTGGCTAAGAATTACGAGTCCAATTGTAGGCGACGAGTGCGGGAAAAGTGCACGTAATTCGTCCAGCCTCAGTGGCGAATCCCCGTTGCGTAAATACAAAATTATAAGTAATGTCAAAGAATGCATGACAACAGCACTTAAAATTACACACACACACACACACACACACACACACACACACACACACACACACACACCAAAAAAAGGAAACATCGCCATCAATAGACAAAACTATGCAGGATTGCTAGACATAATCGCTAGCACAGACACCCAATCAAAATTTAGTACTTAAAGCATTAAAAGGCACTTAATGTATCTAAAGGCTCATCATTATCAGCCTGACTACGTCCACTGCAGGACAAAGGCCTCTCCCATATTCCGCCAGTTAACTCGGTCCTGTGCTTGCTGCTGCCAATTTATACCCGCAAACTTTTTAATCTCATCTGCCCACCTCACCATCTGTCTCCCCTAACCCGCTTCCCTTCTCTGGGAATGCAGTTAGTTACCCTTAATGAACAGCGGTTATCCTGTCTACGCGCTACATGCCCGGCCCATGTCCATTTCCTCTTCTTTATTTCAACTATGATATCCTTAACCCTCGTTTGTCCCCTAAACCACTCTGCTCTCTTCTTGTCTTTTAAGGTTACACCTACCATTTTTCTTTCCATTGCTCGCTGCGTCGTCCTCAATTTAAGCTGAACCCTCTTTGTAAGTCTCCAGGTTTCTGCTCCGTAGCTAAGTACCGGCAAGATACAGCTGTTATATACCTTCCTCTTGAGGGATAGTGGTAATCTACCTCTCATAATTTGAGAGTGCTTGCCGAATGTGCTCCACCCCATTCCTATTCTTCTAGTTACTTCAATCTCGTGGTTAGGCTCAGCGGTTATTACCTGCCCTAAGTAGACATAGTCTTTTACAACTTCAAGTGCACTATTACCTATCTCGAAGCGCTGCTCCTTTCCGAGGTTGTTGTACATTACTTTCGTTTTCTGCAGATTAATTTTAAGACCCACCTTTCTGCTCTCCTTGTCTAACTCCGTAATCATGAGTTGCAATTCGTCCCCTCAGTTTCTCAGCAATGCAATGTCATCGGCGAAGCGCAGGTTACTAAGGTATTCTCCATTAACTCTTATGCCTAACTGTTCCCATTCTAGGCTTCTGAAAACCTCCTGCAAGCACGCGGTAAATAGCATTGGGGAGATTGTGTCCCCCTGCCTTACACCCTTCTTGATTGGTATTCTGTTGCTTTCTTTATGAAGCACTATGGTAGCAGTTGATCCCCTGTAAATTTCTTACAGAATGTTTATATATACTTCATCTACGCCCTGATTCCGCAGTGTCTGCATGACGGCTGATATTTCTACTGAATCAAACGCCTTCTCGTAATCTATGAAGGCTATGTATAGTGGCTGGTTATACTCTGAGCATTTCTTTATTACCTGATTGATAGTATGAATGTGGTCAATTGTTGAGTAGCATGTTCGAAATCCTGCTTGTTCCTTTGGTTGATTGAATTCTAATGTTTTCTTGACTCTCTTAGCAATTACCTTTGTTAATAGCTTGTATACTACAGAGAGCAAGCTGATCGGCCTGTAATTCTTCAAGTCTTTGGCATCTCCTTTCTTATGTATTAAGATAATATTAGCGTTTTTCCAAGACTCTGGTACCCTTCCCGTCAGGAGACACCTCGTAAACAGGGTGGCTAGTTTTTCTAACACAATCTGTCCTCCATCTTTCAGCAGATCTGATGTTACCTGATCCTCACCAGCAGCTTTGCCTCTTTGCATGCTCTCCAAAGCTCTGAAAAATGGAGGAAGCGTCAAAGCAGTGAAGAGAAAACTTGGGATAGGCAAAAGTCGGATGTATGCACTAAGGGACAAAGAAGGCAAAATAACTACCAATATGGATAGGATAGTTAAAATTGCGGAGGAGTTTTACAGAGATCTTTACAGTAGCCGAGACAACCACGACCTTAATACTATAAGAACTAGCAGTAACCTAGATGACACCCCACCAGTAATAATAGAAGAAGTCAGAAAAGCTTTGGAGAGCATGCAAAGAGGCAAAGCTGCTGGTGAGGATCAGGTAACATCAGATTTAAATGCTATTGCCACCTTAAACATGAACAAAGCTTTTCACTCAGCTAGGTCACGGTTGGATGCAGCACCAAGTAGCTTGAGTACAGTGCACTGGTTATTTTGCCACGCTTAGAACATCAGTGGGCCAAAAGCGTTCTGAAGCTCATGTAACGAGACTGAACAGCTGCAAATTCAGAGCACAAAATAAAGGCAGCTATAATAACGTAGTTATTCTAAAACAGTGCCCAAACAGGACAAGAAAGAACCACACTACACAGTCGTTTCGGAATATGAGTACGTACCAAAAAGCCCACTTAGCCCCCATCATGAAGTATAATACCTTATGTTCACACTGCCTAAAAATATTAGAGAAAGTTATGGCACAAATGGTGTATTGTCCGCTCCTTTAAAGATGTAGAGCTTATCAAAAATTGTGGAAAGGAACCGAACAGATCCGACTGTCCATAACGAAGCATGCGCAAAAGTGTTTGGAATGTTTTGACAATGTCTGCAATAGCCTTATCATGGCAAAAAATTGTACATTGGGCTCATGGGCTAATATTTTGAACCCAGTTTGAGAAAATATGCAACAGAAACATTGCAAGAATGCTTGCCAAGACATTTTGCATCATGCTGCACATGATGCGGCTGCACCTCCGTCATCAATGAAACAAAGGTTTCAAAGTTATGCACCTGTTAAAATAAGACGTGTGGTCTCACCATCCTATAGGGTGTGTACATAACGTCACCCGCCAGGAGTGATAGCGATGGGGTCGCTATATTTGACAGTTTGCGCACTCGCCGCACGCGACAAAAGCTATCTGCATGCGATAGGTCCGAGATCTGTACTGCACAAATTACTAGACATCCGGAACACCTTCTGCACACCGACGCATGGACGGCACGTGCGTCGCATACGAACGCACCTCCGAGATGGCGCAGCAATGGTGTTGCCACCTTACGGATCAAGGCTCAGTGCATACACCCTATAACACCCTAGGACAGGTGAATAAGGAGATTGTTAGTAAATAGGTAAAACAGTAGGCCGCATACAATAGAAGTGTTTGAAGGGAGCACAAAATACATGGCAGTGTGAAATTTATAGGAAACAATGTTGAGGTTGGTGGTCCGTTTTCCATTAGTGGCAACTCCAGACATGTGCACAGCTCTGTTAGTTGGATAAAGGCACACCAGGACCCCTCTCTAGTATTTACGGTTGAGTCTGAAAGAAAGCAAGCTTCGCAAATACTGCAGTTAAAAACTACTAACATCTGTGGGCTCTGCCTGGCTTCATTGTCTAATGTCTTTATTTATGCCTACCACACCTTCGTGATGTGTTAGCTGTAAAACAGTTCATGTACAAATTGCAGTTCCCAATCTATTGCGAATATGAGGTAGAAAAATGAACAAAATTAAACTTCAATTTACGAAGCAGAATGGCGATTTG
Organism: Rhipicephalus microplus; assembly: GCF_043290135.1. NCBI lineage: Eukaryota > Metazoa > Arthropoda > Arachnida > Ixodida > Ixodidae > Rhipicephalus > Rhipicephalus microplus. The sequence continues at coordinate 222,043,238 of NC_134703.1, forward strand.
GGCTATTTGCCCCTATCGGAAAAATTGCCATGGTGGATACTGGAAAACATGGTGGGAGTAGTGGGAATAATAGTGGGCATGGTGGAAATTATGATGGCTATGGTGGGACGTAGTGGAAAATATGGTGGTTATGCTGGGACAAACTGGGTGGTATGGTGTACAGATGATGGGTAAAGTAGAAGTGATGGTGGAAAGCAGAGACTAGATAGTGGGCAATAATGAGACACTCTGCCCACCATTGCGATAATGCTGGGAAGCCCTAAGCATATGGTGGGTGGTGCTTATTATGGTGGGCTACATGGTGTACCAAGTTGAGAAACTCTTCCCACCATTGCGATAATGCTGGGAAGCACTAAGCAGATGATGGGTGCTGCTTGTTATGGTGGGCCACATGGTGTACCAAGCTGAGAAGCTCTGCCCACCATCGCGATAATGCTGGGAAGCAGTAAGCAGATGATGGGTGGGCTTATAATGGCGTGCAATTTATATAGTGTACAAAGCTGGGATCTGTACACTACATGTTCTACCACCATGATTTCCACCAAAGGTTAGGCCTACTGACCGAGCCCGTACAATTGTGTTACCCGTGCTTCCGGGTTTCAGAATACATGATTACGACGATTAAGTATGACAATACAGCGCAGCCATATGGCATCAATTAACCTAAATGAAGCATTTTTCATTGTGAATGGTGTCCGCTCAAGAAGCAACAAACATCGATGCGACGCGATTAAAGCACTCCCAGAGAACGTAATTAAGTGTCTTCTCACCGACAGCCGCCGGTCACACTCGCCAGCACTTCTCTAGCTTTTGTACGTGAACTCAGACGTGGCAATTCGTGTGCTTGGTGAACCAATATGATAGCGTAATGTTTCCGGCACACTACATTTGTTTTGGCCAAGCCGTTATGTAGTTGTTGCTTTAGCGAAAGAGCTACAGCATTGCGCTGGCGCGACCGCCCTCTACATTACGCGAAAAGCATCCCAATACTGAATCAAATAAATTAGGCGGGCGTATCTATGGAATGAGCCTAGAAGCGTCATAAAGCGTGAGCAGATGTCGCCTTTTAGAACGAGCGCGAAACGGATATTAAACTTCGCAGACCCCGCCGGTAAACTGTCGCTGCTCCCCAGTCCACTTGTTTTTTTTCTTGAAGTTGTGAATTGCAAAAAATAGCACTAGTGTCACTAACATAGTGGCAATCGTTACAGGCCGCAGTTGCTTGTGTTAAATAAATGTGCAATATTTAGTAGCAGGTGTAGATCTTGTCTATGTTGTGTACACGACAAACATAACTAAGTTGAACCTTAAGTTTGTATGGCAAATAAGTATTTAACACGCAATGAACGACGTGTTGGTGTGGCGCAGTGGTTAGCATTCTGCTTCTGGTCACCGACGCGTGCGGACGCAGGATGGCAGGCTCCTCAAGAGCTGTTACAGCGGCCGATGCTGGCCGCGGTTTCGTGTGCACATCGCTTCCCAAGGGCTACCGTTTAATTCTGCCACCACTGCCCACAGGAGAAGGGCTCAGACGCACGTTGGTTCTGCACTGCGACATCGCAGCGCGTCCGTACGGGATTAACGACTTCCGAAAGCCGCTCAAGGAACTAGGCATCATTCAAGAGGTAAGTGGCATAGGAGCGTATCAGATGTCGCACGTCTGGCTTCTTAACATGAAGACAGATGAAGCCAAGAAGATAGTTCTGGACGCTGGCCTACTCTCCGTGAAAGACCGGCCCTGCGTCGTCGTCGACCCAGAAAGGCAAGAGGTGCGTCTCAAGTTGCATTGGGTAGCCTTTGACGTCAACGCAGAGACTGTACGGCGTGCTTTCCGGGAGTACGGTGAAGTGAAAGAAGTTATCAGCGGAGAGACGAAGACTTCAAAGGAGTTGAGTCAACCACAAGATTCGTTCGGCTACTACTCAAAGAAGGCGTTACTACGGATCGCATACCCCACCAGATGCGTCTCGGAAGCGGCATGGCGCTGGTGGTCGTGCCAGGAAGAGCACCGCTGTGCCTGCGTTGCCGGAACACGGGACACATTCGTCGCGACTGCAGGGTGCCCAGGTGCGCTAGTTGTCGCAATTTTGGGCATGAGCAGGCGGACTGTACTCGTTCCTATGCCAGTGCAGCAAGTCGAGCAACAAATGCCGACCACAGTGAATTGCTCATGGATGAAGAGGAAGCAGAGAGGGCCGCGGCGTCGAAGGCAGGAGAGGAGGCGTCTCATGCAGTGGCGACCAGCGAGGAAAAGACGGAGACACCTAAGCAAGACGCAGGCACAGATGAAAATACGGTTGTGGGCACTCCAACGCCACGGCGTTCGACTCAAATGGAAACCCAGCACAAGGCTGAACCAGTCATCGGGTCCGACGCTACTTCGGACATGGATACAGTTGAAGCTACGCCAGTAAAGCGACGCCTGAATGAGGGAGACGCGGCGTCCCAGCAGCGTCTGACCCAGGAAGATCAAGGGCAGTGGCGAGTGGCTGGCTCCAAAAAGTCTCGGGGTGCTGGCCGCCTGCGTTCGTCGTCGCTCTCACGCGGCGGCGACGGGACGACGCCTTGAGCGTCGGCCGGACAGTTGTTTAGGTGTTGGTAAGGTAAGCGTCTTTCGCTCGGCTTTCTCTCATCACGATGGCGACGATTAAATTGGCGACGCTAAATGTACGTGGGCTTTCTGCCAAACGGCTGCAAAACCAGCTTTACCGCCTGATTATAGAACAAGATCTAGACATCGTCGCTGTACAGGAAACTAAAGTAGAGAGTGAAGAGCACGCTGAGCGAATGGTGCAGCCTTTCACGAGACTGTATGATGTGTGCGTTTGTCACGCGGTGGGTGCGTCTGCAGGTTGCCTCTTGGTAATTCGGCAGAGCCTTAATGCGAAAGTGGAGTCTGTAACTACCTGCGAGGCGGGTCGTTTTATTATATGTGATTTATCCCTACGAAGAGAAAAATGGAGAGTAATCTGTGTGTACGCACCCACTGTGATTCAAGATCGAAAGGAGTTTTTTGAAAAACTTGATGTGTATTTAAAATGTAAACGTAAACTAATTTTGGCTGGGGATTTCAACTGCGTTTGTTCGAGTATAGATAAATCAAGTTCCAGGCCATACAGAGATTTAAGCACTGCCGTTCTAATTGATATGGTGGCGAAAGCTCAGCTAGAGGACGTGGGTGAATGTCTTTGCAGTGGAAAGGGGGTTATGTTTACCCACTTTCAGCGTTCAAGCCATGCTAGACTTGACAGAGTATATGTGTCTTCCGAAATCATTCCTTCGTGCCATGATTACAGAGTTACACCTGTTACGTTTAGTGACCATTGTTTGGTTTCATTCTCAATGGGTAAACTTAAAAGGAATAACAAACATTTCTCTTGGGACCTCTGGAAATTTAATGTAAAGCTACTAAAGGATGAAGAGTTTAATCGGATTTTTCTAGAGGGCATAGAAGACTTAGCAAATAGAACACTTGAATCCTGGGGACATAAGTGGGAAATATTTAAACAGACCATTAAACTGAAAGCACTTGAGAGAGCCAGTATCCTGAGACATGCTGAAAAAGAACTTGAAGTGCGTTTGCGTGAAAACTTGCAACAGTTAGTAGCGGATGAATGTACTCAGGCCGGAACATTTTCAGAGGAGATAAACATAACTAAACAGAAGCTAGAGTTGATAGACCAAGAACGTTATCGTGGAGCATTGATTCGAGCTCGAGCAGAAAACTTGGTAGCGGGAGAAATGCCAACAAAACGAGCTCTTGGAGCTGAGAAGAGACATGCCTGTAAGAATGAAATAAGAGAAATAGAATATAAAGGAACAAGGTGCCATACAAAAGAAGCAATAGCCGGTGCTTTTTTCGAATATTACAAAGAGTTATTCACACCAACCAGTGTGCACGCAGAACATTTTAATAGTGATTTCATTTCATTAATGCCAAGACTTGATGACGAAAGAAAGAAAATTTTAGAATTGCCTATAACAGAGCGAGAAGTTGAAAAAGCAATTGATAAGTTAAACAATGGTAAGTCTCCAGGACCAGATGGCCTTAGTGCTGCAGTGTACAAGGAATTCAAACACGTAGTTTCACCTATTTTGAGGGAGGTATTTAACGAGGCTTTTAAGTGTAAACAACTTCCACCATCGTTTTTGTCAGTCCACACGGTCTTAATACCTAAAACAGAAGATCCCGCGAAGTTAAGAAGTGTTACTGCATATAGACCAATTAGCCTAACTAATGTTGACTATAAAATATTGATGAAAATATTGGCCAGAAGACTCCAGACAGTTATGACAAATCTGATTGGGCCCCACCAAACTTGTGGCATAAAGGGAAGGAAAATAATGACCAACATAAACATAGCACGATCAATCCTAGAAAGTTGTGACGTTATGCATCTCAATGTTGCCATGCTTCAAATTGACCTCGAAAAGGCATTTGATCGCGTGCCGCACGACGTGCTCCTTTCATTACTTGAGCACATTAACGTAGGGAGTTTGATTAGCGAAGGAGTGCGCATGGCTTACACTGGATGCACGACGAGATTGGTATTAAATAAAACTGCGGGTGAGCGTATACCGGTGCTGCGGTCAGTGAGACAGGGGTGTCCACTATCGCCCCTGCTTTTTGCTATTTTCATTGAACCTTTCTGCTTAAGTGTAATTAATAACCCTGCAATAAGCGGCTTTAAACTGCATGAAGCTGAGGTTAGCCTCCTCGCATACGCAGACGACATTGCAGTTTTCTGTACAAATTATGAGAGTATAATGCATGCTGTAAATGCCGTGAAAACTTTTTTGCCAGGCGAGTGGTAGTGCCGTGAACTGGGATAAGTGCCTTGGCTTCTGGCATGGGGAATGGGACGTCACGCCAAGAGTATTTCTAAACATAAAATGGCAGGAAACACCAGTGAAGTATTTACGAGTGCCGCTGGAGTTCTATCATGACAGTGAACCGTATTGGAAAAAAGAAACACAGGCATTGCGCAATGATGTAGAAAAATGGAAAGGTTGGGGTATTTCGATATTCGCACGGGCCACAACATGCAACTTGTTTCTGGTGAGCAAGCTGTGGTACGTAATGCAGGTTTTGCACTGCAGTAGAATAAGTGTACAGAAAATACACAGAGTATTTGCAATTTTCATATGGAGCTCTGTATGGGAAAGATCAAGCCACACAAACCTTTTCAAAAAAGTTAGAGATGGTGGACTCGGATTAGTTCATTTGTACATAAGACAACTTGCCAATCGTTTCCTTTTTCTGCGTGATGTGGATGACCCCTTTTTGAGAACTGTTATACAACTAAGGTTATCTAGAGTGCTGCCGGGATTTCTCGTATCATCATCAAATATGCAAGGACCAATACAAGGGTATTTAAAAGAAGTTGTTTCGTCTTTCCGCTTTTTGTCAGTAAGATTCTCGTTAGAGTATCTGGCTGAAGTACCACGTAAAAAATTGTATAGAGACCTTGTCGATGTTTTACTGCCTGTTCCATTGTACCGTCAGCTATATTGTGCAGGCCCAGGACAGGATGTTCTGAAACGTGTTAAAAGAATGCTTGTAGCGCCAGGGGTCAAAACTTTTTTCTTTAAAAACATACCGGTACCTTACCAGTTAAAACGTGGTTGCAGGATAAGGGAATATTCGTGCCATGGAGCACAAATTGCCACTTGTGTAATAAACCGGAAACAATTGAACACGTGTTTATAGATTGCAGAAGCGGGGTTTTTTTCTGGGATATACTGCAAAGAACCTTGAAAAAAGAATTACCGTTAAGTCCACATGGCATCCGTTTTCTTTCGGTTAAAAACGAGGCAGGTGTACCTTATGATCTTATCATGCTTCTGGGCCTGCACAGTATATGGAAAACCCGATGTGCCTTTGAAAACGCGGATGTAGAAGTGCTAGCTGTGCGCCAATATTTTTGCAAATCTGTGTGCCATTTTCTTGAAATGCTGAAAAGCCAAGAGGATGTGCCAGACTGGATTGGGTGCATTGAGCGATTGTTACGAATGCCCAAGTATTGATTAATAGTCAGCCAAGAGCTGACGGTACCTCAATGAATTCTGTGGGTGTATTTTTGTGACGCACTTGAATATGAACCAATATGTAAATATGTAAAATGTGAACAGTCATGATTTGCAAGGCAATAAAGAAAAAAAAAAGTGGCGCAGTGGTTAGCGTCTTCGAATGGAAATCCGCAGGTTGCACGTTCGATCCTCCGTGGCGCCTTGTTTTTTTTTACGGGAAGGGTGTTTTTTATACCGTTTTTATAGAACTTTTTTTATTTTTTGTGGCAGCTCGTCACGATGATTCTGACGTCATTTCGCACTCAAGCGTTGCCGGCACTGCAGCACCCACCATACCCACCATGCGCCATGGTGGGCGTTTCCCACCATTCACCCACTTCATTAATCCACTATAATGGTGGGTGGTGGTTTCCACCATGCCCACCATTCGTTTTTTTCCGATAGGGTGGTTTGAATTCACGATAATAAGGGTTGCAGCGCAAGCACGAATGTGCTAGAAGAAACAGACGAAAGTCGAGGTACGGAAGGAAAGAGGACAGCACGAGCGCTCGTGTTGTCCTCTTTGCCTTCCGTACCTCGACTTTCGTCTGTTTCTTCTAGCACACTCGTGCTCGCGCTGCAACCCTTATTTTCATTTTACGAAGCGCGCTCAAACATCGCACAAACTAAACATTTTTAAGCTATGTAACATTCATTCACTTTCTCACGCCAGAAAAAAGTGCTTGCTTGCTCCAAGTACTCTAATCACATACAATTTCTTGCAATATAGAGACAAAGAAAGAAGTGGAGGCATCCAGAAAAGTGAAAAGCGCCTCAGAAAGACTGCTAGTGGCACATTTATAAAGTGGGCAACAATCAGCAAGGAGAAGGTAATGTTTCGTGATGCACACCTACGCTTGATTGATGGTTATTTGATGCAGTTTATCATCTAGCTGGTGCATGCGAGTGTTCATTCAACTCGGCCATGCTGCATGGTTACCCTGCTTTGCCTCTTTGAGAATCACACTTTCTGTCTATTGTGACCTGGTGTGTTTAAATTGAACATTTGGAAATTTCCAGTGGGATTTATTTCAGAAAGAGTTTGCTCTAACTTTTTTGAGTGATCATGAAGGAACAAAAATTATTTTTTATAGCTACAGATCTGTTGCTTATTCATGAATAATGTAAATAAAAATTAAATATAATCTTATAATATTAAAAATTGTATGTTCATTTAACGAATGTTTCAAAAGCTTACAGAACTACAAAGACCATATAACTGTTACTTTTTTCCCTTGAGGATTGCCGTGCTATGCGCATTTTCGAAAAAAATTACCCATGGTCAGATTAGGATTATGAACTGGTTAGCGATTACTCATCTGTAGGTTTATATCCAATGATTTTGATTCCAGTTTGCGAGTTGAAGGAATTGTGCCCGTACTCGCTCATAGTAGATACACAGCCTGTCACGCCAATAGCCTTATTGCTGTGTGAAAACATGCCAGAAAACTGTGGTTGTGAGCCCATAAAAAACCAAACAGCTTTATACTGTGCACTCGTTTACACCATTGTATACTACAGTTGGTGGTCTTCCCTGTATATGATAAAGAATAAAAATTGAATTATCCCTTTTGATTTTTCTTGTATAGCCCTACAGCAGGTCGTGGGTTCAAATCCCGGCTGCGTCGGCTGCATTTCCGATGAAGACGGAAATGTTGTAGGCCCGTGTGCTCAAATTTGGGTGCATGTTAAAGAACCCCAGGTGGTCGAAATTTCTGGAGCCCTCCACTACGGCATCTCTCATAATCATATGGTGGTTTTGGGACGTTAAACCCCACATATCCGTCAAGTCAATTGTACAGCCCTACAAGTTGGGTCTAAGACGTGAGTGTAACTGTGAAAAAGGAAAGACTGAAGTGAAATTCGCTATCATTCTTCACAGAGCTTTTCATTGTTTGCAGTGTTCTGTTCTAAATTCAACATGCTCTGCACTAAAAGTGTCCAAAAAGTTTGTCTTGCTGTCCCACACCTTCCATTGCGATATTGACATATTTTGTTTTGAAAATTTTATCAGTAATGAGGTCGATTTTCATCTATTATTTGGATTTTCATTTGCAGCTTCCAGAACCAAACAACAAAGCCAGGAAGGCTGTGCAGAAAAAGCACGAGGAAGACTAGCTGGCAGAATGTGGTGCAGAAGAACGTACAATGCCAAAGGCTGAGTTTGATGCCGTGCAGAGCAGGTTGCACAAAATCAAAGAAGAGTTGGCATTGCTGAAGAAAAGCAGCGATATGGACATTTGTGAAAACTGCAAGACAATGCAGAAGAAGCTGGAGGAGCTAAAGGCGTTAAACAGGGACCTCCAGAAAAGCCTGACTCATAAGATTTTTTCCACCGGTGAGTGTTCCTTCTGTTTTCTTCGACTCCATGAAGGGGAGCATGAGGCTGTCAAGTGGCTACGCTTGATCACTTCTAGGAAGATGCTCAAGTGGATAAAGAAAGTGATAAAGCATTCTAGCGCTCCTTATTCTATATGCATATTACAATATCAGCATTTTGCTTATGGCAAGACTGTCTCATGATGCCAAGCAGAAAGACAACAAGAGGAGGCATATAGAAGTGCAATAAAGGTTGCTGTGTAATTAACACAATAGGAGAGAACTGTTTTTGTATGCTTACACTACCTTAAAGGGTTCTGAGACCAGCTGTTGGGCTTCGTGAAAAAACATTCTCTGGGTAGAAAGTGTGCTTCTATGAAAGGTCAGTCAAATGTGTTTATGCATGGCACTTTAGAATTCACAGGAAAAGCACAATGTTAACCCATTTTCAAGCACACTCCTCGAACAAACCTACTTGCTTTGAAGCAGCCGGCACCTGCAGATTTTGTCATTTTGCTGAGTGCTGCTGTTCTATCACAGGTTACACAAAACAAGACTGTTTCTTTCAACTAATTTTGAATGTCTCAGGTGCCCACAAACCGAATGAAGCTTTTGTGGAACGCTGAGTTGCAGTGCTCAAGCATGTGATTAACTGTCATGCTTTTATACCATCTGACATAGCGGGCAATAAAAACAAAGCTCTTAACTGAGCACGTTCGTACATGCCAAACCTAATAGAGCACATTGTACACATGTTATAAAGGTACCCAAAAAATGGATTAGAGTACTGAAGCAGTGAAGAGAAATGGGGCTGGTAACTGTTCCAGAAATGCTATACTAACAAGTAAAGAGCACATAGGCATCTACTGGATTTCTGCTGACCATCTAAGCAGTTTTGCATAATAGGGATGCACAGGTGTATTGTTAGATATTTAACCCAGTCAGAGAGCGCGCCCGAAAATGCTAAGTCGCAAAATTTACTGAGGCACTGTACGCCGTTGTCAGCGATCATGACGCTGCCAAAGTCGTCACCTGGCACCGAAGCCCACAAGGAAACAGTTCATGGCGGTGCTTGATTGATGTAGTTCCAAGCACCAGTCATCATTTTATCGCTACGAGCGGGTCAATGTTTAGTTGAATTGCTGAATGAGAATCTGTCACGAACGAAGGAAGAAGTACACAAGTCCTCAAGCCGCAAGAGATAACGCAGCCCACAAACAACGAAGGATTTTGGTTCCTTCTTTTTTTTGCCCTACCACTATGTGAAAAGGGGTAGCCGTCACCAAGCGACGGTGACAACAACTCTTTAATTTATTTTTTATATTGATAAAATGAAAGTAGTCCCGACTGTCAACATCTTGGCGGTGGTGATGGCACTTGTAACTTGGCAGCAAGCAGCCGCTGATTCGGCGCAAAAAGCAAGAAAGAGGGTAGCCTCCGTTGTGTGTGTTTTATAACCGAAAGCACCATAAATAGCAGATTTCAAAGGCCATGCTTTTTCGGCCCACATGCCATCGTGGGCGAACATACAGGGAAAAGAATGCGAACATTGCGATGAGGCTGCCGAGTATCTGCACATTCATCTCGTTTTGGTGCCTTCGGCAATCAGCCCCTTTGAAAACACCTATGCACGCCCGTTACAACCCACAGATCGCGCATTAAAACAAGCCGGTACACTCGCAAACGCTGCGCAGCTAACCAGATGAACGTAAAGCAACAACACCACCTTTTTGTCACCTGCGCGCGGAGAGTGATCGGTACTTGACCGAACGCGGCTGAAAATGACCAGCATTTGTTAGGAAAAATGCATTCTTGCAGTTTGCACGACACAGCGTTCCATATAATGGATGTTTCGCTGTGCGGGAGTGTGATGTACCTGTGCATCAGCCCTATACTTTTGCATGGGAAATTCTAGGATATTTCTTAACTGTTTGCTATAGCAAATAAATAGATATATCAAAGTTTGATACATCTGGGATCGACTGTAGCAAAAACAAGTCGTGTACACAGTTTTGTACGTAGTGTCTCAAGGGACTGAAACCTACACAAAAAAATCTCCGATTTCAATTCTCTGAAATAACTCGGTAGAAGTGATGAGGCGAAAATACAGCTGTAACTTCACTCCTGCTTCATTTGCCAAACAAGGACTGTATGCACTTGATGAATCTTAACCATATGTTGTCATTTCAGAATGCAGACTTATACAGGCGAATACACTGGACATCACTGTAAATTCAACGTCGATGCCACCAAGAAGTGGGAAGAAAGGCAAGTTATTTTTGCCAGTTGCATCCTTAGTACATCGCTGTCTCATGTTTTTATGCGGTGTTTTAGGTAGTGGCTTTTTTGTTCTGTTTGTGCAGAAGGACTAAAATGCCTTTTTTGATTCCCTCATGCAGTCAAGTGTTTCTTTTTTTTACACAAGGTGCATGTTTTCTTTTTCAGTCACAGGAGCAGCCCATTCTTCGAACCATGGCCACAGCCAATGCTGTAAGCAGATATCTTCATATTCACTACGTGTGTATTGTACTTCACGTGTGTATTGTACTTCATTCACTTCATATTCACTACTGCATTGTAGGTATTCACTGAGCTCACCCCACCACAGTGGTAGCGAGTGCACCACCATAGCCGTGGTCGTTCAGCGATCCAGCATAGGACAGTGCGATGTTTATCAGTTGGGGCTGCCTTTGGAGCGAGCTTTTCCAGCTGACAGTATCTAAAAACGTTGGTACGAACGCAAAGCCATCAGTATGGAGAATGCCGTGATTGTGCCCTTTACAGATGAAGTCACGTTAATAAGTTCCATACATGCATGTTTTTATAGATGCTTGTAATAATTTACAGAATTCTCAAGTAAGTAGCACAATGGGCACGTGTCTGTGGTGTTTCAGTTCAGTATATTTCATTCATGAACATGCCAATGATACAAAGTACCTCAGGCAGTAAAGTCAATCCAGAGCCCTCCCCGATGGCCTGCTTCCTAAATCATGTCATTCTTATATTACTACTACCAATACTAACTTCTTAACATGCCTTTGTTACAGTTGCAAAACCACCATCTAATATTTATAAAAGGATACAGGAGAGCTTTTGTAAGCACTATTTCTTTGCAAAACGCATTCATCTTTTTTAGGTACTATACAGTGCCTTGACAGGTGTGTATAGTTTCTAAAGTCTTCAGTTTAACTTGTCTTCAATAAATTCCTGAATCAGTACTAGCAATTTCAGCTGTTTATCGTTCTTGTATTTCTTTTGCTCAAATCCTTTTTTCTAGCAGTGTGCCATAAATAATTATAACACTGCATTTCAATTCTTTTTTTAGAAAAAACACTGATGATCAAGTGTGCCATTTTTTCATTACGTGCGCTTGAATTTCCGAAACTCTGAACTTGACAACTTGACAAAACAATTTTCAGCTATGGAACATATTGTTTTTCTAAGTCAAACAAATACATTTATAAGAAAAGTAACTTTAGAATAACTGTTCTGGGTTGAAAACCCTCACCTAAAGTTAGTTTATTGCAAATCCAGTTCAGTGACCAGGGCAAACTGCTCAGCGTTATGTTCATTGGCCATGTGTACACTCTTACTCGCAGCACGAGCAGTATGACATCTGCATAGAGCATGCCAAATTTATGTTGTCGGTCTGATAGTGAAAAGCTTGCCACTGCATGAATCATGAGAACATCATTTACAGTGCCACCACCTGAATCATCTCCTGCACCAGCCTCTGCACCAGCAGCTGCAGCAGCACGTGATGGTGAAAGCGTCGGTAAGCAAGCATCTCTCTCATCAACAACATTTCTTGGGTCTTTGTTCAACGAAGCTGTCTATAAGTTTTAATGTTTTTTGGACGGACAGTGTTAACATTCTGCATTGCTACTGATGTCTCATAAATTTTCTTCTGTTTAGGCAACCTGGACCTTGGCAGTAGCCGTGTCGAGCTTGGCAGCAGCCATGTCAAGCTCTATGACAGCCACGTCGAGCTTTATGACAGCCAAGTCAAGCTCGGCAACAGCCAGGACGAGTTCGGTGACCCCAACGAGCTTGGCGGCAGCCAGGGGGAGCGAGACCATTCTCAAGACCAAACTGTCATTGGTTCAAGCAGAGGTGATGGCAAGGTACAGTGGAATCCCGAATTATGGTTGCCAGTCTTGCGCAGCTCATTTTCTGTTACAAATTCCGATTACGTTTGCAGAACAAAAAGCCCTATGCCCGCTATATGGGATCCCGTGCAGCAAAATTTAATTAACGCGTTAGAGTCTGTTCAGAACCGCTCAGTTCGGTTCATTTGTTCTAATTATTCCCGTACTGCTAGCATATCAGAAATGAAATCTAACCTTGACCTACCCAATTTAACTGTCCGGAGGAAACTGGCGCGACTGCATTTTTTTCATAAGATATTTTTTCACAATCCATCAATCAAGCGAGACCTCATTTCACAACCGTCATACCACTCATCGCGCATTGATCATCAGCATAAGGTTGCCATTCCGTTTTGCCGCACCAAATTCTTTTCAGCAGCCTTCTTACCGAAAACAGCCGCCGATTGGAACCACCTTCCCTCTTCCGTTGTATCAATAACAGACCCTTTGTTATTCAAGACTGCAATTTCTCAGCAATGCTTGTAACTATACGCAGTTTCCATTATCTATCTTTGTCTTGTATGTGCTTGAATTCTTATACATTTTTAGTTGACTTATGTTGCCTTCCTGATTTGCGCATCTGATACTTGTTTCTTTATTTTGTCTTTTTTTCTTGTGTGTAATATATGTTGTACCCACCCCCTCTGTAATGCCCTACGGGCCCTGAGGGTATTCTAATCAATAAATAAATAAATAAATAAATAAATAAATAAATAAATAAATAAATTAGTTTGTTCTCGGCAAAAGCGAGGTTTTCTTGCTGCTGAAAAATTTAGTAGAATATCGAATTTAATTTTGGTGAGTAGGCTTGCATTGATCATATTTTATAATCACAAATTACAGACACAATCGATTGTTGGCAGAACAGCTTCATTTGACCTCAGTTTGAGGAATACAGTGAAAGAATTTGCTAGAAATCTGATCAGCGATTCTTAAAATATTCTCTTCGTAAAACACCCGGTCGAGCAAAAAATAAAAAAAAGTGCCATAGATACCAAGAAAATTAAACGTTTGCAGAACAAAAAGCCCTATGCCCACTTCTAATAAAGGCTTCCAGAGTGCCGCCATAATCTCAGACCATGACGTTTGTAAATATGCGTGACCTCTTAAAAAATTTTGCTGCCATGCCCCGAACATGCTGCTTCTACTCGCTAGACTATATGGCCTTGCTTTGCGAAGTGGCACACATAGTGGGGTTGATCTCAGATTCCTTGTTGTGGGTAGCGTACGTGTTCAACCGGTCATTTTCGTTATCGTGTCTAAGCTGCTGTACGAGGTTACTTATGTGTGTTTGCCGCTGGAGTGCTGCAAAGTGCCATACTGTGCTTGGGCGAGGCGAATAGCTTGTGTTGCATCAACGCGGTGACAACTAGTTTCGTGCACACAATGCGTCTCCGTGATGCAGAAGCTGTTTTTCGTGAGAGGGCGGCAGCGGAAGGAATTGAAGCGCATTTGTGTCATTCACTACTAAAAGCATTCAGTATGCTTACAACGCCGATATGCTTGCAGTACCATATGCACGTTTGTGATAGAGCGTCGAGTTTTTGGGTTCTCGAATCGCACTTTTGAAGGTGGTTCAGCATGAGGTTGCAGTGAACAGTGGTTCAGCACATGTTCGTTGTCATGTAGCAGTAGTTGTATACTACGTGCTTTTATCAACTGCGTGGCCGAGCAGATAGCTAAAGGTGCTTTTTGTGATGTGCTCCTAATAAAGACTAACACTGACATGCTGGAGCTCTGGGGAAGCTTGAAAAGCTAAATAAGCAGACCTACAGAAAGACTATGCAATAGTCTGCTTAAGCATATCACATTATTATAAATGAAAACCTACTACTATGTAACTAGAATTGTTGTGCAATCACGATTTTTTTCTATTTTTGAGGAGTGTTATGCTTTATCGTTTCCTTTTTTTAAATGTTCATGAAGTGAACCTAGTTTGTAGAATGGTTCTTGTATTGCATAATGTGGTTTGTTCAGGATAAATAGGTTGCTTGGTGCGTAAAAAGGTAGTGCAGTTCAAACCTGGTGATGGTTAAAAGGCTTTCTGGAAAGGCTGTTAGTTATGAATATTTTAAACTGATTAAAATATGTATTTGTTCCTCCAAGTTACTGAAAATTTTTTTTCATTTGTTCCTAGCACGACATATAAAATGCCGCTGACTGCTCGAAATGAAGGTTCTTCTGCGCAGAAATTGAAATTTCGGTGCCCCAGAAATCGCTGCCAATCCCACTTCAGCCGTCTCATCTCTGGTGTTTGCGCAGGAGAATATAAGCTCAATGGGGGAGATTAGCTGAAGTGACTTCTGCATCTGAAAAGCATAGATTTGATGCTTTTCCGCTGTTAGGGAATCTTTACGGCAGAAGTGAATGGAGTTTTGGCAATTACCAACAGAGGTTCAATTTTCAGCAATATTCGTTTGATGAATTAACGACTGATTACTTTGCAAAATAGCCTAAACTCAAAGTAAAAAAATAAATTAAAAAGGGTGTCTGTCGTCCCACAATAATAACGGTCATTTTACAGCGAAAGATGTTATAAGATCACAACTTGGGTCACGCGCAGTTGTCCGCCGCCTACGCCGGTATCTGTAACCACCTCGCGCGAAATTTAAAAAAAACTAGCACCAGTGATACAGTGGGGCTTGAACCCGGGTCCGCTGGGTGCCAGCCCAGTATTCTACTACTGAGCTACAAAGATACTTGCGACTTGTTGTGAAATTTGCGTTAAGCAGGCTTCACATCTCGAAACCAATCGTGTTGAGATTTATAAGGCGTTTTGAAACAGCGAAAGAACAACCAGTCACACAATGTGAATAGCGTAACGAGTGGGCAGTCCATTGCTCCAACTCATCAAAAAATTTCTTCTTGATCTCCTATAAACTGTGGCGCATACCCACATCAGCCTTAATTCCCACCGTCGTCAGCCACTGCATGAGCGATTGGCACTAAATTCCTCGCCATAGTGTAAAGGACACCACGCTTCTCAAAAGAATGACGAAAAATAGCATAGCAAATGCCGGCCTACTACTCAAATAAATGTATCAATAATGACCTTGTGGGTATAAAGCAAGTGTGCTTGCAGTAGATACCCAATGAGTGTTTAGAAAAAGCTCCAAAAGGCCGCTCTTCTAGCTTTCGCTGTGACTGTGCTGCGCCTTCCATGCAGGCCTGGCGTTTTATTTTGCCTTCCTTTTCTTGCATTGTCGCCGCGTGCCCAGCACTTTTCTTGTCACAAATGGAATGTGCGCTATCAGTGTGACATAGAATTCTTGGTAGGAAACTGGCAAGTGCTGAGTTTTCAAGAGAGGAAATGTAAGTAATTCAGATGATTATTGTTGTGAGACAAAAGGATGCACATTTTTCTCTATTTTTTCTTAGAGTGTACATGTTTGTACCTAAATGGCAAAATGTCACTCTAACACAAAATGTCGTGCTTGCCAAAGAGCCAATAACAATGTTGCATTAGTTTACTGATAAATATGACGTGAGCTGTACATGCTTGCTATTTGCTTAAATTGTGCAACTTTGTTTTTTCCCCTTTCTGTATGCAGATTTATGCTGGGTGTGACCGGTGGATAAAAAAGGATGCCTGTGGTATGTTGATGAAATCGCCCAGCGATTCAATGTTTTGTCGTGGGGCATGCCTCATCTACTGGACACCAGAGCAGTTTAAATGCCGAAGTGTCACGGGGATCTTGTCCAACAAATATAAGTCCATTGGGAAGACACAGGCGCAACCTGCCATGACGCCGGAGAAGCTAAACTCTCTCAAAGGTATGATGGTCTCATGTCTTAGGTTGAATCAGCTGATGGAGATCTTGTGCCATTGTTTCTGATCATGTCCCTTTGAATAACACCATCACACGTAGCAGGCTTTTTTCACATCCTGCTTTCTGGTGCTTACTGCATTGTGATTCTCATTGGGATCGCAAGTATTCCAGCGTAATTCTGCATTATGGGTAATTCTAGGAATATATAAGGCCCTGTGTGAGCATGTCGTGGCATCGGTTCTAATAAGCTGATGGGTTCGTGTGGTTATGGCCAAGTTGATTGGGGGTATAGTAAAGACTTGTTAATTTAGAAAATTGGACGATTCGGAAGTGTAATCGGGTCCCACAAGCATATGAATTGTTGAAAGGTGTCAAACTCTTTTATTCAGTCACATTTGGCCTCAACGTGGTTAAATTGAGATGATCCTTAGAGTGAGCCAAGTGTGAAGTGCACAGGAGGCAATTAAAGCTATGTTCACAGAAAACCAAAGAGGAAGGCATAGTCGCCATCCACAGCTGTATGCCGTGTGTAATGTCTGTGTGTAACACTGTGCTCTTCTTTTCGCAGGGGTGTTCCATATTTATATCAGAGATGGCACGCCAGCAGATGTCATTGCCAAAAGGGTGAAGAGCGTCCACAGGCACCTGGCACAAAAGCTGGGTGATGTGCAGCGGAAATACATACCATAAAAAAATGACTTTACATCTCTTCAAAAAATTGCACAGAAAGTTTTTACATTAAAGAGCCTTCAATAAATGAAGCTCGAACGTGTCACTACACTTACTTATGCTGCAAAACTGAAACCAATACCTAGAGTATACAGGCATTCATTTCATTTTCAGGTGTCACTTTCAGTTCCAGAAAAAATATATAGTATATAAGTGTAATAGGCAGAAATAGCCCCTGTAATTTCAATCAGTCTTTCACTTCTTGTTTCGCAACTTCTCATTGCTACTTGAACATTTTATCAGCATTGCCATCATGTTTTGTGTGTCGCAGTGCTTTAACCTTCAGCATTGCATACTTTATCAAAAGGGCTTGGATAGAATAGTTTATAGTGCATATTGTTTTGCATAATTAACCCTTAATGGTCACATTTTGGATACCACATAACGTGCATGCACAGTCAACCATGTTTGCATAATAATTGCTGGCCGTAACTATCACCCAGATTTTTTTTCCAACATGATTACTGCTCCCTAAACTTGTTTACAAAGGTGGTAATTTTGGCTGTTATGAACCTTTCGTTCATTGTTTCGCGAGGCAGCTACCTCACAAGTGCGGTACGTGTCGGCTTGCTTTGTGCCATTTTTCGGTGATTTCTATGGTAGGCAAGTTATGCTTCTGCAGTTGAAGGCACTCGAGCGTGGCCCTGGCTCACATTGTTTCTCTTTGAGATTGCCACACTAAAATAGTCGGCAGGAACATGCAGCTGCACAAAGAGGGGCAACAACAAGCGAAGGTAAATTGTCGGCACTCTTAATTATGCAACCTTCACGTGGCCACACTGATGGCGTAAACTAATGACTCTGGGTTGTCACTGCTCCTAAATTGGCACAGAATTGCATAACAACTGCTTAATAAGCGGGCCTGGCCAAGCTTCTAGCACGCGTACCAGTTACATGCAGACCAGTTACATGCAGACCAGTTACATGCAGACCCAAATTACGTATTCCGTCAGACCGACAGGCTGTTGGAATTTTTGACTGGGGACGGTCAGAGAAATTTCTATCTCGGTGTATGAGCCCTAACGGCATCATCCGCCAGGTAGCGCATGTCACGTATAAGCATATTTCTGCCTCTGAGATATCCTGACTACAATCAGAGCCAGTGATGAAGTGCATGTCAGTAGGCGAAACTCCAGCCGTCTTTCGGAGACCGTAACTACTGCGCGCCAAGACACCACATTTACTGCCTAGGGGTAATGCTACGTAGCTGACATATCAGTGTTGAGACATTCTGCACACAGAAGACGACGAAGAAGAGGGCTGGTCTGTCCGTTGTGCGCGCTTGGTCATTCTCAGAACGTCTTCCGGATTACACTACTATATTTGAATCAGAGTGTTTAGCAGTTTTTATTGTTACTGATTTGTTTTCATACCTTCAGCTTCTTCTGTAGAGTGTTCTGCTTGAAATTTTGTCGCTTCTTTATAGCTAGGTTGATATTGGTGCCCCGTCATCGATGAATATCTATAAATGAAACAGTTACCACTTCCGTGCAGTGGTCTCTAGATGTTCGTGTAATGTCCATGATACCTGAGGCCACATTTTTTAGTAAATCACAATTTCGTAAATATTCTTTACATTAGAAATCTATGAAAATTATATTACCAGCGCAATAACACAGACTTTTCACTTTTGATCGGATTAATGAATGGTGCCCCTCTCGTATATGGCAAAAGTTTTAAAAAAATTTCAAGCAGAATTCTGTCTCTAAATTTTTATTGTGATAGAAAGTATATGAAGAGTCTCAGCTGATTTTAGCCGTTGTCGCTGCCACCACCGCTGGAGCCCCTGTCATTTACGTATGTGTATATAAATGCGAGGACAGACGCGCGAGCCTCCTTTTTTAGGGAAGTGAAGATTGCCTTTCC
Source organism: Rhipicephalus microplus (assembly GCF_043290135.1). Classification (NCBI taxonomy): domain Eukaryota; kingdom Metazoa; phylum Arthropoda; class Arachnida; order Ixodida; family Ixodidae; genus Rhipicephalus; species Rhipicephalus microplus. The sequence goes on from NC_134703.1 coordinate 222,062,139, forward strand.
GGCCGGGGTCGTCTGCGCGTGCGCTTATCTCGTCAGCGAAAAAGGGGGAGAGGGGGCTTTCATAGATGCCGTGCTATTTGCGGCAACAATCGGCGTGCAGCGTGTGCCCCCTTCCCCCCAGAAGGTAGGAACTTTTATGGGCTGCGCTCTCAACACACAAGAAATGGTGCCGAAAGCGTACCTGAAGTGGTCCTTTTCTCTTACACCAGCGTTTGTAGCGTTACTTGAGAAGGGATCTAAATTAGTTGACTGCCAGCCTTGTTGCACATAACACTGCAGTTTTTCGATATCACATTCATTGCTTCACTGTTTCGGTGAAACTTATATTGTCACGACGCAGACACAGCAGAAGTCTGATATAGAAGAGCTCACTTTAATTAAAATGAAAGGTGCTCGGAAAGAAGACCGGACAAGAGCTTCGTCTTCCTTTCTGGCTGCGCGAGCCCTCCTCTGCAGGTTGAATGCGGAATTTACCTCCCTCCAGAAAGAGCATCGTCCCGATGCTCGGATACAGAATACGCGGTGTATGTAGTTGACGTATTACGCAACTGGCTCACTGCAATATGGCTTCATCCGCACAACGTCTACGATTTCAGATTTTTGAGTTCGCGAGGAACTGTCATAGATGACCTCATCATTCACGTTACTTAGGCGCCGTACAACATTGTAGGGACCGAAGTACTTCTTCAGTACCTTTTCAGAAAGGCCGCGTCGGCGAATAGGGCTCCAGACCCACACTTTCTCGCCTGGTTGATAAGTGACGTATCGGTGTCACAGATTATAACGTCGTGCGTCGGAACTGTGCTGCCCGGCGATTCGCACGTGTGCTAACTGCCATGCCTCTTCAGCTCGTTGGGTAAAGGCTTGAACATCCATGTCTGTATCGTCGAAGTCCTGCATCAGCATGGCATCAAGCATTATCGTCACTTCACGGCCATAAAGAAGTCCAAAGGGCGTGCTTCGTGTAGTTTTCTGCTGCACCTTATTATAGGCAAACGTCACGTATGGTAGAACGTCGTCCCAATTTTTATAATCCACGTCAATGTACATACTCAGCATATCAGCAATTGTCTTGTTGACGCGTTCTGTTAAGCCGTTGGTTTGTGGGTGGTAGAAGGTAGTTTTTCGATGCACTGTTCCACTCAACACAAGCACTGACTTGAGGAGCATGGCCGTGAAAGTGGTACCTCTGTTCCTTAATATAATTCTAGGAGCACCATGCCTCAGAACGATATCTTTAATAAAACATCGTGCTGCTTCTACTGCGGTTCTGCTTAATAAAGCCTTTGTTTCTGCGCAGCGAGTAAGATAGCCCGTAGCGACAATTACCCACTTGTTTCCAGTATGCGAAGTCGAAAATGGTCCCAGGAGATCCATTCCGATTTGTGCAAAACGCATGGTGGGAACTTGAACTGGTCGCGACAATCCACCTGGTTTTAAAAGTGCCGATTTTCGTCGTTGACAATCGAGGCACGTGCGAACGTAATGCTTTACAGTGCCTGGAAACTTCGGCCAGTAGTACTTCTGTTGGATTCTGGCCAATGTGCGCGTGTATCCGAGGTGGCTGGAGGTTGGCTCATCGTGGCAAGCGCTCAGGATCTCAGTGTAAATGGATGTCGAGACGACAGGTAAGTGGCCATTTTCGCTTGGGGAAAAGTTCTTCTTGTATAGGACACCACTTCGCAAGCAGAATGATGGCAGGCTCTTTGCAAATATCTTGGGAATGCTTCTACACTGGCCGTTAAGAAAATTAATAAGAGGAAGCAACTCACTGTATTATTTCTGCTTAGACGAAATGGTGACCGTGTTGACCACTCCTAAAAATGCCATGTCATCGGCTTCTGAGACATCGTCTTGCTTTATAGGCGACCTGGATAAGCAATCGGCATCAGAGTGCTGCCGTCCCGACTTATAGACGACCGTCATATTGAATTCTTGAAGCCGTGAGCTCCAGCGCGCTAGCCGACCAGATGGGTCCTTCAAGTTGGTCAGCCAGCAAAGGGAGTGGTGGTCGCTGACTACGTGGAAGGGACGGCCGTAGAGGTATGGGAGAAACTTCAGAACTGCCCATACTACAGCAAGACATTCGTCTTAAGTTGTGGAAAAATGAGACTCGGCACGGGAAAGCGGGCTACTTGCATATGCAATCACTTTCTTGGCTGAGTCTTGCCACTGCACGAGTACAGCACCTAAACCTACGTTGCTGGCATCGGTGTGGATCATAGTAGGAGCGTTCTCGTCGAAGTGAGCAAGCACAGGTGGTGTCTGCAGGCGCTGTCGTAGACCGTGAAATGCTGCTTGTTCCTCTTCGTCCCATAAAAATTGAACATCGTCTCTCGTTATGCGTGTTAAGGACGACGCTATGTGCGAGAAATCGGCGATAAGCCTGCGGTAGTAGGCGCAAAGGCCGAGAAAACGTCTTACGGCCTTCTTTTCTGTTGGCACCGGAAATTTTCGGACGGCGTCAATCTTTTCGGGGTCCAGATGAACACATTCATGGCTCACCACATGTTCTAAGAATGGAAGTTCCTTGAAACCGAAATGACGTTTCTCAGGTTTCAGAGTTAAGCCAGCGGACCGTACTGCTCGAAATACTAATAGCAGCCATCTTAGATGTTCCTCGAATTTTGGTGAGGAAACATTGGCGTCGTCGAGGTATACCAGACACGTCTGACACTTAAGGCCTGATAGAACGGTATTCAGCAGTCTCTGAAATGTTGCTGGGGCTGAGCACAATCCGAAGGGCAATACTTTAAACTCGTAAAGCCCGTCAGGCGTAACAAAAGCAGTCTTTTCTCTGTCCCACTTATCGACCTCGATTTGCTCATAATCGCTTTTCAGGTCCATCGACGAGAAGAAGCGTGCATGCCTCGGCCTGTCCAGTGAATTGTCAATTCGCGGTAATTGGTATACGTCTTTCTTCGTCACGTGGTTCAGCTTGCGGTAGTCCACACAGAAGCGTAAGCTGCCCTTCTTTCTTCTTAACTATCACTACCGGTGACGCCCAAGGGCTTTTTGATGGCTGAATGATGTCATCATCGAGCCAGTGATGCCCAAGAGCTTTCTGACGGCTGAATGATGCCATCACCGAGCATTTTCTGTATTGTTCCTGGATTGCTTCGCGTTCTTTCGGTGCCACGTGTTATGGGTTTTGTCGAATTGGTCTTGCCGTCTCTTCCGTTATAATTCTATGCTTTGTCAGTGGTGTTTGATTTACCCTCTAGGTCGATATTAAACAATCTTCAAACTGGCCGAGAATATCTAGAAGACTGCCTCTGCGCTGGCGATAAATCTGTGCTCACGTCGACAGGTAGTGGTGTTGAAGCGCCCGGCGTCTCTGTCTGTTGAACTGCGAAGCACTCGCGGATTTATACAATTTCTTTGAAGTATGCAGCTGTGGTCCCCCCTACTATGTATGTGCTTGAATTCTTATACATTTTTAGTCGACTTATGTTGCCTTCCTGATTTGCGCATCTGACACTTGTTTCTTTATTTTGTCTTTTTTTTTCTTGTGTGTTACAAATGTTGTACCCACCCCCTCTGTAATGCCCTACGGGCCCTGAGGGTATTCTAATAAATAAATAAATAAATAATGTGTCGACGCTCGTTGCTGAAGTTCGTCAACAGGACCTCTGCTTGCCCAGACACTACACTGAGGAGACATCTGGCAATAGCGATTCCTTGAGGCTGAGACTAAAAGCGTCGGTACTTGTCCAGTGACACCTTCTCCAGTATGCTGCGTGTTACACGTGACAGAGACGAGGCGGCATCACAACGGTGGCATGGTCACGTCGTCAATCATGGGCTTAGGATTGCGCTGCAGCGCTGCTACATGGTCCGCTGAGAAGGTCAGTATACCGTCCGGTATGTTTATGATGGCACTGTTCTCACGCAAGAAATCCATACCCAAGATGGCCTGTTTACAACACTCAGAAAGAATAACGAAGGTTGCGACAAATGATGAATCCCCGATCTTGATTCGTGTGGTGCGCTTTCCGGTAGGCGTCAGCAGCTGGCCTCCGGCTCCTCTAATTTGCGGCCCCGTCCATTCCATTTTTATCTTCTTGAGTTTGTCAACCATATTCGCACTCATTATTGAAAAATCCGCACCAATGTCGAACAGTGCGGTCACAGTCTTCTCAATTCTCCATAGTCACTGCAGCTTGCTACTGTACTCAAGTTAGTTAGCTCTTTCATGTGCACTTCTATAAGCGCTTCATCTTTCACGTATCGTTGCTTGAGCATGTCGATAGCTTTCGCATAACTGCTGCCTAAATATTGAAGTCCCTCTGCAGCAGCTGTCGCTCTCCCAGTTGGTGATGACAGAACGTACATGAACTCTGGATTCTCGTTAAATTTTGTTCACAAGTGAACAGCTGATTTGAAATGACGCCAGAATCTCTGCTACCTCCTCCTGTCGCCATCAAACGTTATTAATTCGACCTTTGGTAGCTTTACTGCATTTGCTTGCGGCGCTTGTCTGGCATTATCAATTGAAGTTGCCTGTTCCATTATTGTCTCGCGCCATTCTTGTGGGCAAAGGTAGGCAGTGATGTTATGCAAAATGCTAATCAGCTTTAGCTCGTACTAAGCGGTCGTCGCAAACTCGGCTTTGGCTGTTTCCGGCATTATGAACTGTTCCATCTGCTTGTCAACTTTCTTCAACATGCCAGTGATGCCTCTAGTCTGGCTGGCTATCAGCGATATTGCTGTAGGGTCTTCATTCCCATGAAGCTTATTTCCTCCTTAGCTCACTAGGTGGGTTATTAGCGTCATCAGTGTTTTTCTTTTATTCGAAATTACTACCCTGTTCATCTTGAATAATAGACGAAATAGCTGGTCACTTACAGACTTCAGTGGTGAATCTTCATCCGTGGCTGTGTCGTCTTCGTGGCTGTGCCGCTCTCTCAGGTGGCAATGTTCTGTCTCGCTGCCGTTGGTTCGCACAGGGCCTTCTCCTCGTCAGTCCTCTGCGGCCTGTCCTTCGTCCTAGTATTCCGTGGCCAGTGGGAAGAGAAGCCGCTATTCTGGTCACGGCACCATGTCGCAGAAACGAGATGAGACAAGCGTGGACTCGTGGACTGCTTTCGAATGCTGTTGTTGTTGTTGTTGCCCCTTCGCACTGGCACATACCCACTATGGGGGATTGGCCATGAAATCTAGAAGTATCCTATATGAGATATATTAAAAGGTTTATCCTTAATGAAAAAACTAATGATGTAATAGAAAATAATAATTAACTAAAAAGGAATATTAAACTAAACAAATAATTGAAGATTGAATCAAGAAGAGAAAAGGTGAGGTAATACTACAGTGGAAGACAGAAATTTTGAGTAGACCAGACAATCGAGCTTATCTCACCCGGTCACAATCAAATGAATATGCAAATTTCATTCAAAATTAGACAAGTGTCTTCAGAAATATATTTAAGCAGGCATTATTATGACATGCGCTTTGATTCTCGAATGAAATTGCATACAGCATCGAATACGCTCCTGTGGCAATGTCCCAAGCTAAAGGCACCGAAACTTAGAACATTATCTGCAGTTAAATTTAAACCTACTGCTTGAAACGGAACAATTAAAAGTCTTTTCCTAATTAATGAATAGTTTTTACATGTTATAAAGTAATGCTCTATTGTTTCCGTTTCTTCACAGAATGGACACAGGGGGGATATCGCCAGACCAGCTCTGTGCAAGTAAAAGTTTAATGGAGGGACACGACATCGAAATTTGGTTAAAATAACTTCTAACTTTTTAGATTGACTCCACTGAGGTTTCCAGGGGTATGTTAGGTGCTGATAGTCCGTATATTTAGTAATATTTTCCATAATATCCGTATAAATAGCCCATTTTCTATATCTGATCGACACTATGTGTTCCGATTCTGGTAGTACCGAGATCACAGGGCCATCAAGTGTGGCTCGAGATAGTGAATCGGCTATTTCATTCAACCGTATGCCACAGTGTCCCGGGACCCAGACTAACTTCAGGAACTTCACATGAGGTGGAACTAATGTTTGTAATGTCGCTAGAGCTCTTGATTGTTCTGAAGCTGTGAGACTAGTACACAGCGAAAGAGAATCAGTAATTATCATTGCACTCTCTTCGTTTGAAGGAAGTTTTCGTAGCGCTAAAATAATAGCCAGGAGCTCAGCTTCGAAAACCGGAGTGAAGTCTGGTAGTCTTACCGAGAATGACCAACCGAGGTAATCTGAGACGATTCCTACTGCTGCCTTTTCTTTATTCACAGAAGCGTCTGTGGCTATTATGTTCTTTATTTCCGCATGAGCTATGTAGTCTTCTAACCTGTCATTTAAGTAACTCGAAGATTGAAACTTAGATAGTGGGGGAAAAATTTCATCACATTCTATCGTAATATTGTGATTTAATGCTTTGGTTCCAATTACCGATCTGATATCCACCTTTATGCTTTCAAGTTTCTTTTGTACAAAAATAATCTGGGGAGTACGAAAGCGTGGCCAGTGAGCGAGGAAGAAGGCGTCGGGGTCACTAATAAAGGCATATGCAGACCGTCTCGCTGATAAGCCGTAAAATTTCAAGTATGTTTGTACTGTTAAGATACGGAATCGGCAAAGAATAGTTGGTATGCGAGCTTCCTGATATAGTACATTAATAGCGACATACCTGGGGAGTCGCAAACATAACCGTAACGCTTCTCGCTCTAATAGAACTAACGGTTTAATTTTGTACGTAGGGCCACCCGAAAATAATATACACCCAAATTCGAGTATTGGGCGCATGTACATTTTATATATCATTAATAAGGTGTGTCTACGTAACCCATATTTTCTGTTGCTCAACCTTCGCAATAAGCCTGAAGCTCGTTGTGCCTTTGCCACGTTATAGTCTATGTGAGGGCTCCAGTTAAGTTTCTCGTTATAAATAATGCCCAAATATTTGATAGACTCTACTTGTGGAATCGGTTCCTGATTATAAAGTACTGAAATTTGAATAGAATCTGCTATAGGGAACACCAGGAGCGCACTTTTACTTATGTTTAGAGACAATGAAATTGAATGCAGCCAAATTTCAAGAGAATACATGTACTTTTGCAATTTTTGATGCAAAGAATAAATGTCACTATCTGCAACGAAAAATGCAATGTCGTCTGCATAAATGTAGACAGTGATATCTCGTTCAATGGGAATTGAGCTCATCAACACATTGAATAACAGCGGAGATAGGACCGCCCCTTGAGGTACTCCACGTTGCTGTTTGAATGCTTGCTTGCTTGCTTCATCCTTTCTTTTGTGGCTCTCACCCACTAGGGAGGATTGGCCAAGAAGCCGGTGGTTAAGGCAAGTCAATACCTTTAGGTTATCCAGGCTAGGGGAATAAGATTACATTGTTTTGACTTTGTGAGATTAATTTGCCACAATGCAGAAAAAAGGAAAATAAGAGAAATAATGGACTTTGTTGAATATCTGTTCCAAGAGGCGCGCTCACCAGCCTTGCCTTGTCGATTCCGTATCCTGACAGTTCAGGCTTATCTAAACTTTTATAGCTATTCGGTAAGGCGATCAGAATATGTATTCATTAACGACCCAGACTCTTTCTTTTTTTCTCATCGACAACGTTTTCATATAACACAAATCAATTTTCTCGAGAAGTGACTACACAGAATAAACGTAAAAATACGAGATATACCAGCAGCAAACGAGCCAAATCCAAATCTCACCATAAAATATGATGACATTTCCTCCTGTAAGCCTAAATTTCAATCACACCAGGTCCTAAATAGCCGCTTGAGAGATTACCTTGCACACGTGGAAACAAATAATGTAATAGCCACTGATGCTTCAGTAATAGATGAGAAGGCAGGAGTAGGTATTTACACTACTTCACTTCACTGGTCGTTTTCAGTAAGACTGCCAGACTTTACACCTATTTTTGAAGCTGAACTTTTGGCAATCGTTCTAGCACTACAAAAACTAACTTTGGACGCCCACATTGCAATAATAATTACAGACTCCCTGTCCGTATGTACGTCACGGACAGCTTCATCTCAATCAGATGCCTTTAGGACATTCCTTACGCTAATTTCTCCACAGCTTAAGCTCTTAAAGTTATAATGGGTACCTGGACATTGTGGGTTAGAGTTAAATAAAATGGTGGACTCATTAGCTCGAATGGCGTTAAATAGTCCATTACTTTCTGTGCTTCCGATGCTGCCCAGTATAACGGCTATGAGATATCAAAAATTTGCACTCAGTGCTGATGCCATAGAATCAGTAGCACCAAGCGCTGAATTTAGAAATTTGAAATATCAATGGAAATGCGGCTGGTGTCTTACTAGACAACTGGGAGTCATTCTAACAAGACTGCGATGTCGTGTGCCCCCTTTGAATCTATATTCACACAGGGCTCATCTGGGAATATCTCCCCTATGTAGCTTTTGTACAGATCTGGAATCAATAGACCATTATTTTTAGTCATGTCGCCATTACAGTCTATTGAGAAAACGTCTCTTTGCCATCATATTTGTTAACCTTGGGCTTCCCTTCACCTTTGAGAATATACTCTTCTTTGGTGCTTCGGTTTTGGGCTACAGCCCCAGCAATGCCTTTAATGCCGTTTGCAGTTATCTTTGTGAAACAAAACGAATGCGCCTCTAAGTTCTAATGTGCATATTTGTTATTATATTGGTATTAGGCCAATTCTAAACATCAATTTTAAACTTGTTTGAAATTACTTCAATTTCAATTCGAGATATATATTATTCTGTCTAGTCGAAATGGCTAAAAATTGCACTCTTTTTGTATTTACGCGTGTTTATTCTCCTCCTGCTAGGAATAGGTATCATTCGAAGGCTTTAAATTTCATATTCTCAATTCTTGGCCAATCCCCCTGAGTGGGCAAGAGCCATAGTGGAGGCATCATCATCATCATCATTAACTGAGATGTAATTGTTATATGATATTCTTCTGAAGGTTAAATCTTCACAGTGTAAAAGCTAAATAATAAGTGTTAGATTGGCTATTAAAAATCGAGAGCTGTGAACGAACAGCAAGAATGTTCTTTTTTATTTTTATTCTTCACGCACGTGCCCTTCCAAGCCTCTTGTCTTTCTCTTCTTCCCCTTGTCCTCGGCGAGTTTTAATACAGCTTACCGCTGTAGCCGCATTTCCACCTCCTACGAACAAAAAAGCTGTTCGGCGCTTTTCGGGCTTGAGCGCCTATTATAGACAATTTATTAGAGGGTTTTTCAAGTTAGCGAAACCTTTGACCCGCCTTACACGAGATGACACATCGTTTGTATGGGCTACCGAGCAGCAGGCTGCTTTTACCGAATTATGACAGCGGATGGAGTCAGCACCCGTTCTTGGCACTTTGGCGATGATGCTGACACAGAGATGCATACTGATGCCAGTACCATCAGCCTCAGCGAAGTGCTCGTCCAGCATTAACACGACAAAGAATGAGAAATAGCCTATACCAGCCGCTCACTGTCCCGTACAGAGGTGAATTACACAGCGACAGAGAAAGAGTGTCTCTAGTAGTACAAGCGATCACGAAGTGTCGCCCGTACCTTCATGGTCATACATTCAAAGCGGTGACGAATCACCATGCCCCCTGTTGGTTGGTGAACATACGTGAACTCTCAGAACGACTGGTCCCGGTGGACCTTGCGTCTATAGCGATTGAATGTGACCGTCGTCCATAAATCTTAACGGAAGCATAAAGACGCTAATACGCTTTTCTGTGCACCCATATTTTATTCAGTAAGAAAGAAGAAAACAATAATAGTTGTCTGGGTGCCCGTAGCTGATCGGACTGAAGCAGATGGCAGCGAGCGGATGAAGAGATCCGACCGCTCATCGACAATTTAGAGGGTTGTCACGCCATTATACCTCGCCATCTATCTCACGTCCTGACGTCTTTCTGCTTCCGAGATATTGTCCCGTACCACAAATACAGCGCTTCTACACACCTCCTCGTCGTTCCGAAGGGCATGCGAGACGACGTCCTGTTGGCATATCATAACGAGCCTACATAAGGTCATCTAGGCTACTCGCGAATACTCGCCAAAGTAAGCGAGATGTACTACTGGCCTGGACTTTCGGCAAGCGTGATGCAGCACGGCAAAGGCTGCCGTGAAAGCCAGCGTCAAAAGTCACCATCAAACAAGCTGGATGGAATACTTCCACAAATTGGCCCACCTCACAAGACCAATATGGCATGGACATTCTTGGCCAATTTCCTTTATTGACCGACCTCAGCAAATGAGTGATTGTAGCAACTGACCATCTGACACGCTATGCAGAAACAGAGGTGATACCATAAGCTATGGCTTCTGAGGTAGCGCTGTTCTTCATGTGCTCTATCGTTCTGTGTCGCAGGGCTGAATTTACAGCGATAACCTACTGAGGGACAGCGTTCACTGCGCAGCTTATGGACGAAGTTTTTCGAATAAGTAACAGTAGGCATACAATGATAGCTGCTTATCATCTGCAGAGTAACGGACTCACCGAGCGACTAACCAAGACAGTCACAAACATGATCTCCATATACATCTACGTGCAACTTAAAGCATGGGATCGCAGTTTGCCTTATGTGACGTTCGCTTACAACACCGTCGTTGGAGAAACAACGCGATTCACATCGTTTCGTTTTTTCTACTGCCGCGAAGCTCAGACAATGCTGGATTCTATCATTCCTTTTGAAGACGCCGATCAGTTAACAACTGACGCCGAAGAATTCGCATAGCGTGCCGAGGAAACTGGCCAGCTGGCCCGGCTACACATTGGCCTGCAGCACCAGGTCGATGCATTACGTTACAATATGCGTCATAAAGACGTTACAACGTGCGTCATAAAAACACTTAGGTAGACCAAGTTTAGTTTTTCGACACCTGTTTCTCACCGTAGCCTCTCCGAAAAGCTGCTAAACAGATACTTCAGTTCATGTAAAGTTGGTGCGGCGTGGGTGGCATAAGCTACGAAGTGGTTCTTGAGTCTGCCCCATCAACACGGATACAGCGAAGACAACGGAGCTCTTACATAGTTCATGTGGTGCGCATGAAACCTTATTTTGCGTGTTCCCAATTTCTCGTACTTTTTGTTTATTTTCTTGTCTCCTTTTATTTGTGCTACATTTATTAATTTACACCACAATTGTGGAACTGTCAGCGTGTAACATTTCAGCATTCGTGTCTTTGCCTATTCTTTAAGCTGCTTTGTTTCTTCTTGCAATAATGTTGCAGCCTTGCAACGAAACTCTTTTTTTTGTGGAGGAAGAATGTTACTACCCGCTTCTTTTAGTGGGTCGTATGCCTAAGCGAATTCTCAGACCACTAAACAAAGAAGTGCGAACGTGACCCCGGTCTGGCGAGCAATGATATGGCGGATGCTCTAGCCACAGTATCTCTTAGCAGTCCCCTTATCCCGATTTCGCCTGATACTACTTACGCGACAGCAAAAAGGTTAAAAACCTGTTTGCATGAATGCAACTGCTACTCATTGAATAAATTTCGAGATTTCGCATATCTAAGATGCTGCTAGAATAGACAGTGGGGCGGAACACGGCAATTGGAAGTTACTTAGACAAAATTGCGTTGTAGAATTGCGCAACGAAATTATTATTTGCATAAAGTTGGTTTAAAAGAGTCGTCACCTTTATGTCAGGTTTGCGAAGAAATGGAAACGATAGATCCTTTCTTTATTATTATGTCGCCGATATTCTTATCAGCAGAAAAGATACCTCGTAGGTCCACTTTCAAAATTAGCATTAGCATTAAATGTGGCAGTAATTTTATTTTTTGACAGCATTAAATTTGGTTATAGCCACAGGGACGTCTGCTCTGCAGTATTTGACTACGTATTTGAAACAAAATTGAAACAAAACGATTACCATGTTAAAAAGCCTTTATATATATATATATATATATATATATATATATATATATATATATATATATATATATATATATATATATATGAGATATAACAGACAGTAATGCCAAGGAATGTACAGGGGAAGTTATTAACATTAATGGAATGTAAATAAGAAGAAAGAAAAGTGGATGAAAAAATTACCAACTGTAAGCAGGAAACTGTAAGCCTGCTTACAGTTGGTAATTTTTTTATCCACTTTTCTTTCTTCTTATTTACATTCCATTAATGTTAATAACTTCCCCTGTACATTCCTTGGCATTACTGTCTGTTATATCTCATTATTATTGTGTTAAAAACACGGAAAAACGAGCCCTTAGGTATACACTTCTTTCCCTTATTATATATATATATATATATATATATATATATATATCATTTGTTTAAGACACACCAGTACCTCTGTCTCAAATCGCATCTTTTAGCCTGCACCGGTCCCTGCTCAGATATACTCCTTTTCCAATTTTTGGCTTTTCTTTCTATATAATTTTTGTCAGTCCAAAATTATTTTGTGTTTGTAAAAGCATAAGCCTTTAATTACAGATCCTGCCACCCGGTTCTTGGCCGATCCCCCTTTGTGGGTGTGTGCCAGAGTAACAAGGATCATCATCATCAAACCAACCCGACGCGCTTGGTAAGAGCCCCGTTGCTAAGACCTCAATAAAACAACTCTAGATCAGGAAGTGACATGACGCTATACTGATGGACGACTTTGCAAAAGGAGGCAAGAAAGACGCTGGAGATCATGCCGTTGGGCAATACGGCATTGGTCAGAGGGAAGTTATGCGTGGATTGTGCAGAACATAATAATTTACGGATCGTGAATATCTTTTTACAGAGAACGGGCTAAGTGTAAGTGTACGTGGTGGAGTCCTAATGACGAAATAAAACAAAAAAGATTTGATTCTGTGTGCACACCCAGGCATTGTACAAGATGTTGAAGTAGGTGGCAAGATCCGATGCTGTGACCATAGAATGGTAAGACCTCAAATTAATCAAAACCTGAAAAAGCAAAGGCGCAAACGCAAGAGGACGATTAATGAGCTAGCGCTGAGAGGTCTAAATTTTCAGAACCCTCCACTATGTCATTCCTCATATCATGGTTTTGGGACATTGAGCGAAAGTTTCTTTTCACAGAGCCTAAGAAACTCACGTTTATGCAAAACAACTTATACAACGACGAATAATCGCGGCTGCAGTAACAATACCATAAGAAAGTTTGTTGAGCACGAATCAAGTTTTGTTTCTTGAGTTTAGTTTTATTGCCAGCATTTTTGTATCAGACAAGAAGAAAAGTGCGTGAACAATGCTAATCGCGAGAACTACTGTAAATGTAACCCGCAGATGGGTTTCTGGCAATTCATTGCCAAGAATTCTCGTGTGTTCCATTGTTTGACGAAATTGTGATTGTTACCAAGAGCGACTACTAAGTCAACCCTTTCGTAATTAAAAATGAGCAATTTGGCTATTGCGGTAGTTTCTTAATCAGCAAAACTTCCCCAACGGTGTGAAAAGAAATAGGTTTCCTGCGCAAACCATAAAAACTGGTGCTGTGTGTTGTCTGATTTCACCGAAGGGTTATTTTTCCATTCGCCCGGATTCATCAGGTTATTTTGTCTTACGAAGGTCAAATGATTTTGCGATGTGTATGTGAGGGCACTTTTGTTCGACCCGATCAAGAAATAAAATTCATTGTGGTGAGTAGCGCCGATGTGTCTAATTTCTGTCTTGCGGCCTGCGTTCTCCCGAGCATAGGTAACTGCCTTTTTAATATGCTCTAAGAAGCCCCCATCATTACACTCGTTAATATGATTATTTTCACAGTGGCACCGACTTGCGCAGACTCGACCCGACGCTCTCACTCCCAGTGGGTTTCCGCGTTCTAAAAGACAGAGCGTGCGAACAATGACAAATGTTAGGACAACACAACCGCCAAGCAACAATTATAGAGGCGCGCAGTGGAAAATGAAAGAAATCACTTTAAAGTTTAGCCTAAAGTTGGAGAAAACAAGGTCAGTGCATGTTTTAGGTTGGCTGCTGATTGTTTCCCGCCATACAAAATGCATCGTAGAGCATATTGAGACGTCATATGCTGCCAGTCGTCCACGATCGTCATCTTTATCGTCATCACGACCTCGGCGCACACCAACGCCACCGATGAGAAAACGTGGTAATATTGTTATCCAGACGGTTTTTGCTGTATTTAGTTACTTCCGTCTCTTTAAATAAAAGGGGCTATAGACCTTGCTTGGTTTAGATAGATAGATATATAGATAAATAGATAGATAGATAGATAGATAGATAGATAGATAGATAGACAGATAGATAGATAGATAGATAGATAGATAGATAGATAGATAGATAGATAGATAGATAGATAGATAGATAGATAGATAGATAGATAGATAGATAGATAGATAGATAGATAGATAGATAGATAGATGCGCGAAAAGTGTCGCTTGTTTGCTAGTAAACGCAAAGAAAAGGAGGCCTGTCTCAACACTCGCGACAATTACGCTGCTTAACTTAAGCTTATTCTCGTTTTCAACACCTTCCTTATCTTGAAAACGAGCGATGATGCGTTTGTGAAGTTTGTGAAGGGATGGCAGACATACAGCAGAAAAGGAACGAACTTGCCCCGAAAAGATTCGTTGAGCGGTCTTACGAGTACTCCATTTGAAAGCACGTGACTACTATACTGCTGATTTCCATCCCCAGTCTTTCTCGTAAGACGGCATGGTTTGTGCTATTCGCCTGCAGAGCATGGGCTGTCTCGTGTGTACGCACGCTTTTAGAAGTCCAGCGCCTGCACAAACACCACGGTGTGCACATAATAATGCACTTGCGTGCTCCCAAAGAGATCCGTTTCTCATGCATTCACCCCAAGCACTCTCTATCCTCTCACCCCTCCCTTTTTTTTACTAAATTGTTTTCATCTTTCTCTTTAAGAGCACTCACCTGGATATGCACGGGAAATCAGCAGTTTGCTTGCACCTTAGCGCGGTTTCTTCCTTCGGGCCCACTGTGCAACCGCGACTGGCGTCTATCGCACGGGTGCATGAAAGCGTGCCCGTCACTGAGACTTAGGTTGGTTCCTCCAAGAACTCAGTTTAGTTTCCATGAGTAAACAGCGACGGGCTGAGCACGGTTAGTTGAGTCTGCGCACACACGACGGGGTCAACGATGTTTACACCTAGACGGCTTGTTCAAACTCCACAACGGAAAAAGAAAAAAAAAACTCAGCTGTAGAGATTTTTGCGGATCGGGGATTGCTCGTGTGTTTACGAACAGCTTAAATGCAGTCTGTGGTTGATTTTGGCCTGACGGAGATGAGTTTCCACAGTGAAAAACTGAACGAACAAATACGCAAGCACGCACTACTTAAAAATTTAGTGCGTGCTCTATCAAAGGGTAGGAAGGTTAGCCTTTTTCTTGTCATTATCGGCAAACACAAACCTTGTTTGTCATTCAAACCTTTTCACAAACCATTTTCTTGTCACCTTTTCACAAACACCTTTTCACAAACACAAACCTTTTTCTTGTCATTCTCGGCAAACACATAGTTTGCCGAGAATACCAAACAAGATCGACTAGAATGATGGATTAGGAGCAACAACAAAAGCACGGCATATCCACGAAGTAAATGATGCTGAGTGGGCGAAACAGTGAAAGTGATCGGTGTTACCGTAAATCACTCGTGACATTCACCACTTACGAACGTAAAAAAGTGATAAAGCGGGGCACATTTATATCCCAGGTTTACTGGTCATCGATGATACGTTGTTGTGAGTTGTGAAGTTGCATTTACCCTCATTATTACTGCTTTGTGATATCTGATCTAGTCTCGAGTTCGCAAATACGACATCTGTGCACGTTCTCCTGGTGGTTGTTTCCAGTCATATTAAATGCACTGCAGAACATATCGAGACGTCATATACTGCACGAGCCCGTCACTGTCCGTGATCATCAGAGTCATCGTCATCGCGGCTACGGTGCACGCCTACACCTCCAATGGACGCATGTAGAAAGTAAGGAGCTGCGCCCCTAAAAATATTTAGCGATTTCACTTAGCAAGTGCGTCGTCAGGCGATGAGTTTTCTATACACTTATCAGTAAGTCATTCAGTCAGTCAGTAAGAACAAGCCAAGCAAAGCCAATTCAATGTTTTATTTAGAAATTGTCTCAGGAGCCAATGTCCCTTAAAGGGGTACTGACTTTACGAACCTGTATTAGAAATGACTGCTATATCCACAAAGTTAATTTTAAAGAAGCTACCTTGGAGTGCACGGGGAGTTTTTCGGCGAGACCATGCCTGCAGGAAGGTTTGTTAACGAGCCTGCGCATAATGTGTACGTCGAAGGCAGTGTTGTCGGGCACGTTCCTCAGTCGACACTGCACAGCACTGGCCACATCGATTGGCACGCTAACCACCTAACTTTTTATTTCATACTGACCACTACCGTGAGTGCAATGTCTAATAGTCATAAATGACACACATGGAGCTACCAGGCGTTCTTCAATGCGGTTGAGCGCAGGCCGGTGAGAAGCTTGGGAGGTTATCGGTGCCCCTGCGTAGCACTCATTGTAGGAATTTCTCACTTGTTTCGTGCCTTCTAAGCGGCGAAAACGCCGTGGGCATAGTCGAGAGAAAGCGAGAGCGTAGGATATGAAAAACGGATGCCTTCTAAGGTTCTTCCATAATATTTAGGGTAGCAACATCTGCCGTGCGCGTGACCTAGAAAGTTCTTGTAGTAGACAACACGCAGGGGTAATCACGGCATTTAGCTGGTAGTAAAATAGCTGCATATGCTATGAAATAAAAGCTATTGATGCCTGACTGTGATGAAGGCCGAAATAGGCGCCCAAAATGCTGAAGCAGTGCCTTTATTTTAAATAAACATTGAAAACGAAAGCGGAACAATCTTTTGATTGCCTACATTTGGCACGTTTATATCTTGTTTATTCGCGCTCGTATTACATTGAATTTTGCGATCTAAATTAGGTACATGTTTTTTAAAAAAAAACAGAGGTGTGTTGATTTGCTTTTATTTTGCAAAATAAGTTGAAGCCCTCTTCGGCAAATAACGTTGACCTGGAACCGAAGACAACGCCAGGCAAGTTTATCCGCCCCTGTCCGTGGCGCTGGCCTTGGTTGTTGTAGTGGCCATGCCTTAGCGTCTGCGTGTTCTTAATCCAAATGCTCTACGCCTCTAGTGGCCGTAGGTCTTCTGTGTACATCACTTCGGTCGAAAAATGCATCTAAATAAGAAAACTGATAACTTTGGTGTGTATATTGCTATTTTGTGCTACAAATCCACAGAAGTGTCGTGACATTCGAAAACGGCGTTATTGATCATGTCCTTGCCGATCCTCGAATTCGTTTGCGTTTCAAACACAACCTAAGCGCCAGGAACACCATGGTGTCGTTAAATTTCTTCGGGAAGGCTTCTCGCGTGTGCGTATGGGAATGCGGTTGTATTCCTGATATGAGAAAGGTCGGTACGTAACCTTGAATTACCGCGTGGTTTTTAGTAATATTTGTTTTTTCAATTTGTCTTTGTGTTTCCCTGAAACAAGACTTAAATATCCTAAAATGAAACGCCCATGAATTCACCTAGTTATCACCGCCCTTTAATTTGCTAAGAATGTCATATCACGTCTGACGTTTTTCTTAAGTTAATTCACAGCTAAATGCTTTTCATTATCAAAATGAAATCGCTGCTTACACGAGACATTTCATTTAGTATCGAAGTGTGGGAGCATCTTAACAGTAACAAAGTGTACGTAAAATACTTTTATACAGATTTATTATTTGGTGGCCAGTAGCTGTGGCTATGTGGTATGGACTTATTTGTTTAGGAACACACAGTCAGTCCCAATGCCATAATATGGCATCGGTCAACGATACAGTGGGTCACAAAATTCAGAAAATACAGTGATGACATGGGGCGGTGGCTATGTGGTATTTATATATTCCTTTAAGGTCATACATGCAGTTAGTTTGAATGACATACTTTATTGTTACGTTATTGCGCACTGTTCAAAAGACGAACACTTGAGAGGAAGGGCTAGACCGGCATCATCTCAAGTGTTTGTCTTCTAAGCAGTGCGCAATAACGTAACAATGAATAGCTGCCCACTATTCCAAGCAAGTGCCCTTATAAGCCATACTTTAGGCAAGGGTCAGCGATACAATGGGATTGACACAATGCAAAAAATACTGTAATGGCCAGTATCGGTGGTTATGTGGTATTTACTGGTATATATTGAAACATATAGCCAGTCCGAATACCATACTTTAGGCAGGACCAGCAATACAATGGGAATCACACAATACAAGAAATACACAAGCCATACACTACAATATGAAATGTAGAGCAAGTCATAATGTAAGAACTACAGTATTATTTGTTTAAAACAAAAGCCCTAATTAAACACAAACCAAAACAAAGTTTCGTAATACCACAATTATCAGTAACAGGAACTACCGCTTATGTACACTAACGGCTAGAAATATACACATGCCGCCTTGCAGGAGCTGAACGATGTTTTTTATCCATCCATCTATTTCCACACGCAGCACAGAATAGAACGACAGTAAGTAGTAAAACATATACGTAAGGTTATGGGTGAAGACAAAAGACATCCAATGCCATCAACAATGCAAAATGGAGGGTACTTTACACATAAGGGCACAAAATGCACTTAGGATGTGTTTTTAAGTGAACAAAAGGACATCGCCTAATGCTGGTACTGAACAATAAGGTAGCCTAAATAACTAGTAAACTGCAAGACACAAAGAAACTGCCACATTTAAAAAGTACAGAAGGTACCATACATTTTACACAAACTTTCCTACCAGTACTAGCTAATGCTATCTGCAGCAACATGAATTCCAATGGTTGGCTACCACACTTCTCTGAGCTTTGGATATTTTTCCTAAGGAGCTGGTTTCTCTTTTTCACGAAAATTGAACTTATAGTTCTTCAAAACGTCGCAACGACTTTGTCCAATATGTAGTGACATGTAGGGAAGCAATCACAGAGAACTCTGAATAGTACTCCGAAGTTTAAATGCACAAACTCTGTTTGCAATCAAGCCCCGCCGCGGTGGTCTAGTGGCTAAGGTACTCGGCTGCTGACCCGCAGGTCAGGGGTTCGATTCCCAGCTGCGGCTGCTGCATTTCCGATGGAGGCAAAAATGTTTTAGGCCCGTGTTCTCAGATTTGGGCGCACGTTAAAGAACCCCAGGTGGTCAAAATTTCCGGAGCCCTGCACTACGGCGTCTCTCATAATCATATGGTGGTTTTGGGACGTTAAACCCCACAAATCAATCAATCTGTTTGCAATCAGAGCATCTTCATTTAGACGCACATAATTTTCAGCAGTCTCTATTAACTGCAAGACAGCTGGTGATCGGAGTGTTGTTGTCGCAGTGCTGTAGTGCTACAACAAAAGACCTGTTATTCTGGGTGGGATGTGCTATAATATTTGAAATTGAGCAATCGCTTGTGAGCACGGAAATAGGCGAAGTCACATCAATCGCTTCGCCTATTACCATGCTCACGAGCGATAGCTGGTTGCGCACGCCCCCAGAGATAGCATGTGTACAAACCGCAGCATTACTGTGCGCGTTTGGCCCGTGAAATGTGGGTTGTCGATTGATCACATAATGTCTGTTCGGTGCTGAAGCGTTCTATTGGTGCCCTCTCCTGCCTGTTGACACCAATAGCGTAGTGCTTGCTGAAGGAAATATTAATGAGCTCAGGAATGTTCGCTTAAGCCATAGCAAATAGACCAGGCAAAATGAAATTTGTCGCATTTCTCCCCTTCATCTATGATGTAACCTAATCTGAAGAGAGAATAGCCGGCAAATAGCTAGTTCGATGCCGTTTTCTCCACCCTCAGCCAACTGATTTGCTTGGGAAGTAATAACAGCGCAAAAAATATAGACAAGGAATAGAGGAAGAGACGACACCATGCTGTACTCGCAACTAAACTTTATTGAAAGATACAAGCACATATATCAAGCATTTGACCCGGTCACGCGGAAAACCAAAGGCGTCTGCGCATCAAAGAAAACAAGGTATGAAAAATGCCTATTCATATTGATTATCAACACGTGTGTAACAACCAGGAAAGAACGCAAAAAAACACGCCTTCCTACTTGCCAGAAACCTACGCAACGGTCCCCAACAAACCAATATTCACTTTAACATGGCAGCAATGAACCCAGGTACGTAACGTCTTGTTCACCAAGGGCCACAGACGGCTTGCTTACATAACTTTCCCTTTACTTTTCAATGAAAAAGCCGCCATCACTTCCCTGGCGCACTTGTGTGTCTGCCAAAGGTTAGCAGACACACTCCCTGCGATGAGCTGGCAGGTGCAACCCGCCGGCGGCCGTTGAAGAGGTCAAGTGTTCTGTTAGTCTCAAGTTAATGCACCACCCAATTTTTCCTACGTAAACCCCCGCATGACAATGGCAACATATATATAACACACGATGTACAATGAGCATATCTATTTTTTTTCTCTTCTCCGGACAATACGAGCAGGCTTTTCGTAAACCCGAACGTTTTTTATGCACGCGGGAGCAAATGAAGGACAACTTCTTGGGAGCGGACATCATCACGCGTACCCCATACCTGCTGGCAACATTTTTCAAGCAATGTGAAAACTAGTGCACTTAGGGTACCACAACCAGCTTCTTTTCACTGCGCACGTGCTCTGTTCTCCTGTGCGTATCACTTACGCCTTTCACCCACTTGATTAGCTTTTGACAACTCCTCAAGATTTCCATATCACGGTAGCCCGCCGACTTCAGCCTCTCAACCTGATTCATGGAAACTTTCTTTCAACGCATGTGTGTATGTTTTCAGTAGCGCACCCCACAGCGCACCATAAATAATGCCGGACTTGACTATCTTAGAATGGCCTGAGGTGAACGGCAAAATACTCTTTACGGATCGGGGCTTGTACCGCCAACACAAATGTGCCTCGTGAAACCGCATCCTAATATCTAGAAACTGGCGCATTCCTTTTCCAGGCAGCTCGTAGGTGAACTTGAGCTTATGGCCAGAATCCTTAAAAAAGTTTAATATGTCAGCTCTCCTGCCATGCTGACTGTCGGGTTTCATTACAATAAGGAAATCATCAACAGAACGAAAAATCGGCAGGACATATTGATCAATTTATTGGCAACGGACCTGTTGACTTGTCCCAGGAAAATATTACTTAAAACTTGTGCCACCGTATATCCGATGCAAACACCAGATTTCTAGACATGAAAGCCCCCTTTTCACTCAACACACCTTGAGGACATGTTGTACTCCTTTCCGCGTGTTGAACTTCTGCAGAGTGTTAAGTCATGTGTGGTTGAGGACAATAACAAAGTTGATTTCGTTAACAGGTGCAGTGTTTCCTTGGAAAGCTTTCTGGAATTACTGACGTTTTGCTTGCGGTCAATGTGTGTGGAATGGAAACAGGGTTTTTATGTCCAGAAGTCTGGTGTCGTTCGTGTCCTTCTTGTCTCTGTGTCGTCTTTCTGTAATAGCGCTCGTATCCTTCGTGTCCTTCTTGTCTCTTTGTCTTTGTTCTGTTCTCGCGCTATAACTATCGTCCTTTCTGCAGGCGTAACACAGAAATGAAGCATTGGAATAATAAATTTTTCAACGTGTCTGTCGCCAGGACAACGCGCGTTATATGCCCGGAAACTCTCACGTGAAAGTGAGTTGCGGACTCGATACTACATTCTTGAAGTTTATTGTCAGGTTACACAAACGAGGTTGCTGCGATAAAAGAAGGCCTCATGCACCACTAACCGTTCGTTTGTGTCTTCGTAGCTAGCCCGTACACAATTGCAAAAGACATACGAGTTATAGTTTCCCGCAGTCACTCTTGAGAAGCAAGATCCCGCGGTATCTGTTTCGGTTACCTTTACTGTACAATTAGTGCAACGATAATTTCAACTCTTCTTAGTATACTTTCCCCTTTTATGACCTAAAAAAACGGTCACCTAAATCAGAATTATTTTTTCTTCAATAGCCTCCCCACCTAACTGACAAGGAAACTGCTATGTACAATAGGCAACGCTGCTGCTAGACGACACGACTTGTAAAAAAACTACCCCAAGTGATACCACATGCGTTGTAAGCTATTCTTGCATATATTTATAATGCAGAGCTGCTTACTCTTTAACTAAGTTGATTCGTTCACATTTAAAAACTTAATACTCATTGATTATACTCATCAATATCTGGTGGTGTCGTTCCTTCTTTTTTCAGTCTGCCATGCAACAACAAAATGATTACTCTCGAGTATCCAAACTGCAAGTACGAGGAAACATCTGAACGTCTGCTGCAAGAGGTCATGAGGTCATTCATAGCCTAAGACACACAATGTTGTATATGTAAGTGACTGCTGATATCTCGACTGAATTTAATGTCTTCTCGTGATCTAAGAATGTGTATAGTGGTTGGGTGTAATCTGAGCTTTTCTGTATCACCTGATTGATAGTATGATTATGGCCATATGTTAAGTAGCCTGAACTAAATCCTCCTTGAACGTTTCGTTGACTAAATTCCAGTGTTGCCTTGATTCAGTTAGCAATTACATTTGCAAATAGCTTGTATACGACAGAGATCAAGCGGATCAGCCTGTAACTCTTTAAGTCCATACGTCCCCTTTCCTAGGGTTTCAGCTGATGTCAGCATTCCTCGAAGATTCTCGTACCCTCTCCGTCAAGAGACACTTCGTAAACAGGGAGACCAGCTTTTCTAATACAATAAGTCCCCCGTCTTTCAGCAGATCTGAGCCCCGCCGCGGTGGTCTAGTGGCTAAGGTACTCGGCTGCTGACCCGCAGGGCGCGGGTTCGAATCCCGGCTGCGGCGGCTGCATTTCCGAAGGAGGCGGAAATGTTGTAGGCCCGTGTGCTCAGATTTGGGTGCACGTTAAAGAACCCCAGGTGGTCTAAATTTCCGGAGCCCTCCACTACGGCGTCTCTCATAATCATAGAGTGGTTTTGGGACGTTAAACACCACATATCAATCAATCAGCAGATCTGATGCTACCTGATACCCACCAGAAGTTTTGCCTCTTTGCATTCTGTCCAAGGCTTTGGTGGACTTTTCTGTCGTTACCGTTGGGATGTCATGTGGGGTAGTGCAGGTGAGTAGTATTTAAAATTCGGTGAGTTGGTAACGATTCATATTTTAATGTGAACAGCGCAAAAGATGAAGACAGAGAAGTTGATGTTGAGTGTCTTTCTACTTCTCAGGCTTCGTTTTTCACGCTGTTTGCCTGAAAACGTAGTGCAGGTGCTTGTCTCTGCTACTGTACGGATCTCCGTAAAACTCCTCCGCTACTTAAACAGTCTTATCCGTATCAGTAGTGACTCTGTCCTTAGTGTATTCATCTGCTTTCTGCCTATCCCAAGTTTCTTCTTCACCGCTTGGACGCTTTCTCCATTCTTTGGAGCATGTTCAATTCTCTCCATCCTATGCCATCTTACGTGGGATACCTTACCTTACGGTAAATTATCTCACGCATACTTTGCGGTTACTGTTCGACTTCAAAAGCTCCGCCAGTTGTGTTTTACCTGTTGTTTTGAAGGTTTTCATGCTTTGACAATTTTAATGAGGTTCTTCGTCTCCTGGTTCGGCTTGCTAGTGTCCAGTGTAACTACCATGCTCCAACTTTCGCTGCAAACTCTGTAATGATGCTTATTAGATTATAATTCATTGCGTCAACGCCAAGGCCTGTTTTCTCAATAAGAGCCGAGTATGTGTTTTGAAGCGAGACTCAATTCCTTACTCTCCTTCTCAGTGCTATCTCATTGATTAGCTTCTCGCGTATCAGTTTATAATGTTTTATTTTTCAAATCTTGCCAAACACTTGCACATCCTGCACGATACCTGGATGTGCACTCTCTTTCGTTCTTACTTTTGCCATTAGGGCTCTTCCATGTCCACTTATGGTTCACTAGCTTTCGGTAAAAGGTATTGAAGATCCGTAAACAATTTCACTTTTCGAATTGTACTAACAACTTCCTTTGACATTTCTCGTACCGGTGCCATAAGCCCCTACTGCCTGGTCTGCAGCCTGCTTGTTCGCTACTTTCGCAACAAAGCCACCCATCAGTATAGTACCATTGAAGTGCCAGTAAACGCGAACAGACAAAGACATAGAAGAGTACTCACACGGAAAGATAGATATGTTGAGGTTAACGTCCCAAACCCACCATTCCTAATGAAACGTTCCGTATGTACGAATGGTCTACATACGAAATTATTGGAATACAGCAGCCGTGTATGCGGAAAGACCATGCGGCATTTCGCATATAAGGAAAACCGAATGATACGGAAAGGTCCGCATATAAGGAAAGGCACATGATATGAAAAGGTCCGCACACAAGGAAAGCCACATTAATCATGCGGAAATGAAATTTATGACTGAATCTGGGGAAAAGCAATAATATGTGTAGGTTGAATGCACGTGCACTTCTAGTGTACATGCAATACTGTGTACAAGTAAACCCATTTTCTCGTAAATATGCATGATGAGAGAATAAAATATTTCATCTTTCCAAAAGTCGGGATGCATGAGCAAAATAAAATTTTAGAGAAAATAGGTTAAAAAGCTACTCAATAAACGTGCTTGGCAACATAGGTTCTTGTTACATTGTAACCAAATAACGCATTGTTTCATGCAATATACAAAAAACCTAATAATTACATTACAAAGTTAATAATTACATTACAAAAGCATTGATATGTACATCGAAAGCAGCCCCGCTACAATGAATATAGTTTTTATTTGTCTATACGATCCAACTGTGAATAGCCACATCTCAGTGCAGATGATATGCAAAGGAGGTGACGCTTCACTGAAATTTCAAAAGTTGTACCTCAGCCTCAGAATGGGAGCACAAAACACAATGCAACAACAGCATTTTTACAACGAATACTTTATACCTAAACAATAATCATAGATAGCATTGTGAAAGTGTGGTGTTGTGTTTATCTCTTGAACTGCTTGAGGAGATTAGTGGAATGCTGCTTGAGGCTGTGGCACTGCTGTGGATGCAGCAGGTCACTGCCATGCACCTTTATATGTCCTTCAGACGCACCTAAAATGTAAATGATTGACACAAATGATGTCAGACACACATGCAAGCACGTTAGTTCACATACACAAGTATTATAACCCACAAAATGAAGCTGAAAAAGAAATACACGCAATCCTTTATGTTATGCAAAGTAAATCCTATACCAAGTGCACCAATTAGCTCTGCTACATGCAAAAAAACAGCATTTCTTGCATAAAAAATGACTAGGTTGTTCTTACAACTTTCAACAGTACAGTAAATCTAGTGAAATGTTATTATAAAATCGTTAAATAAATGCTTCCCACACTAAAATTTCAAGAACTGCCAGTAAAAGCCCTCAATGTAATATGTCCAATTCTATGAAAGGAAACAAGCAAATGCATGGTCCGAGCGCTTTGGCGGCTGCTTGAATCGCAATCAAGTGGGAGTTATGGCAACCACAGCCTCTATTCCCGTCATCCTGTGGCGACCAATACAACCAGTCATTGGTGATATGAAACTTGTGGCAAGATTGCAGCCCTCCCCCCACAAAGGTGATTACGTCCGGCCTCTCATGTAATTGTTTTGAAGGGGAGGTGGTTGCTATCTTGCCGCTGGTTTTATATTACCAATGGCCGGTTGTTTTGCTCGCCCTTAGATGACTTGAATAGAGGCTGTGGTTGCTATTGATCTCGCTTGAACGCGCTACAAGCAGCCGCCACAGGGCACGGGCCATGCATTTGCGTATTCTCTCTCATAAAAAATACACTGCACAATAAATAGTGCCTACACGTAAACTTGCTGCCTAACTTGACAGTTTTTGTGCAAAGTTGCCACTTGAACCATGTTGTGACGTGAAAGTCTGCAATTTATGAGGGCGAAAAATCACCATGAAAGCAAGCAGGACGTTGCAGCTGCCAATATAAATGTGTGCAAGCCAGACTACTATAAACTACCACAAATAATTAGGGGAGCAAAAGTAACAGAAATGAACCGCCAACAGAAGAGTCAAGTGTACGTGCTATCTGTAACTGCTTACACCTTAGTATATACAGCTCGCTCATAACATTTCAAATACCGATATTTAAAATAACTACTCTATTAAGAGTGTAAAAGATGCAGTAAAACCGAATTACTCTGTAAAAGTGACACATCACGACATCACCTTTTTTCATAGCAAAATTGACTTAGAGTCTGGAATGCAGCATAAAATCTTTAAGGAAACAAAAATTTTGAACACAGAATTTTTACAAAGGATACCATGATTGTAACCAATACGGCTCAACAAAGCTAGTAGCAGTT